>NW_027555514.1:159736029-160118529 GCF_003287225.1 Phascolarctos cinereus
GAAGTTTTAGCAAAGGGCAAATAGAAAGGCCCAGTGGTTCTTAAGGATCAGCTGCAGGCCAGATGGCAATGCATCTTCTTTAGTGTCATTTCTATTAATAAAACCATCTCCACTTCTGATATTGAACCATCTGACAGGGCTTTGGTGGTGAGAACTATGTTTTCTGAGTCTTTAGCAGCAGCAGTCCCTGAGGAGGTGGGTGCTGCAGTACCTACAGAGGCAATTGCCAGGTCTAACGATGATAAAGATTGTTCCTGGGGATGGAAGCGAGAGGTGAGAGGTGCTTTTCTACACTGATGGCAGTTATCCAGCATTGGGTTTTGGTGGGCGTAAAGATGACAACTGGGGGGTTGTTTCCCTAGATGTAATATGTGAGGGAAAGAGCTGGAGCAGGGTTGTTGGTCTTTGCCAGGTGCTGGAGATACAAAGAAAAAAACAAAACAAAACAGAGTCTGCCCTCAAGGACCTTACATTCTATTGGAGGAAACAACATGTACATATATAAGCACATACAACTATGCAAGGTAATTTCTGAGTGTAGGACAGAGGTCTAATATGAAAGGCAGTTTGATAACAATTGGATGGGGGATGCAGAGTGCACAGTGGAAGGTGAGGGGCACTGGAGAAATAAAGATTATATGGATAGGTATGAGCGAGTAGGAAGTAATGGTTAGAGAAGAAACCTTTGTCCTAGGGCTCTGCATCACAGTGGATGCCGTATATAGCAGATTGTCCTGCCCTTGATAGGAGCAAAGGTAAATGTGATTTAATCATCAATCACTGAGAAAAGGGTAGAAAGCAGAGCTGTGTTGATGTTGGATCAAAGGCATGGCACTGGGGTGTAGGCCACACACACATATATACATACCGCATTTTAATACCTTTGTAATTATTTTGGCAGTTGAGAAATAATATCTCAAAGGCAGGGGAGAAGCAGCTGGGTGACATTATTTGTAATTGCTTAATATTGTTATCACATTTGCTTACAAGGAAAGAAAAGCAGCAGACGATCAATCAGTCTGCAGAATATTCCTGGTCGGTGATCAGAGTCAGTGCTTTGGAATGTCATGGCAACAGTCCCACAAGTCATGCTGTTTGGGGCTTGATGACTTCATGCCACATTCCTGATGGGTCTGAGCTGCTTCATTAACTTCACTTTCTTCCACTCTCATTTGTAACAGAGAGGTCTAGGAAAGCAGTATCATGTCAAGCTTCCTGATCTCCTGTCCTGAAAACTGATGCTGCTCAAGAAAACTGGCCTCTTTCCCCCTCCCACCTCCTGCAAGTTTGGTCTGGATTCTCAAGGCTTTTATAGTTTTACACTGGCTGCTGAGGTGGACCCTAGTCAGATAATCATATGATGTCAGTTACAGAAGGGTCCTAAGAGAACACTCACCCCAATCCCATAACTCTGTTGGAGGAGGAAATGGAAGCCACAGAGGGTAAGCAGCTTGCTCTAGGACACATAGCTAGTTGGTGGCAAAGGCAGGATTAAGAATCACCTCTCTACATTGTACATAGTAACAGCAATATTGTGCAATGACCAACTTTGTTAGACTTAGCCCTTCTCAGCAACGCAATGATCTAAGACAGCTCCAGAAGACTCACAATGGAAAATGCTATCCACACCCAGAGAAAAAACTGTGGAGTCTGAATACAGACCAAGGCATACTATTTTCTCTTTTGTTGTTGTTGTTTTTTGTTTTTTCTTTCTCACGGTTTTCCCCTTTTGTTCTGATTCTTCTTTTACAACATGACTAATCTGGAAATATGTTTAATATGATTATACATGTATAGTCTATATCAGATTGAATGCCATCTTGGGAGAGGGAGTGGAGGGCAGGCCAGGGAATTTAGAACTGAAAATCTTATAAAAGCAAATGTTAAGAACTAAAATAAATAAATATTTTTTTAAATAACTGTAGACAAAAATAAAAATAATACTTACCTCTCCTAACTCCCAGTCCCTTCTGAATCCATTTCCTAGTACTTAATAAATGCCTTTTCACTCCAGGTAAGAATAAGGGGATCCTGGACCTAGAGACCTAGCTAAGGCCTCAGAGTCTCTGGGCTTCTTCTGTTTTATAAATATTTCCCTGCCTATTTCATTACATATAAAAAAGTAACTTCTTAATGCTCACTTTTGCTTTTTACTTATCCAATGTTCTTTTAAAGGTCTATTTCTAGAACCATATTCTTGCCATGGATTTCATTCTACCAAAGACTCAGTGATGCCTATGGGGTCAAATTTGCCTCCTTGCATTGGGGACTCAGAATCACCAGTCTATTCCCCAGCCATCTCCATGCTGCCATGTTCTTGTTCACTGGCATCCACCTAGAACTGGGCACTCCAAGCTCCTGCCATGGAACTCTGGGCTGGGATTGACAATATGTTGTCTGGACCAAGAATCATTATCCTATTTGCTCATTTTGAATGCCCTATGTTTAGCATTTTGTAAACTTACACACAGTTAAGTATTCAATAAATTCATTTTCATTCTACTCCACTGCCTTATGAAGGAGGTCATGGGTTGGGCTCAAGGAATATTTTCGTTTATTTGCTCAGATCACCTTCTAAGTGGAAGAAGAACTTTTTTTAAAAAAATAGTATGGGCTGGTATCATATTGATAAGGTATTTGTAATGGCAAGTGCCTCATAATAATGTATAGACTCCAAACCAAGCTTTCAAAACAACTAATGGAGGTTGTAAGGTGTAAATCAGTCATACTTGGACTGTGGATCAAAACAGGCAGTTTCATTGACAAGGGAGAGAGAGCATCTTTTGTGAAAGTCTCCAAGGGCGTACTGAAATGAAAAGTATACCACTTAAGCAACAGATCTGATGAATGTTGAACACTTTAGAAAATCTAAAATGTTATCTGAAAGCTTAGTGCTTCAAAGCATGTCTCTCTAGAAAGAGGAGCCAGAATCTATCAGGGTTTGTCCAGCTTCTGAAACCTGACTAGGATTTTTATATTCCCTGTGAGCTTTTCCGCAGAAACTAGGGCATGAGTTTGCAGTACATTGTGAAAACAGACATTGCTTTGGGCCACTTCGCAATTGTGGGCTGTTCTAGAAAAAGAAAAAAAAAGTTTGAATTCAATGCAATTGTCCTGTGGAGTCATAGAAACTGTCGTTCCGTACCAGAAGGAGTTGTGATCCTTAGGGAAAAAACAGGACAGACTAGGAAAGTTTTCCATGCCCCTGGGAGTTATTTTCAGAGAGTTACCCTTAGCAGCTGGTAGAAGTATAGGATCTGGTCGCAGCTGTCAAATGGGCTCTGCCAGGAGCCAAAGGCTTCTGGCACAAGGAAATATTTCCATAGTAGAATGTGTATTATGGTTTCTTTAGCAGAAGAATAGTAGATTCAGAGCTAGATGTGATGGTGGAGGCCATCTACTCTAAAACTTTTACTTGGAAAATAAGAAAATTGAGAGTGCCATACTCAAGATCAATCCAGGTAGCAAGAAGACCTAGTCTGAACCAGATTTGAGTTAGGCGTTATACTTATAGTCAATGATAAGGAATGCATCAAGATAGGAGTTCTATCTATTTGCATACCACTGTTTTTTAAACCATCATCCCATTTACTACTACTACTACCACTACTACTACTACTATTACCACCACCACCACCACCACCACCACCACCAATACCATTACTTCTACTACCATTGCTGCTGCTGCTGCTATTACTACTACTAATAGTACTACTCCTTCTACTACCACTACTATTACTACCACTGCTGCTGCTGCTACTACTACTACTGCTGCTATTACTAATAGTACCATTATTCTACAACCAATACTATTACTGCTGCTGCTGTTGCTGCTACTACTACCACTACTAGTACCACTACTTCTACTACCAATACTATTCCTACTGCTGCTGCTGCTGCTACTTCTGTGTTACAAACTAGACCTGTGGTTTCACTGATATGGAGAACTCCCTGATGAGGAAATTCCCTCTGTAAATGCATTTCTTTACATATTCATTATCATTATTCTCATCTCCTTCTCATATTTTTATGGGGTTCAAGTAGAAAAAGTCCTAGGACCATTTTTAGTTTTGTAACCTACTGTATTATGTTACACAGTTTCCTGAGATCATCTCTATGGATGAAATCTTGGCTGCCAGATGGTTTAGTTGAGAGAGTGTGGGACTTAGAAACAGGACGACCTGAGTTAAAAATACTGGCTCATACACTTACTATTGTTGTGACCCTGGGTAAGTCACTTAGTTTTTCTGTTTTCTCCTCTGTAAAAGGGGAATAATAATAGCACCTACCTCACAGTGTTGTTGTGAGGATCAACTTAACTTACGTCAAGCACTTTTTAAACCCTAAAACATTGTAAGAATGCTAGCTATTATTATTACTACTATTATTATTATTATTTACCTACTTAGTACAAGGTACTGTGCAAAGCATCAGGGATACAAAGAAAGCTACAACTGGGACACTTGTCCTCAAAGAGCTTACTAAAAGGAAGAAACATCTGTTTACAAATAACTAAGAAAAAAGAGAGTGTATATGCTAGGTGCTGTGCTAGACACTGGGATTACAAATATAAAAGGGAGACAGTCTCTGCCCTAAAGGAGTTTGCATACTGAGGAGGATACTACAGCATATCAAGGAGTGGTGGCCAAGCAAGGGAGCTTTGATTGGGACAGTCAGTGGGATGGTGATTGGAATGATAAGACAGTCAATTGCTATGCTCTTTCCATTAATAATCGTAGCACTGATTTGATTAATCTCTTTGCAGAGCAAAGCAAAAGGTGGAAAGAAGGGAGGAAGGAGAGTAGGGCTTCTGTCCAGATGGCAAGGTGCCCTGGCTAAATCCATTCTGGTTTCCTGGAGGATGACTGACTAAGATATTAAGCATGATCTGGGTTGTCATGATAAGTGATTAAGAATACACCAGGCAAGGTGCCATAAGAAGTTGGAAGAGGAAGAGATTACTTCTCAACTACAGGGTCAAGAAGGGTTTCATGGGTGGGGGGGGGGACCTGGATTTGGTTTTGAAGGAAGGAAAGGACTACAAAAGGAGGTGAAGGTGGGTGTAGGGGGAAGTTCAGTCCAGACATTGAAGACATTGGGAGCAAAGGATAGGCATATTCACAGTTTGGATTGAGCAAAGAGTCATCCCTCTGAGATAAGGTAACAAAAGTATGGTGTAACCTTGCTGCTCATAACCTTCAATGCCAAGATTAGGAAGCCCTCCTCCTTGGTAACTCCCACCTACTCAGGTAATTAATGATATTTTCCTCAATTTTTGAGTGGGAGAATAGCATATTAAGAGCAATGCATTAGGGAAATTTATTTTAATTTTGTCTTGTCTTCTTCTCCTTCCTCACAGAGTATAAATTTCCTGAAAGCAGAAGTTGTTTCCTTTTTTTGTATTTGTGTGCCCAGCATCCAACATAGTGCCTGGCATATACAACAGCAGGCACCTGATGCATTCTTATTGATTGATCGATCGAGCAGCAGTTTGAAGGATGGATAGGAGGGATGATAGCCTGGATTCAGGAAAATTAATTAAAAGATTCTTATGATAATCCATTCAAGGAGAGGGCCTAGAAAAAGGTGGTTACAGTAGGGGAATCAGGAAGAGACAGATGTGAAAGCTAGGGCAGAGCTAGGTTTGATAGGACTTGGGAATTGACTAAATTTTGTTTTTAGGGAGAAGGAAAAGTCAATTATGACTCCAAGGTTATGAACCTGAGTAACTGGGAAGATGGAGGAGCCATCAACAGAAAAAGTAGGAAAGAGGTAGGTTTGGGAAAGAAGATGGGTTCTGTCCTGAACTTGCTGGGTTTGGCGTGCTAGCAGGAGATGGAGATGGAGATATCTGGCAAACAATAGGAAATAGGGGGCACCTAGGAGGCACAGTAGATACAGCACCGGCCCTGAAGTCAGGAGGACCTGAATTCAAATCTGGCCTCAGACCAAACACTTGACACTTACTAGCTGTGTGACCCTGGGCAAGTCACTTAACCCCAATTGCCTAAAAATAAATAAATAAATATAAAAAAAAACAATTGGAAATAGAGGAGTAGAGTTCTGAAGAGTTTTGGAGGAAAGATATAAATTTGAAAGTCATCTGAACAGAGACAATAATTGAAACCATGGGAGTAGGTGAGATCACCACAGCAAATAAGAGAAGTCTAAGGACAGAACTTCGGGGAACATCTACATTTCAAAGATTGAGAAAGATGCCTTTTTTTGCCTTTTTGTGTCTGACTCTTCCTGACCCCATTTGGGGTTTTCTTGGCAGAGATACTAGAGTGGTTTGCCATTGCCTTCTCTAACTCATTTTACAGATGAGGAAACTGAGGCAAACAGGGTTAAGTGACTTATCCAAGGTCACACAACTAATACGTGTCTGAGGCTGGATTTGAACTCAGGAAGATGAGTCTTCCTGATTCCAGGCCTGGCATTCTATCCACTGTGCCACCTAGCTGCCAACCCTAAGAAATATAAGGAACTAGCAAAAGAAACAGAAGAAATGATCAGAGAGGTAGGAGGAAAACAATGTTAAGTGTCATGGAAGTAAATGTAGAAGAGGGTATCAGAAAGGTAATGGAGAGTCTACAATGCCAAGGTTCAGTCAAGTCAATAAGCATTTATTCAGTAAGCATTTATTAAGTGTCTACTATGTGTTAGGTATTGTGCTAAGCAAGAAGATAACAAAACCCTTTTGGATTTAGCAATAAGGGGGTCATTAGTGTGATTTTGGAGACAGCTGTTTCAGTAGAATAGTATAAATGAAACCCAGTTTGCAATGGGCTGAAGAAATGGAAGCCTGAGTGAAACTATTCTTTCTTTCTAGAAGTGAGAATAAAGGAGAGGGCAGAAAGGATGGGCCCAATCAGCTTGGTTTTATGAATCCCTCCAGTGACTTAGGAATATGAGTGGGAAAAATAAATGGTAAGCATTTCCCAGAGTAGAGGGTTAGCAGTGTGGGAGCAGCAGAAAGTCAAGGGCATAAGGGAGACTATAATATATGAGATCATGAAGTGGCTAACCACAGAGCCAAGATTAAGTGGAAGGGGACAAGATGTAATTTAGTTTTTCCCAGCATCACGGTCCTGTGACCTTTGACACAAGCATGCCCAAGAAAACAGTGGAGGTCTCAGAAGGTATTGCCAAGAACAGTGTTGTCAGTGACCCTTTGATATAGCAGCTTCCTTGCCCAGCCTATAAATATCTGTTTAACAGCTCAGAATACAACACCAGGTTCTCCCCAGGGACCCAGCACAGTCCTCAAATACAGACACAGACGGAAAGCTTCTGAGGTGACCAGCCTCCTCACAGCTGCATTTCCCTTCCAAATGAGATCCTGCCTGACTCTCTGGCTTTCCTTCCTCTGCGACACTCAGTTACCAGATCAGAGACCTGAAACATACCTGCAAAAATTTAAGACTTTTTTTTCTTTTCCTTTCTTTTCTTTTCTTTTTTTTTTTTTTTACAGACAGCCTCTGAGTGGGAGAGATGCCTTCCTGACTCATAGATCAACTGTCCTGCTTTTCTGATTGTGTTAACATACAGGTCTCCCTCCATTATATTTTTATTCTGAAATGATAGTGTTGAGGTGACCCTGAGCTCTCAGAGGATATGCCTACAGAATGCAAACTTTAGCAGCTTACCAAGTTGAAAAGGCTTTAAGTAAAGACTTCACAATGAACTTTTTTGGAGAGACTCATCATTTTTTTATCATTCATCACCACAAGAACAGCCCCCAGGTTATTTTTATTTTTCTGGAAAGAGCCCTGCATAAATACCACCTATAGAGGGATTACAATATCTGTCAGTGGATAGTGTAGCCACATGGATGAATGTATTACTGCTTGAAGAATTTAAATAAGATGTGAGGTTTAAGCAATCCCTTTCCATTCTCCCCTCAAAAAAACCCCTCAAAGCATATGTTGGTGTGTCTGGTTAGCAAGTGCTTGTGGCTGGCGTTAATACTAGCCACAGTTGGTCCTTGGCTCCCACGAAACTCTAAAAGGAGGAGCTAATTGTATGCTAGGTCAGTGGTCCAGTTAAAATGGAAGTAGAGCCCTAAGAAGTTTTTGAATTATGTCATACTTAGCCTTTATTCTATGGATATCATTTCCTTTGTTTTATTTGCCTTTGTATTTTATTGATGCTATTAAAAACATCATTGTCATTGCACCCTTATCTCCATAGAACCTTCCTTTGTAACAAAAACTATAGTTAAGCAAAACCAAGCTGATATATTGACCGTGCCTGATAGCACATACTTTGTTCCATGTCTATATTCCACCATCTCTCATCAGCCTTCTTTTCTTTCTCCCTGAAAAAAAAAAAGTAAATGCCTTTTCTGATTTTTCTTTTTCTTGAAATGTAGAAAAAGTTGTTCCTGAGATCTCTTGGCCAACATGAAAAATAAAAGACACAAATGGTTTTACTGGAGAGTATGTGTGTGTATATCACTCGTACCTCCTGCAGCTACTGGGGGAAAACTGCATTGAGCTTTCCAACTGAGAAGCCCTTTGCCTGCCTGTAAAAATGAAGGTGGGGGCTCTTTTAAATTAACCCATATTTTATAGTCACGGAACAGATGCCACCTGCTTTGCCCCAGGGATCTCATTACTTATGAGGGGAATATGCAGATTTTGCTCATTGCCTCAGCCTAAGGAGAGTTATTCTTTCTAAAAACCCAGATCTGTGCCCACTGTTACTAGTGGCTTCATTCTTCTGAAAGTACATGTGGCAACAGGAGGCAATGGTCTGTCTTTCATAGTGAGTGATTAATCATTTAATCGAAATAGGTATCAGTGCCCACCTTATCATCTCCTCCTATTTATCAGGGCTTGGGCCCCATTAATCAGTGGAAGTTTTAAATGTGAAGAGAGGTCGATGTGATGCTTTGCAATAGGGTAATCTCTCTACTACCACCTCCCCCTACCCCCATTCTAAAGTGCTACCAATACATCATTGCAGCTATCTCTGTTGCCAACCCAGCCTTTATTTGGAGATAAAAAGGTTAGGAAGGCCAAAGGTTTGTACAGGTCTTCAGCAGCTCCAGGGATACTTATCCCCTCTTCTTCATCCTTTCACTCTAGGTGCCTGAAGCTTCTGTACACTAAATCCATTCTTTGAGGACACTTTCCAGGCTCTGATCAAGTCCAATAGATTGCATGCCCTCTCTTCCCCACGGGGCTTTATCAGTGCCTCCTGATGAAAATAAGGTCCATATCTGGAGGAGGAATTCTATTTTTTTCTTTTTTATTATGAATTTGACCATCAAACATTTTAATAAGTAAATAATTAAAGGGATTGCATACAAAACACTAAACTTTTGTTACTTAGTTTTTTAACGTGATATTAAATTTAAGAAGATAACATAGTTGCCCTGATCATTTATGTCTCCTTCTGATCTTTTTTATTTATTCTCCAGATTTTCAATGTTTATTGCTGCTGTTTCCTTCTTCCCTCCCTCTCTTCCTCCCTGCCTTCTTTCTTTCCTTCATTCTTTCCTTTCTTTCCTTCCTTCCTTTTTTTTACTTCCACCTTTTTCTTCCTCTATCATACATAGGAAGAATTTCATGTTTGCCTAATGCTGAGAAGCAGTTAGTGAGCATATTCAGCTGGGAATCAGGAAGATTTGGGTTCAAATATGAAACCCGTAAGTTGTGTGACCATGGGCAAGTCACTAAAATTATCCCTGCCTCTAGAAGCTTTCCAAAGTTTTTAGTTACTTGTGACCCTGGGCAAGTCACTTAATCCCAACTGCAAAAAAAAAAATTCCAAAGTTATTAGTTACAACAGTCTAAATACATTAAATCTTCTGACCTTCCCATTTTTCTCATTCCCATGGCAACTGCTTAGTGTTGTTTTTTTTATCTTTTCTGGAATAGCTTTGTCAAAAATCATGTAAAATCTTTGTTGTCAAAAGATACATACAGGGCACTACAACATTAATTTGGCTGATTTATTGGCTAGGTGAGTTGATCCTTTCTCCACCTTCCATGTGAATGTCTTTTGGTTACTCAGTCAAAAAGGACTAACTTCTACTTTCCCAGTAGAATAGTATAATTTTTTTCAGTCAAGTGGTTATACTTTCTTGTGTTAAAGAAGCCCATAATACAATGACCTGGTAGAATTTTATGTAATGAAAAACTAAGATAATTCTTAGTTGCAACACATGGATCTAAGTTTTGATTAAGTCAATTCAATTCATTTCTTCTTGCATGTAGAGGAATGAAAATGCAAAAGGCATCATCTGTCTGTGTTCATTTTTAGCTAGAACAGGAAATGGGAAATACATTGTAGTTGAGGACTCTTCGAGTTTCTCTTAGAGTTTCCTTAGAGATAGCTTTAGAATTAAACATTTCCTTTTTTCCTTCTCTGTAGCTTAGAGTCCTAATATGAAAGAGTCCTAATAATGAGGCAGGACATGAAATTTTAATAACCCTCATGCACTAAGGCAGAGGCAGGTGAGGTGAAAATACCATATATACATATTACCATGTATCACTAAATAGTGATGCTATTTTTCTCACAGTATAGATGAAATTTATATAATATTCAAATGTAATGGACAATAAGTAGATTAAATGTGCACGCTGCTAGGTGGCTCAGTGGATAGAATGCTTGTCAGTTTGTAGAACTCTTTAATTTGATCAGAGGCTGAGCTACCTCCTTTTATCTGTCCTGGTACAGTAGACAGAGCACTAGGCCTGGAGTCAGGAAGACTCACCTTCCTGAGATCAAATCTGGCCTCAGACACTTACTAGCTGGGTGACCCTGGACAAGTCATTTCACCCTGTTTGCCTCAGTTTAGTCATCTTTAAAGTAATCTAGAAAAGGAAATGGCAAACCACTCCAGTATCTTTGCCAAGAAAACCCCAAAAGGGGTCATGAAGAGTTAGATATAACTGAAACAACTGAACAACAAAATACTGAATGAATGAAAGGAGCTTATAATAAATTTATCTCTTCTCTGATATAGTATAATTATTAATAAAGTAAATTATTGTATAATTTACAGTATGCTCCCTTTGCTCATTGAATATTTTTATTTATTTGTTTGTTTATTTTAGGCAGTTGGGGTTAAGTGACTTGCCCAGGGTCACACAGCTAGTATCAAGTGTTTGATCCAAGGTCGAATTTGAATTCAGGTCCTCCTGACTTCAGGGCTGGTGCTCTATCCACTGCGCCACGTAGCTGCCCCTCCCGGATATATTTCTCAAGAGTCTACTGTGTACCTCTTTAGTAGACCACAGTATAATTTCATACTGCTACAGGAAGGGACTGATGTAAAGGAAGAGGATGGTGACTAGAGAGAGTGAAAAGGAATTCTTACCCTGATTTTTGGAAGGAAAGAAAGGAAGAAAAACAGAAAAGAACTGGATAAAAGGTATTTAAATCTTTGGGAAGCATTGGTTCATAAACTCAGTAGCTAGGAAAGGGAGGCGTTTTTAAGACCACAGATAACTTTCCATTTGATCAAGAGTTGAAGAACAAGACTGCTTCAGATTATTTTAGCTTGAACTCCCTTTCATGTGACATGATGCTTTTGCATTGCTAATAGTCGAAGAATAACCAGGTAGATTCCACTAATTGTCATTTGCATGCTCGAGATCCCATACTTTAAAACCATCATTCCTATTGTATGTCATCCTCTTCACCACGGCACTCTTTTTTTTTTAAAAGTAACACTAGAACAAATAAAAATGTCCAACGGACAGGTCCCGGCTGCAGTTTATTCTAGGGTTCAGTGAGCAAAATGGCCATGCTGGTCACACATGCTGAAGATACCCACTGGGCCAAAGTATGAGATCATATCAGCATGTGCTAATCTCTTTGGCTTAAATGAACGTTCCTGGAGGCTGAGATACTTAAAAGCGGATCTGAAGGATTGAGACTTTTTTCAAAAGGGGCTTAATGCAATATACTCAAATTTCCCTCTCTTATTTTCTTTGTCTCTTAAATTTCCCAAAGGGTGTTTTAGTTGGCCATAAGGAGGTATTTGAGCCTCATTCTGCTTGTCTGAGCTCTGGAAATTTGGGAAGACAATCCACACCATTTCAGTCCAAGAATGAAATAGCTTGCATTCTTCTCCTGAGCAAGCAAAAGGCCAAAGTCAGAAGTCCCAATAAAACTAACAGTAGTCTCCTCCTCCTCCTCATTGCTGTCATTGTCATCATCAACATGATCAATATCTACAAATAATTATTGAGTATCTTCTCAATAATGTGCTATGGGTTAGGGATACAAAGAGGTGTGTGTATATATGTGTGTGTGTGTGTGTGTGTGTGTGTGTGTGTGTGTGTGTGTGTGTGTGTGTGTGTGTGTGTGTGTGTGTATGTGTGTGTGTGTGTGTGATGGTTCCTCTACATGGAAACTGTGATGATGGGAGCGATCTATAAAATATAACCAATGAAAAACTTTAAGGAACAGGAATCAATGATGTCATCAAGGAACGGTATAGATAGGAAGAGAAGATAGGCTGGTCACCTGACAAGGGTGAAGAATGACAGATGGACAGCCAGGGTGTTCCTTGTATACTCTCAATGTCAAGAGAAAGGAAGGAAAGCCTCTAGCACATTGGGTGGTGACCTATATCTCCCCCAAGAGATATCTTGACCTTTTGAGCCTACATAGACTAGAAAAGGAGAGGATAGGCAGGCATGGATGAGTTGCAATCTCCATCATTGGGAGGGGAACTTTTTTTTTCTTTATTAGTTATTTTTAACAACTTTTTTTCAAGCCTTTGAGTTCTGAATTCTCTTCTTCCCTCCCACCCCTCTCCCACCAATTGAAAAGGCAAGTAATGTGGTATTAATTATGCATGTAATATCATTTAAAAGATATTTCCATATTAGACATATTGCAAAAAAAAAAGCAAGAAAAATAAAGTGAAAAATTATGCTTAAATCTGCACTCAGACTCCATCACTTCTTTCTTTGGAGGTGGAGAGCATTT
Organism: Phascolarctos cinereus; assembly: GCF_003287225.1. Lineage (NCBI taxonomy): Eukaryota > Metazoa > Chordata > Mammalia > Diprotodontia > Phascolarctidae > Phascolarctos > Phascolarctos cinereus. The sequence goes on from NW_027555514.1 coordinate 159,748,987, forward strand.
TTCATCATAAGTCCTTTGGGATTGTCTTGGATCATTGAATTGATCAGGATAGGTAAGTCACTCATAGTTGATCATCATATAATAGTATTGTTATGAATATTGTTCTCCTGGTTCTACTAACTTCATTTTGCTTCAGTTCATATAAGTCTTCCTAGGTTTTTCTGAAACCATCCTGCTTGTCATTTCTTATAGCACAATAGTATTCCATTACAATCATATACCACAACTTGATCAGCCATTCCCACATTGATGCATATCTCCTAATTTCCAATTCTTTGTCACCACAGAAAGAGCTGCTATAAATATTTTGTACAGATACATCATTTTCCCTTTTCTTTTATCTCTTTAGGATAAAGACCTAGTAGTAGTATTGCTGGGTCAAAGGGTATTCACAGTTGTATAGCCCTTTTACTTGCCATAATGATTAGATCAGTTCACAACTCCACCAACAGTGCAGTAGTGTCCCAATTTTTCCACATCCTCTCCAATATTTGTTATTTCCTTTTCTGTCATATCAATCAGTCTGATAAGTATGAATTGGTACTAGGGGAAGTGCTTCTAAAGTGATGAGATTTCAGATAAATTTGAATACTTAGCTATAACAAGCTCATGTTTTCATGGCAAAGTGAATAGCAATATAAGGTAACCCCATGCTATGTTCTTCAAGAGGGCTACAGAAATAAACAATAAATTCAATAAGAGTTAAGTGAGAGGAGAGATCATCATGGGCTGAGATAAGCAGGGAAGTCTTAACGGAAGAAATGAGAGTTAAGTAAATGGAGAGAAGAGGAAAGGACCTTTCAGGTGGGGGAAGTGGAATTTTTGAGGGGGAAGGAGTTGTAACATGGAAAAATGGTATTTGAGATGGAGAAATCTAAAAATGGTACATAGAATGAATTGAAGTAGAGAGAACTTTCCCAGCAAGGAGGGTTTGTGATTGTCAAAGTGAGAAGTGATTAGATCTGAACAAGGAGACAACAAAATTCAGAGTTCATATTTCTATAGTATTTTAAGGTTTATAAAGCATTGTCCTCACAACTATCCTTTGAGGTTTTTAGTATATGGGCCATTATTTCCATTTTACAGATGAGAAAAATGCAAGTTTAGGGAGATTAATGGACTTGATTAGCATGTATTATTACAGATGAGGAACTAGATGAGAGGTAAAGAAAGGACTTATAAAATGAATGTAAAAGATATTACAAAGGAAACAGTAGGATTTGGTGGACTAGATGTGCAGAGTGAAGGAGAGGAAGGAATCAAGGATAAGGCCAATGTTTTGAGTCTGAGTTACTGGGAAATCATAGTGTACTTGACAGAAATGGAGTCATTTAGAGACCAAACTATTTTGTGGACAAATATGATTTAAGCAGGATGTTTTATGATTGGACCAAATGAAGGTAACACAAAACTCTGTTATCCGGGGGAAAGAGCTATTGAACCTTGGTTGTCTACTTTCTTCTGCTTTAAAAAGAAATAGTAAGGAAGCAGAGATATTGGAGTATTTGTGCTGAGGGTTGAGATTGGGTAGTGTTCATAAAAGTGAACTGAGGCAGGAATATCACAGCATGCTACAAGCTTGCACCCAACTCATAGGTCCTTTTTGGATATCATGTGTGTGTACATATATATATATATATATATATATATATATGTATATATATGTATATTTATATATTTATATTTATACACAATCTCTCCCATCTCTGCTTCTCCATGAATTGATTATATCCATTATTAGATTGTAGTCAAGAGGTCCTCATAAGCAGTTAGCATGGATTTGAGGGCTTAGAAATCCCAGGATGCTATTCATCCCTTTTAAGCCATCAACTTTTTATGTGTCTATATCACCTAAATGACCAAATTTCAAAGGATTAATAGTCATGAGGAATACTTTGGAAATTGGCCATGTTGAGTAGCACTAGATAATTAGAGGTAATGTGTTATAGTAGAGTGCTGAGCTTAAATTCAGGAAGCTCTGAATTCGGATCCCACATCTGACCCTTTCTTTCAAAATATTTAACCTTTCCTAGTTCAAGCAACTCTAACACTTATCTCCTAAATCATGGTGGGTTGTGAGCTGCTTTGGTGGAAGAGATTCCCACATTGGGAGTTCCCATGTTCTGATGAAATCACGGTTCCTTTTCATTATTGTCAAGAAAGAGAACTTAAAACAGTGGAGGTTTAAGTTACTATAAACATTTCAAGTGTATTTTAAAAATTCATTCTGAAGCTTGTATCACATGACAATGCAGATGATATTACTGATTACTGGTGATAAACTCGCCATGCATACCTTTCTGTTGTTGTTTTTTAAACCCAAACACTTCATATGCACTGTCAATAGTGACAACAGTAGCATGGGCAGGTTTTTTGGTTGCTTGTTGAGATTCACTCCACCTGATTATCATTAAGAGAGGTTTTATTATTTGGATATGTATTTAATGTACAGATTACTTTGTACAAAGACTCATCTCAAGCTGACCTCGTAGTCTGCATTGTGTAATTAGCACACACTTCAACAAAATCACTATGTAATAACCCCTCTGTGTGTTGCACATAATTAGAATAATTACAAACATTGAGTGAATGCAGAGAGGGAAGTGAATAACAGGACGTCTTTGTGATTTGGGAAATGAATGGAGTTTAATCATTTCTTACTGTAAGTGACAGAAATGGACAGGTGAAACCCTGATGAATCTATGATGCGTCTTTAGAAATCTACGGAACTCGTACATTTGACATAGTCTCCTCACTGGTCACCTCAAATCCAGCTCCATCCCCCATTCCCTTTTCTACATAGTCCAATGTGGTTCTTCTTGAGTCATTTCAGTGGTGTCTGACTCTCTCACCCCATTGAGGTTGTCTTGGCAAAGTTACTGGAGCAGTTTGCCATTTCCTTCTCCAGTTCATTTTACAGATGAGGAACACTGAGGCAAACAGGGTGAAGTGACTTGTCCAGGGTCATACAGCTAGTAAGTGTCTGAGGCCAGATTTGAACTTAGGGAGATGAGTCTTCCTGACTGTAAACCTGGTATTCTATCCACCGCACCTCCTAGATGCCCCCTACATACTCCTGCAACTTGTTTATAACTTAGTAGGTCAGTCCTGTGGAGTTTCCCAGGTCTCAGATTAAAGATAAGTGACTCACTCATGAGCCTGAAACCACTACTGACTGACTCAAAAGCTTGGACATGCTCTACTTCCAACCTAGGCCAGTTTGCTTCTTCTTAGGCAGCCTGGTGTTCCCACATCTTGGAGCTCCCTGATGACAAATTTACTGAGGACACACCATGGCTTAACTCATTGCAGCTCAGCCCTCCCAAGATCAAAAAATCCACCAGCTTTAGCCTCCCAGGAAGCTAGGAGCACAGGCAGACCCCATCATGCCTGGTTGTGGTGGAATGTTTTTGGAGTCAGAGGCTCTGGGTTCAAATCCCATCGCTGACACTTGTAAGCTACATGAACTTGGGAAAAGTCGTTTAACCTATCCAGGCCTCAACTTCCTCATCTGTAAAATACAGGTGGGTATTAGATAAAATGGTTTCTGAAATCCTAGCTCTGGGTTTATAATCCTGTTATTTGATTCTTAAGCAAGGGAATGAAAGGGTCAGGCCTATGTATTAGAAAGTGTATTTTTTCAGCTGTACGCAGAATGAATTGGAGACAAAAACGTTGAAGGCGGGGAGTCTAATGAGGAGGTGATTACAGTAGAGTAAGAAAAGACATTCTAGGATAAAACAGAACAGGGGTCATTTGAAGTAAGTAGAAGGAATAGGTATCTTCAGGGATCTGATGAGAGCAGATTGTAATACTTGGCTTTGAATTTACTGACAGCCAAGGTCAGAAGGGAAATATGGGTAATGCAGCTTTTGCTTCCTGACAGTAGAAAACTTACAAATCCATCTTCTATGAAAGCAGTAGATAGGTCACCCCTCACAAACAAGCACAGTTCTTTTACCCTTTTCTCAGAAGACAGATTTTCTATGTTTTCTTTCGCTGACTGGTCTTAGCCCTCTCTTTATGATGGAATGAGTCAAGCTGGGCTCTAAACTGCAATAGGTTCTGACTAGTAAATGGTATAGATGAATGATAATTATTTCCCAGCTTATATGTGCCTTATTCCTTTTAATGCTTGTCAGGTTCATGTCCTTTTTCACATGGCATGGCATTTCTGCTTTATATTTCAAATGTATGGCTCTCTATAGACCTATAAATCTGCTCCACTTTGCTTATGTTTAACCATCTTTCTCTGTCCTGTGGATATGTGGTCAATTTAGTTTTATAAGTATTTGAACAGCCATGATACATTCAACACAATGCTAGCTGCTAGAGGGGACCCAGAACTATTACCTGACAAAATGCATACTTTAGAAGAGATTATAATCTTTTTAGAGAAACAAAGACACTAAACGAACAGGAAGACAAGGTAACAGATGAGAAAATATTAACTGAACCATACTGATATTGTTAGAGGCAGAGGTCAGAGGTGGTGCAATGAACTTGGAATCCACAGAAATCCCATTTTTGTGACCTGAGATTAATCACTTAATATCTTTGAACCTCAGTTTCCTCGGCTTTAAAATGGGAGCAATGATATTTGCAATACTTACCTCACAGGGTAGTTATTAAAAAAAAACACTGTGTAAATTGTCAAGTTCTATATTAAGTGTGAAATATTCACAATTGACTAGTGTCAAAAGTTAAATCTTCATGGAGGAGATGAGACTTAAGATTAAATACTTAAGGATATTCTTTTTCTCCTTATTATACCACCATCCACTTACCCTGTTGAGCATAATTTTGAATATTATTCTTGCCTTTCAGAAATGTGCTGAATTGAATGCCATCAGCAAATTCAAATAAGGATATATTTCATTCATCTCTCATCCACTGCAATTTCCCTGTGTAGATCTGGTCTGAGTTGGCTTTGCTTCCAGCTCTTCTTTTAAACAACCATCACCTCAGTTCTTTACTGGTTACACCTGGTAATTTCATTAACTTCTTGATGAAGAAAGATGAGGTTGCTATTGGACTGGAAGTTCCAAACACATTAGGATGAAAAATGAAGCTCTGTGTAGGTGGGTGTTCATTAAGGACTAGTTAAAATGAACAGACATTTACAAACATCTAACACAGGTGTGTTAAAGAGAATGGACATTGCCCCTGATAGCATCTCCAACAGGCAGTATTGCATTCAGTGGTGCAGGCTGTCTCCAAACAATCCTCTTGTGATTCAATTTCTGAACCAATAGGTGCAAGAACTTGGCTCAAATTCTTAATTAAGGCTAAAGAGAGATGCATTATCTTTCCCTTTCCATGTGTCTTGGGAGCCACCTCATAACCTCTGATTCCATTTCTATAGCTAAACAAAGCAGCAGCTCTTTCTTTCTTTTAAATAGAAGTAATAGTGGTAAGTAACAGTTGTGGCTTCTGAGGTAAATCACTATACTAATTTAATGTATCATTATTTAAACCCTGGAGCGGCAAGGTGGCTCAGTGGATAGATTGCCTGGTCTGGAATCAAGAAGATTCATCTGCCTGAGTTCAAATCTGGCCTCAGATACTTACTAGCTGTATGACCCTAGGCAAGTCATTTAATCCTGTTTTCCTCAGTTTTCTCATCTGTAAAATGAGCTTGAGAAGAAAATGGCAAATAACTCCAGTATCTTTGCCAAAAACAAAAACAAAAACAAATGGGGTCACAAAGAATTGGACAAAATTGAAACAACTGAACAATACCAAATTTAAACCCTAGCTATATAAGAGCATTGGAGGAGAGCATGAAAATCAGACTAAACTTCAAAAGCAGTTCAATAAGATTTACAATTAATTTCACTCTGAATTAATTCAGTGAACATTTATTAAGCCATTACAATATGCAGAACATATTGGGAAGATAAAAAGATACTTAAGAAACAACTCCTGATCTTATGGAGTTTTCTGTCTAGAGTGAAGACATAGTATGAATGCAAGTAAATATAAGGAAAGGTAGATCATGAGAAATGCTTACCAGAAGTACAGAAGAAAAAAAAACTGCTATAGGAGTCCTCATAGGGTAAGCTTCATTCCATACTGGAGGAGATGAGGGGAGGCTTCATGGAAGAGGTGGCATTGGAGATGGGTCTTGAAAGATGTATAGAATTTCAAGAACCAAATGGATGGGGGGAAATGTTCTAGGTAAAGGCAAAAGTATGAATCAGGAAAATGCAGAGCAAATATGAGGGGTGGTTAGTAACCTTAGGAGAACTAGAACCTAGATTACAAGGACTTGGGTCATTTGAGATAAGACTGGACAGATAGGATGCTGCTAGATTGTGAAAAGCCTTGAACACCAGAAATCATTTAGTAAGCAATAGGATGGATACTAATGACAAATTCTGAGAAAAGCAGTAATATAATCAGATCTATGCAGAAGAAAGATTAGTCTGGACATTTTGGTAAGGATAAACTGAAGGGAGCAGAGAGAGAAAGAAGAAGAGAAATCCTGGTCAGAGGTTATTGCAATAATCCAGATGGGTGACAAATGAAGACCTGTAAGTAAGGTAGTAGCCATAAGATTAGAGAGGAGGGAAAGGAGTTGAAAGATATTGCAGAACTTTGTATTTGATGGCTATCAGCAGCAAAGGAGAAGGAAAGAATGTAAGATAATGCAGAAGTTTCAAAATCGGATTATTAGATTTATAGCAGCTCTTTTCATGGTGGCAAAATATTGGAAATTGAGGGAATGCTCATCAGTTGGGGAATGGCTGAATAAGATGTGGTCTATAAATGTAATGGAATACTATTGTGCAATAAGACATGATGAACAGGCAGACTTCAGAAAAACCTGGAAAGACATGTACAAACTAATGCAAAGTGAAATGAGCAGAATCGAGCAAACGTTGTAGACAGTAACAGCAACACTGTGTGATGATCAACTAGGAATGACTTAGTCTTCTCAGCAACACAATGATCTAAGACAATTACAAAAAACTCATGATGGAAAATGCTATCTACATCCAGATAAAGAACTGATGGACTCTGAATGCAGATTAAAGCATACTTTTTTCACTTACTTTACTTGTGTGTGTGTTTTTCCTTTTGGTCTGCATCTTCTTTCACAAATGTAATTACTATGGAAATATGTTTTACATAATTGCACATATATAACCTATGTCAAATTGCTTACCATTTTAGGAAGAGGGGAGGCAGAATAATTTGGAACTCAAAATCTTGTAAAATGAGTGCTAAAATTTGTTTTTAAGTATAATTGGGAAAAAATAAAATACTATTAGAAATGTATTATTAGATACAAGTTTGGAGAGGCACAGGTAGACAACAGCTGTCTAATAAAGACCTGCGTGCTTTAGTGAAGGGCTAGTTCAAGTTAAGTGAGCAGCCAAAAAAGCTAATGGAATCTTGGGCCACATTATTAGAGGCATAACCTCTGGGAATAAATAAGTGATGACCCTTCTGCTAGTCTTTCATTGTCCTCTGGGGCCCAGTACAGAGGGAACTCTGTCTTGTGGCTGTCTAACTGTTCTCCTAAGCTGTGTGAAATGAGCCTTCTCTATTTGCTTCAGGTTCTGCTGATCTCTTCCTCTTCTGAACCGCTAAAATGCTTATAGTATGTGTCTCTCATTTCGGTACTCAGTCAGATATACTGTTTTGCTTCCCTGCTTCATGCAGAATTACGAGACCATAGATTTAAAAATGGAAGGCACACCCCATCTGTCCTCTAATCTGTCATTTTACAAATGAGGAAGGGAACCCCAAAGAGATTAAGTGACTTGGCCAAGATTACACAACTGGTAGGTAGGATTTGAACCCAGGAGGTTGGATTTGAACCCAAACCGTCCGTGTTCAAGTCTCTCTATATTAAATATGCCATATAGAATTATAAGTTCATTGGATGGCAGGGACCATGTCTTATACTTATTTTCATCTCATGTATATCCTCACACAGTGCTACATACATAGTAAGAATGTGGTAAATACTTGTTGAATGAATGAATGAAGACATCAGTGAGTGTATTAAATATGCCAAACTTTGGGAGTCAGAGATATCTCTAGTAAACATATACATTAACCTTGTTAACCTTGACTTTCTTCAATAAATACAGTCTATGAACTATTGAGTCAGAATTAACACAACAGTACCTTATGCATAGTAGGTACTATATAAGTTTTTGCTAATTGAGGTGAGTGCTTAGTATATTTCACCAGCTCTTCAATAAATGTGTGTTTCCTTGAAACTGATCTTTTGGGAAACTTGGTCTGGGAATCATAACATATTTTGCCTCATATTTTCTGCTATTTTTAAAACAAAGGCCCTACCCTGTTTTATTTGCTTAATCCTAAGTAAAGTGTTCTTAACCTAAGTAAAGTCTATTGGGGAGGAAAATTTATATTACACTAACCTCTGGCTGAAATTTAACATTTCCTTAAGTTACAAATGTAGGCAACAAAGCCCAGTGATATTAGCAGTACCTGTGACTCCACTAATAGAAACTGGACATTATTGTATCACCTTAGAGTTATTGCAGATATCTTAAAATGTCATTTTGCTTTTCACTGCTTTGAAATTACTGTATACATCAGACCCACTACCAGAGTGCTTGTCTGAATCTTGTGGTATACAGACTGCGTTTTTGTATCTTGCTTCCTTTTAATTCTATAGATTAAAATTATTCTAAGAGTCCTTAGGTTTTACCAGACTGGGGTCCATGACCCAAAAGGTTAATAACTCCTGCCCTAAGTACTTTAAGAGTAAATGGCAGTCATAATTAACTGGCAGCTAGGTGGTATGGTAAGCAGAATGCGGGACTTGGAGTCAGCAGACCAATCAGTCAGTAAACGTTTGCAGTTATCCCTTCCACATCCGACTTTCCCCATCCCAGTTTTGATATATTGCTGGTTGGTATAAGAAATTAAATAGGAATTTTTAGGAGTTTTGTGAAAGCCGCAGACAACCCATGAAGACCAGCAGATACCACAGAGCCTATGACCAAATACTTAACCCAAGTTTTACAATAACCCCATAAACGAAAAAAGAAAAAAATCAGACATCTTCTCTGGTATGAAGGAGGGCCAAAAAGTTTTATGTGGATTTTCCAGATTGCGGGGATGCCACACTCCTAACCCCCACAATGTGGAAGGGATAACTAACTGCATTAAGTATCTACAATGCGCCAGGCTGTGCTGAACAGTGGGGATACAAAGAAAGGTAAAAGACAGTCCCTGTTCTCAGAGTTTGAATTCTGCTACAGATACATACTAGCTACCTGACTCTGGGCAGATTTGCTCAACCTCTGTCAGTCTCAATTTTCTCCTCTGTGAAGTGGGGCTCTTGATAGCTCCAGCTTGACAGGGTTATTATGAGGATGGAATCAGATAATATATGTAAAGCACCTAAGCTACTAAATAATTTGGCAGTCACAATTTGGTGCCTGGGAACAGTGACTGTGAAAGTCTTGTCTTTGGGTTCCCAGCACTTGTCATGCTGTCTGGTGCAGAATAGGTTCTTAATAAATGCTTACTAATTCATTTAAAGTGAGAGGATTGTGTCATGGGACCAGATCTAAATGTAACAAAGTCCCAGGCATCCCTTATCCCTTCATTTGGTTTGAGTCCATGATTTTCTCTGGCCATAGGTTTGATTTTGAAAGGTAAGCTTTAGGAACTGGCTGCTCTGAGTTGCCAGGCATGAAACCAGCCACCAACAGAATCACTGTATTGGCATAATTGGGGGGGTTAATTTCACATTTCCTGCATATAATATTAGAAAATTAAGCTGTCAGATCTATTTAAGGTCTACATACCAAATTGAGAACACCTCAGCCTTGTTCTTTATAAGGATTCAATTCTGTGGAGTGTGTGTGTATGTATGTGTGTGTGTGTGTATGTATGTGTGTGTCCCATTTCTCTTTTCAGGCTTAACAAAGCAATAGCAGAACAAGCTTTTGAAGCAGATACTTTTTTTGCATTCAAAACCTAGAAGACATACCGAATCCAGTGGAGACAAGGAAAAGCGTCCCCTGCGGTCACCTTAGAATAAATGGGACTCTTCTAAGGTCATAATTTGTGTGATATACCTAGGTCCTTAGCATTTTATGAGGTGGGCTAGGGTTCTGATCATCTGTGCTAAACAAGACCTGACAAATCCTTGGTAACCAAAAGCTTGGGTAATAAGGAATGAGCAGAATATTGCACAATCTGCCTCCTTGGAAAGATTGAAGTACGTGCTCTGAATGGATTATAACAACTGAACTATTTGGTGGAATATCAATAGAAGCTGTCCATTTGACAGCATATCCTTATCTGTGGAATGGGACCCTTATGTTCTTTACATGAAGATTTCATTGAACTATATGAAATTTCATGTCATCTTATAGTGGGATAGGGAGGAAGATACTTTGCCCTATGTCCTATAAGGTGCCACTTAGAAGAATAATTTTCTAAATTATTAAGCTGGCATGGACATGCATCCAGAAAAGTAGTTTTGTCACTGATGATCTAAAATATAGCTGCTAGGGTCTTCAAATGTTTGATAGAAGAATTGCCTGGGATTAGATTTACCTCCCTGGGAATCATTACGAGATCAAGGATTTTACACTTGGAAGAGATCTTTCACACAGATAGATGGTGCAGTGGATAGAGAGCTGGACTAGAATCAGGAAGACCTGAGTTGAAATGTGGGAAAGTCACTTAACTTCTGTCTCAGTTTCCTTATCTCTAAAATGGGGGCAAGAAAAGCTTCTACTTCTCAGGGTTAATGTGAGAATAAAATGAGATATTTATAAAGTGCTGCAGAAATGCTAGTTAGTATTATTATTATTAATTATCATCATCATCATTATTATCTTAAAGTTAATAGACATAGACAAACCTTGTAGATGAGGAATCTGAAGCCCAGCCTGCCTGACCTGCATTGAAAACCCCAGAAATAGGATAAAAAAGGAAGTGTAACTGGGGACAATATGACTCTTGGGAGCAAGAAAATGACTCCTCATAAATGTAGCAAGAGGCAGCAAAACATGACAGATAAAAAGCTGGTTTTGGATCCAGAAAGACCTGGGTTTAGGATCCACCTCTGACACATAATATCTGTGTATCATGTAAGCTCTTGGTGTCCCAGGAAATGTTCTAAGAATCAAGATTATAGGTCAGTTTTCAGTCTACATCAGTGGAAGGAGTTTTCATACCAGAAGTCCTCCCACACCCATAAAATCACAGATCTTGGCTACAAATAAATAATTGGCATATATTCTTCCTTATATCTTTCTGCATATTGCCAGAGCTTAGCACAGTGCCGCCTGGCACATGGTGGGCATTTAATAAATGCTTCTTGACTTGACTCGACATTTTGTTACCAGGCTTCCCAGAGCAGAAGATGATGATGAAACAATTTAAAAATATTTCTGACGGGGAGTTTATCTTAGGCATTTCCCCCAAGTAACCAAGTGTGTCGAGCTCTAGCGCAAACTGAATGTTTCTAATGAATTCCCTAGAGCCACTGAACAGATGCATCTTCAAATAAAAAGTGATGGAAAATGGAAATACACAGTATGTTTTTTTTTAATGAAAACCTTTGGTGAATGGAGCTGGGGATAGAAGGAGAGGACAGAATGAACTGGCACTGACTGAAGCAGATAAGCTAACTGGGTCAGACGAGGACCTAGGCACGGCATCCCCAGAGGTTAGAGTATCATTGACTAAAACTAAAAGTACAATTTGCAAAAGGGTTAACAAGAGTGCTTGAATCTGAGAGGGGGAGAAACAGTGAATGGGGGTTGAGGAAGCACTGTCTCCTCAACCGGTTTTTTTTTGGGGTGTGTGTATGTATACATGTATGTGTATGTGTGCCTATACATACATACATACATGCATGTGTATATGCAAATTCACATACATGTATATTCACATACATGTGAATATATCCCTTTACAAGTTTAATGGGAGAGTTTGGCTTTTTGGGACTGATGGAAAAAATATCATTGCAAGTAGGCAGTATTACCCTCAAGTGAAGAGTTGAAGATGGGACTCCATGGTTTTTTCCAAAGAAGGTCAGGCCAGAATTGAGGAGAAGAAGAGCTGAAGTCCAGAGTTGACCAAAAGTGTGTCTGGTTCATTAGTAAACAGTGTGTTCTTCAGTTTATGTTCTTGCTGAAAAGGAGAAGAGAATGGATGGAGGCAGTAGAAATACCCAAGAGCTTCTCTCTCTACCAACAAACAGTGTGGGAATTGGGGGGAAAGCTAAAGCTAACAGTGAAAGAAAAGCATCTCAAATAGGTCATTTTGCTGTGTTAGAGGATGATAGAATTGTCCCAAAGGGAGTTTGCTGATCGCTTGGATTCCAGGGGCTACCAGTTCAGCCATGAAAATCCCGGAAAGAGGCATAGAGAGTGTTGAGGAATCAGAACTGTTCAGCCTTTTTTTCTCCTTCAGAGATTTGTGTTAATGTCAGGAGCAGCCTGATATCAAATCAAATTTGGGGTTATGAAATATTGGATGGGATCCTTTGTTTTTGTTATACAGGAGTTAGGGGTTCAGAGATGCTGAAAGTGAAATTAACCCTAAAGATAGATTTTTTAGCTATCCATAGAGCTGGAAGGGAATGGCTTTATTTTTTAAAGTGTGAATAATGTCTAAATTGTACCACTAAGTTATGTTTGCCTATAATGCTAAAGGGAATTTTTTGACCAGAATTATTCTTCCTATTAAGTTTCAGGATCCATCAGTGTTCACCCACACCCACCCCTCATATACTCCCAGAACCCTCGTAGCAATCTTATAGGTGAATATGAAAAAGAGCCACACACAAGTGGCAGTTAGGTGGTGCCATAGTGCATAGACTACCAGGCCTGGAGACAAGAAGACTTAATCTTCCTGAGTTCAAATTTGGCCTCAGATGTTTACTAGCTGTGTGACTCTGAGGAAGTCATTTAACCCTGTTTGCCTCAGTTCCTTATCTGTAAAATGGGCTGGAGAAGGAAACTGCAAACCACTCCAGTATCTCTGCCAAGAAAACCCCAAATGGGGTCACGAAGGGTCATGACTAAACAACAAAGAGGGGCAGGCATGGATGAGTTATGAGCCGCCTCATTGGAAGGAACTTCTGAATCAACAAGATAACTGATATTCTCTTGAGTACTTTAATAAGTCTCAGGATGCAGAGGGTATAGACACAATGCTGCATAGTGAACAGAGTGCCATGCTTAGAGTTAGGAAGGCCTGGTTTATATCCTGTCTCAGATCTTGACTAATTATATGACCCAGGGCAGGTCACCTAACCTCTATGGGTCTCAAGCAAATCTCTGTGACTATCTACTAAGTCATGAAAAGGTCACAAACTGTATTGGAAGAAGGAATTTGTTCTGCTGATGAAATCACAGTCCTTTTGAGTGTCAGAAAGTCTGGGGATGTGGATGAATTATATACGTGAATTTTAAAGAATTATTCTTATTGTTCAATTGTTTTTTCAGTAATGTCTGACTCTTCATGACCCCATTTGGAGTTTCCTTGGTAAAGATACTAGAGTGGTTTGTCATTTCTTCCTCCAGTTCATTTTACAGATGAGGAAAATGAGGCAAACAGGGTTAAGTGACTTGCTCAGAGTCACACAGCTAATAAGTGTCCGAGGCTGGATTTGAACATAGGAAAATGAGTCTTGCTGATTCCAGGTCTGGCACTCTGTCCATTGTACCACCTAGCTGCCCTGAAGAATTACTAGCTATTTCTAATTCACATGTTACATTAAAAAATCTCATTCAAACATGTAGAAATAAATTAATTCATGTATTCTACAACAATTACATGACACTACCTTATATTGGGGAGACACTTTATGCTTTTTGAAATGCTTTACTGTGTATTATTTCATTTACTTTTTTTTTAAATCCTGGGATATAAGTAGGGTAACTATCATTATGTGTATGTTGGAAAAGCTGAGACACTGATTTTAAATCACTTCCCCACAGCAGCTGAACCAGTCAGTGACAATCAGAGGATAGATCTTGAGTTCTGGACTGCCACTGCAGTATTTTTATGAAACCGTAGCAATTACCTTAAAATCATGATTAATCCATCCAAATGTCAGCAAAAGGGAATTAATCGCCCCAAATAAGGTTGGTAGGAAGAGGGGTAGAGCTGGATGGGACCTAAGAGATTGTCTTAGTCCAATGCGTTCGTGAAGATACTCAGACCCCAAGAAATTAAATGATTTGATCAAGGACCCAAAGAAAGTCAGTGACAGATCTGGAGCGAGATAGAACTGAAGTCCAATGATATTTCCTTTTTGGAGGTCCTTACCAAAAACCCAGGAATATAAGGTGAAGTTTGTTCAACTGATTTAGTCAGATCAATCAGAAAACCAAATACTGCCCATTCTGTCTCAGGAGTTTATTGCTGTTACTGTGGCACAATTTAGTCTTGGCCCAGAGTTTTCCCCATCTGCCCCTTCCCTTGCTATCTCTGGACTCCTAATGTATTCCTCTTTAAGAGGAAAAGCTGTTGTTTTCCTGTTGCAGTGTGAGGATTTGGAATTCTTACTTCTAAATGCAAATGACTGAATGCTCAGCCTCTTCCCAGAGCACTAGCCAAATTAGCCAGTTTCAGTAGGATTACTCTTCTGGCTTCATCCCTCCACTTCCCTGGAGCAAATGGCTTCCCTGTGGTTCTTCTCTTTCAACTCCTTCATCCTTTCCACGTTAGTAATCCCAGTATCTGAGTTTATCTGGGACCAAATTTTACATGTTTAGATAAATGAGATGATACAGTATAATTCTGACCATTACATTATAAATCTAAAATTTTGTAAGCACCACATCTGTCTCTGTTTTTTCCCTCTTATTATGTTGCTATGAATTGATAAGTATTATGGGAAACATGCAAATACTGCATGATTATCAACAAGAAGATTGTTTTAAAAACCATAAATAGCCTTGGGAACAACAGTAAACATAAGCGAAATTTTACTTTGCCAGACTCAAAAAGACCCTTAATTATTTCATCAGTATGAATTTCACAGAGGTTAAATTGCAGACTTCCTTCCTTCTTTTCCTATGTTTCTGGTTGTTGAGAGCTGTTTTCTTTTTTTACCCCACTTAATAGTATTTTTCCTCCAATTACATGTAAAGATAGTTTTCAACATTCAACATTTTATAAGATTTTGAGTTCCAAATTTTTTTTCTCCTTCCCTCTCTTCCCTTCCCACCTCCCCAAGATGGCAAGCAATCTGATATAGGCTATACATGTACAATCATATTAAACATATTTCCACATCGGTCATGTTGTGAAAGAAGAATCAGAACAAAAGGAAAAAAAACACAAGAAAAAAAATGAGAGAAAATACTATGCTTTGATCTATATTCAGACTCCATAGGTCTTTCTCTGGATACGGATAGCATTTTCCATCATGAGTCACTTAGAGTTGTCTTAGATTATTGTATTGTTGCGAAGAGCTAAGTCTATCAAAGTTGATCATTCCACAGTGTTGCCATTAATGTGTGCAGTGTTCTCCTGGAGAACCTGTTTTTCTAATTACTGCCAAATACTGTAGCCATTCTGGAGTAGTATGGCTTTTTCCTTACTGCTGCAGCTTTTTAGAGCTAGAAGAGATTTAACATAGAATCACACAATTTAAAAATTGTAAAGGACTTTAACAATTATCTAGTTCAACCCATACACAAAAGGAATCCCTAGGATAGCATCACTGATGAGTAGAAGCTTTTGCTTGAAGACCTCCAGTGAAAAAAAAAACCCACAATCTTGTGACAGTGAAAGAAAGAAGCATTCCTCTTTTATATACCTCTCCCTTTTACTCCTTTCTTTCTGATGACAAACAAATTTTCCCTTTACAACTCTAACGTTGCTTTTGGTTCTGCCTCCTGGGGTAAATTAACCTAATCCGTCTTCCGCATGACATCCTTAAAATACTTGAAGACTACAATTAGATCCCCCATAAGCCTGCTCTTCTCCAAATTCCACATGCCTAGTTTCTTCAATCCATCTTCTTCTGACATGGATTCAAGACCTTTCAGCATTTTCATTGCCTGGAGAAGATTTAGACAGAATTCACTTCACTGGCCTCAATTCTAACAGCTATCTAACAACAAAAAAATCCCAAATGGCTGGCAAAGCTTTTAGTTGTTCTTTTTTAAATGCATACATTTATACATACATACATACATATATATATATATATATATGTATATATATATATATATATACACATACACATATATAAAAATTTTCCCCATTACACGTTAAAACACTTTACTAACTTCTTTTAAGTTTTGAATTCTAAATTCTATCCATCTTTTCTTCTTCCCCTCCCCCCTCCCTGAGATGGTAAGCAATCCAATACAGGTTATACATATGCAATCATATAAAACATTTACATATTAGTCATTTTGTACAAGAAGAATAGGAGAAAGAAGGAAGGAAGGAAGGAAGGAAGGAAGGAAGGAAGGAAGGAAGGAAGGAAGGAAGGAAGGAAGGAAGGAAGGAAGGAAGGAAGGAAGGAAAGAAAGAAAAGAGGAAGGAAGGAAGCTGTTGTCATTCAGCTGTTTCAGTCATGTACAACTCTTTCTGACCCTATGTGGGGTGTACTTGGCAAAGATACTGTAGTAGTTTGCCATTTCCTTCTTCTGGTCATTTTACAGTTGAGGAAATTCAGGCAAACAGGGTAAGCAATTTGCTCAGGATCCCCCAGCTAGTAAGTGTCTGAGGCCAGATTTGAACTCAAGAAGATGAGTCTTCCTGACTCCAGGTCTGGCACCCTATCCACTGCACCACCTAGCTGCCCTCTAATATAGTTACTACTCTTGTATTTGTTGCATTTAGTTCCATTTCTACTTCCTTTATATTCTTATCTGGAAGTATAATGTTAGTCCTGGCATGATGGTAGCTCTCCTATCCTTAATAGTGAAAAAAAAAATTATTGTAAAAAAATCTTTGCAGATCTTTTCCATTCTTCATCTGTGGCTTGTCCTCTATTCAGTTTCATCACTGAATGCCCTTGGGATAACTTTACTTAGTTCAGTTACTTGCCAAGCTTTCTTGAAATGTATTCACCATAGTTTCTTTCTTTTATGAACCAGTACTGATCATAATCTTCAATCTTCCTTCTCCTTAAGATTTTAACAATGACTTTATATTCCAAAGTTATATTCCTCTTGGCTGCCATATCTTTTCATTTGTAAGTAAATCAAATGTGTGCTACCTGAAATGCTTTTTAGGTTCTTTTGATTTCCTTGTTGTGGCAATTGATTTATATCAGTTAAGCTTCATATGGAATTATTGAAATAAATGTCTGTGTGTCTTCTTTGATTCATATAACATTTTTATTATCAATAAATTGTTTTAATAGCTCACAATGGAGTTTTTTTTAAATCACATGTCATATCACTCTGACATTTTTATTCTAACTTTGTACTAATTTCAGCTTTTGCTCTAACAAGTCAGTGGTCTAACTGTATGGATAACTGATTCAGAAATGACTCATTAGTAACAAAGTCATTTCCTGCTAAATACCAGTTAAAAGTCAGTTAAAAAAAGAGATGTAAAATTTTCCCATCCAAGTTCATTGACCTCCTGAAATCTCTTCACAGATCCAAAGACCTCAAGTTAAGAGGCCCTGTTCTAGTAATGTACATATTGGTCACTGGACAAAGATCACATATTTAGAATACAAATAGCAAAGTTTAAGTTTATAGATGATTTAAAAACTATGTGATCTTTAGTGCCCTCTTCCCTCTTTTTCTGCCCCAGTGCTGAACTGGAAGGAACCCATCCTAGGACTAAAGGCCAATTGGGACTTTTCTTTTTTGCATAGGTTACCATAGTCAAAGAATTCATCATATGGCCAGTAAGTAATGAGCCTCTCTGTTTTGAGCAAGCATTTCCTCAGAAAACAGATTCAATCTGTTGCCAAGACCATTATCAAAGGCCTTCCATCATGGTAGAATCTGCTAGTTTGTGCTCTACTGGCATAGCCTTTGAAAACACAGGGCTACCTCTATTCTACAATAGGGAATTAGAGTTGGTGGAATGAATAGCCACAAAAATATAAACTGTCCAAATAAACAAAAGAGGAAACAAATAATCTAACCTACCTAATCTCCTAATCTCCAAACAACAACGAGAGAGAGAAGAGAGAGAAGAGAGAGAGAGAGAGAGAAGAGAGAGAGAGAGAGAGAGAGAGAGATCGAAATCAAAACTGTGAAGTAAGTCATCGTGGAAAAAAAACTCCAGAACCACATAAATCCACAAGTAAATTCAAATAAACATTTAAAGAACAAATAATCCCCATTTTAAAAAAATACAGGAGGGAAGATGATCTTTTTTCTACAGTTGTGATAGGGAAAACATTCTTAACCATCCACAATATAAAGGAACTTATTAAAATAAAATAAAATACTCAATTTCGAATTTGTAAAAATAAAAGAGCCTTTTGCATCTAAAAGTAGCACAGCAAAATTAGGAAGAAAAGATATGGTTAGGGGGAAAAAAAGTCATACGTTAAGCATTCCTAATGAAAGGCTGACATACAAAATGTATAGGAGATTTATACAAATCCTTAATAGATATGTGGTCAAAGGATATGATCAATCACTTTTAGAAGGTAAAATTATAAACTAACAATAACCATCTGAAAAAGATTTAAAATTTCTAACAATCAGAAAAAAATGTGAATTAAAACAACTTTGACATATTATCCAAAAACTTAGAAAAGAGCTTTAAAAAATTTAATGATGGTTATATTGTTGGGAAAGAAGTATATTAATTCCCTGTTAATGAAGCTATGATTTTGACAATTTTGAAGCATAATTTACAATTATACAAAGTTAGAAAAATGTTCCTACTTGTGGACTCAATCTGTCAATGAGTATTTATTAAGCTTTTAGTATGTGCCATGAGTAGGGGTCTATTTGGTTTATACCCCAAGGTACAACCTAAGGTGCTTTGAAGCAAAATATAGGCCCAGGTGAATAAATGGTAGCATATAACACTTTGTCAACAGGACATAACTGGCCTCTAACCTGTGGATGGCTGGGTCTGAACAGAGCAGGCTAGAGACAGGAAAGGAAAGTCAGGAATCAAACAGAAGTTTAATTTCAAAGTGAGGCAAACAGCTTGCAAGCAAAGAGGCAGATTAGACACATGAGCCAGGGCCCTGCCCCTAGTGGAGGGACCTGCTTTGGTGTGGTCGAACCTTGATTTATATATTTGTGGCTAGACAGAATCAAACAGTGTTGTGTAGCAACAGTAGTGAGGCACAGCAGCAGTAATGAGACAAGGTTGTCTAGTGACAAAGAGTCCGTTTGTAGCAGGACTTCATGTCTGGAACATGAATACTTTTCTGAGTTTGTCCAGCGCTTGTCTGAGCTCAGAGAACACCTGGTGTTGGTCAAAGCAATACAATAATTATGTGATTTCACCAGGGGGTGAGATCATCCAGAGGATGAGCACAAAGGGTTGTTGTTACGCCAAGCTCAGGGCACAGCTTGCTTGCTGGACTTTAGCTCTGGAAAACAGGGTGTCTCCTAATATCTTGACAACATAAAATAGCATTGTATTCCAATAAGTAAAAGTATATAAAGAATTTCAAAAAAATGATAAGATATATGAAGTGATATAGAATGAGAGAGAGAGGAAAAGAAGAAGGAGAAGTGAGAGGGGAGAAAAGAGGAAAGGAGAGGGAAATATTGATGACAATTTTATAAATAAAGACATAGCAACCCTTCTGAGGACACTCCCCTAGTGCACATTGGCTGAAACAGAGTCCTCAGAGGATGCACTTGGCTACTTCTCCCCTCAGGTTACTAGGAGGAATAATACTGAGGAGCTGAGTTTCTAGTCCTTCTCATGGGTCCCCATCAGTGTATTTCTCGTTTCAATTAGCTAGTAAGCATCAATTAGCCTTAAGAAAAGGGTCTTTATTAAGGTAGTTTAGTAAGAACAGCTGATATAAAATATTCCTAGAAGCACATGCAGGTCTATGGGAGAGTGGGTTCTAACCATAGAGAATACATATAATCAAAGAGTAAACTCGGAATTCTTTATTACTAGAAATTTTTTCTTGAGTACTTAGCTGACATACCACTCTCATACAAAGGATCATGCTCCTTGAACATGCCTTCTCCCTCTGGTGGCTATCTTTCTATACATGTCTCTGACCATATTTGTCCTCAACATATCTCTGTCTGCTCCTTTTTGAATACATTCTCTTTTATTGGTCTATCCTCTTTTTTTGATGTGGTCAGTTATGGGGAAATGTGACACTCTCTCCCCACTGCCGACCCCCAATACTTTGGTTTGGGTGCAAGGGTTTGCCTCCTCAAGGTTCTCCTGACTATGGAATCCCAAGCCACTTGACTATTTCCCTGTACTTAGACAAGTGCTGAAATTCCTTAGCTATTTAAAACCTCTAAAGATTAATTATGATATTCCTTTCTTGATTTAATTGAAGAGTTCATACACCATAAAGCGATCATAGGTCATAAAGCCATCTTGTTCACATGTAATAATACTAATATTAATACTAATGAAAATAACAAAATAAATAATTAGCATCTATGTAGCACTTTAAAGAATGTAAAGCATTTTCCATATGTTATCTTATTTGATCTTCACAACAGCCCTGTGAGGTAAGTGTTATTATTGTCATATCCAGTTTGCAGATAAAGAACCTGAAGCATAGAGAGATTAAGTGACTTACCCAGGGTCATTCAACTGGTGTTTAAGACAGGATTCAAATTCAGATCTTTCTGACTTTAAGTCCACTGATCCACCTAGACGCCTTTAAAAAGGGACATTATCTATATCTACCCTTATACCTGATACCTTATCATTACATTAATTGGGATTGGGGTGGAATCCTACCTTTACAAAGACAATATTGAACAACATCAAAATTCATGTGAAATATAATGTTAATATTGCCTACTTAAAGGTAAATCACAAATCCTTCCTTTAATAAAGTATAACCAACAAAAATATACCTTTACATGTATTATAATTCTTGACCATTATTTTACTTTGTCTAATTTTTCAAACATACTTTTGGGTATTTGTTTATCTTTGTTTTATTAAAACAAAATTTATCAGTTAGAAAAAAATAGCTGATACCATTTACTACATGAGTAGAATAGAATGTATTAGATTAATATTTCTCTTCTGCTATTCATATACCTTATACATGTTCATTTCTTTTAGGCTGTAAGGTTATAGATAACAGAGACCATGCCTATCTAATACTCTTTGGGAAGAAAAAAGTAAAGACCTAAATGAGATGTTTAATCATCTCTTCTGGAATATGACTTGGTTCTTTTCCCCAGAGAATTGACTATAGGGAAAGTAGGCTAACAGAACAAAGAAAAATATGAGCAAATGCTTTCTTTCTTATCTAACAAAGCTGAGTATTTTTTAAAAAGTTTGTCACAAAGCTGTATAAGATTTTAATTTAAAATTTAACCTTACACAGTTCTGGTATATATTGAATATTTGAGATCAGGTAATCTGTAAATTGTTGCTTCCTATATAATAAGCAAATGTCTTCTTTTCTAATAGATAGATAGATAGATAGATAGATAGATAGATAGATAGATAGATAGATAGATAGATAGATATGTATGCGTATATGTATGTGTGTGTGTATATATACATATACACATATACATGTATGTGTTGGGTTTTTTATCTCTTTCCATATTTGAGAAATGTTCCAAATCCAGGCCATCTTGCATTATTCCTTGTTTTCAATTTAATATCCAAATAATCTTGTTATCCTTCCTGTTGATATCAGTCAGTGAAGAGTGAGTATTCTTGCAATCTCCCTTTGGTGCACTTTTGGTTCACTTGAGGGCAGTAACATCAACCAGACTGGAAGAGAGCACAGTGTAATTAAGCATTTGAGAAATTGGTTAATATTTTGGAGAGCATGTTAGCTATGGTTGATTATATACCACACACCATAAACATAATCACACACGCCTGGGCACATGTGTACTCTTTCCTTTGCTCATTATTATTAAATGTGAATTTGATAGGCTATTCAAAGAGAAAGAATGACCCAGAGGGTAAAAGATATTGAAAAGTTCAAAGATTTTAAAAGTCTACACTGCAATTATGAAAGCTCTCAATTTCTTTCTTTTATATTGCATTTCCTCCTTACTTTAGGCTCTTTATATATCATTTTCCTCAGGACTAACTCAAGTCACCAAGGATGACTATCATATTCTAATATATAATGCAGCTAGGACCATGTCATGTGCATAACAAGACAGGAGACTAGACATCTTCTCTGATCCCCACAACCTTTCAAAACTCTCCAAAATAGAAATTATATACCCAAGATAAAGTAACTTCATCTGTTTCCATTGTCTAACATACCAAGATTCCAAAAGGAGGCTAAAGAACCTCCCCCCAAACCCAGCAATTGATGCTCACTGGTCTTGAGCTCCCTCAGCACCTCTCCCCATCCTCCCACACTGCTACCAGCAAGGTGGTACTAGCAGGTATAAGGATACAACAAAGACTGACATCAAAACTCATCCCTGCACCCTGATTCCCCTTCCCTCTTTCCAGTGCTTTGGAGATCATGGATCCAGGATGCAGAAGATTGCTCAGGTCTTTATAGCCAGCTTGTCCACAGCTCCTTAAGAAAAGTCTGTTAGAGTCTGCATACCAGGAAGCACCAGCACCGCAAAACATTGGACCATTGGTACCAAGCCAAAGAACTAAGGAACAGAGGGAGTGGAACAGGTCACCAAGACACGACACTGTTCACTTTGGGGTGATGCAGCACTCCACCAAGCCTGAGAGAAAGAGCATAGCATCCAGCTGGGGCCACTTCTGACCACCTAGAAGTCAGTTGGGGTAGAAACCTGGGCTGGTGAACTGTGAATTGCCCAGTATGAGAGGAGGCTGAGATGCTTTGAGGTCCAGCCCCCAAGGAAACCTCACAGGGGAAGAAGTCAGAAAGTGAACAATAGGGGTAAATTGGGAGGAGGGGGAAAGACTGAAAATATCACTATTTCAAGAATAAGAAATCTCCAAAAATGTAAATAGAAAAATCAATAGGAAAAACAGTATCAGCAAAAGGAAATATGGTCTCCAGATCTAGTAAATGAGTTTAGGCATCTATGAATAAATATTGCAAAATTAAGAAAAATAAACCAACACTTGATGAGACAGAAGACCCTCTGGAATTTGAGAAGAACATGGAATCATAACACACTATTTCTGAGTGGTTTAAAAGAGAATTGATAGTTATGAGAACAGAATTTATATCCTGCTCAGCAAAAATAATGAGCGAATTAGAAAAACTTTACTCTGCAATGGCAAGCCTCACCAAAGAAACCAAAGAAAACAATAGACAAGGAATGGAAATATACAAAAATGAAGGACAATATAGAAGAAGAGAAGCAAAAAAAAATCATTCCAAATACTTTCATTATGCAGGCAGAACATACTGAAATCAAAGTTAGGACTTGCAAGATGAGACAACCTAAGGATCATAGGTCTCCCAGAAAAACACAACAGGACCAAAACCTTAATAACATAATGAAAGAAATAATAGAATAGAACCTCCGTAAATTTCTAAACAGAAAATGAAATACCAAGTGAAGGAATTCTCAAATTGCCTCCAGAAAACAAAAACAAAAACAAGAAAACAAGGTTGCGAACTCTGAAATATATAGTGGCTAAATTTAACAATTCAATTCAGAAAAGAAGTTCTGCAAATCATCAGGAGAATGACCTTTAAATACAAAGGAGAAGACATTAAAAAAAAAACACAAGACTATTCTGTACTCACTAGAGGAAGGAAGGGGGAATTAAATGATATGTTCCAAGGAGCTCAGGTTGCAGCCCAGAGTGACCTGTCTTACAAATCTGAGCTTAATCATGTGAGACAGATTTTAGATGTTATTCTGATGTTCAACCATTTAAGAAACACAGCCTTTATATGAAAAAATATATCCTCTGTTTTTTGGTATTAACCATATGGCTCTTAATGATCTATATTTTTATATTGCTCAAACTACCCTACTTTATTAATACATGCACACCTTGAAGCCCAGAACTTTGACTATTATTATAATATACATAGGTCACCTTGGTGGCAACCAGGCTTCCTCAGCATTTGATGTATTTGGTCTTACTCCAAAATTGTGTTCAGAATGAAATGAAAAATTGACATCTACCCTCAATACCACCAACACCACCCACACACATATACATACTTTGCTAGAAGTCTGATTTTTGTTTGTAATTGTCTCAGACACCCAAATATGGCACACATGGCCACTATATCAATTCAACACTACCTTGTAGCCATCAATCCACACTTATCATCTATTTTGTCCTTGCTACTCTAGACACAAATACAATTTAATTATTTAGGGAATGCACTAACAAGGAAAAATACTATTAAAAATTCAACCTATGTTTACTTTCATTCATTTTCAAGCACAGCACATTTTCCTAATCTTTATTTTTTTTCTCTTCTTATTCAATGCATTCCTTTTGATTCTTTTTTTTTTAAAATCTAGTTGGTACTTCTCATTTTTAATGTTTTAGATTAAAGTTATGGAACTTGACTCCCAAGGAGGCCAAACTAGATTGAAATGTAATTGACAAATGTCTAACAAAATAAATCAAAATGCAACTTTTAAAAAAACTGAACTAAGACTTTTGGGACACCCTGTATAAATCACAGTGTTAGAATGATATGGTAGAAGGAGTTAGCCTGGTATGGTAGACTTGAAGTAATTTTGCTTTCTTTGATATTTAATAGTTGCATGACCTTAGACAAGTCATTTAACTATCCAGTACCTCAGTTCTAATACCTGTAATTATACAACCTACTTCACACCTATTCACAGATACTGTATGCAAAGCTCTTTGCGATTTTTAAGCAACAGAATAATTGTCAATAAATCAGCTCTCTCATTTATCACCTGCATGACCATACTCTTTCCTATAAAATGAAATAGTGGAGTTGTATTAGATGACCTATCAGGTCCCTTCCAGTTATAAATCTATGATTTTATAATTCTATGACTATATAGATATAGACATAGACATATATCTATTTCTCTATATATTACATATTTATTGTATTAATTAACATTTATTTATGTTTGTTATTATAATATATATTTCTATATATATGATATGTATATATAGTATTTTACAAATCTTAAAGTGCTATATGAATGCAGATTATTTTTATTGTTATTTTCTTCTTTGGAATAAACCTGCATAAATCACTTAGATAGTGATTAGGGGTGTCAGGAAAAGCAGGGAAGAATGTTTTAGAATTGTGTAGAGAAACTTCTGAAGGTTGAAATGACACCTAAAGAAAGAGAAGTTTCGTGCAGAAATTTACCCTTTATATATATCCATGGGAATTTCCTGAAAGTTTCAAGCCATTGTACTCTACTGTACTTATATAAAAAAAAAGCCTTTCATTAGAAATGCTCCCATGGAATGAAATTCAATTTGCTTATCAACCAGGAGTCTCTTGAAGTGAAATAAAAGGAATGCTTTGGAGGCAGCTAGAGCAAAGGCCCTGAAGTCAGGAGGACCTGAGTTCAAATCCAGCCTCACACCAAACACTTGACATTTACCAACTATGTGACCCTGGGCAAGTAACTTAACTCCAATTGCCTAAAAATTAAAAATCTTTTTAAAAAGCAATGCTTTGGTTTGAGTTTAGGTTTTTGTAGTCATATATTTCACTGGTCTCCTAATGTATTGGTTTCTGTCTATTTGAGAAAAAGTGCTAAGGCATTATTGGGCTGTGGAAAGGAACTGGTCCTGTGTTTTCATTTACATAAGAAACTCTAGTGAGGACATGCCCTCTTCCTGTGCTGATTGGCACATTCTCTGCAACTCAGAGTTTTAGAGAATTATACAGAGCATAAAGATGTTGTGACGTGCTCTAGGTCCCTTCATTAAGCCTAATTTTGCTGACCTGCTTTGACACCCCTTTAGGTATTCTCTTCA
This sequence comes from Phascolarctos cinereus, assembly GCF_003287225.1. NCBI lineage: Eukaryota > Metazoa > Chordata > Mammalia > Diprotodontia > Phascolarctidae > Phascolarctos > Phascolarctos cinereus. Next base: position 159,774,985 of record NW_027555514.1, read on the forward strand.
TTAGCACTTACTTCATGGAAAAAGTATATTAAAGGGAGATGCATCACTATAAAAATGTACAAGTATCGATGTACACAACAGTGCCCATGTGTTTGCATATATATATATATATATATATATATATATATATATATATATATATATATATGTATATAGCCCCATGAATGTGGGCAAACATTCATACTATCTGTGCATGGAGACACACACGCACACACACACACACACACTCTTAGTAAATCATAGGCCAAGATATCAGTGTAAGGTCCCTACAGAGGCATGGCCCCACTCAGAGGGCAGTGGTATTCATCCTCAGGTGTTATCCAAGTGCAGGTACTAGCTGCCAAACCCTAGTAATCCATTTTCCCAGCATATGCACATGGGCCTGGCACTGAACTACAGCCAAATGAGTATCCTACCATGGCCCACACTTACCAGAGTAAAGTGAAACTCATTTCAAAGTGGGTGGGACTCTCACCAGACCACAGAGCTGAGCAAAGCCAGGCTCAATCAGTAACCACCCTGCACTCCTGCACACAACTTTGTAGATCAAAGAATTGCTGAGTAACTAGCAACCTCTCCTGAGCTTAAAGAGAGTGTGTTTAAGAGATACAGAAGGCCCCGGCTTGCTTTCAATTTGCATAGAAAATATAGCCCTTGTACTCTGTGCATTTGAAAAAAAAAACAGAGGGGGGAGGAGATTTACCACAAAGACATAATTTGAGATGTTTGGTAGCTAAACTAGATTACGTTTCCTTTTTAATTACAACTTTCTTCGCTGAGCCACGAGTGGAACTTCTGTGATCATACACCCAGGAGGGCCTCGTTAACATAGTTTTAATGCTACACATTTAAATGGGTGCTTCCACTCCGGGCATAATTTGCTGCATGTTCCAACTTTAAACTGAGTGATTAACAGCTTTGCAGAAAGAAAGCTGAACATGTGGGTCTGCGTTAGAATTCAGCCAAGGATGGCACTGTTCCTTTAAAATCGATATGAAGACTACCTAAATAGAGATTGCAAGAAGAGCCTTCAGGGGATCAGGTGGCTTGTCCAGGATTCCTTCCTTGAGGCATTTCATTGAAAAGTAGTTTTACTATTTATAATATTCTCCATCTCTTTTCTTTTAAAAATTTTATCTTTTTAACATTAAAGAAATTTTTTGAGTTCTAATCCATTTCCTTTTAAAACAAGGTTATTAGACTAATATATCAAAGAATGCCATAGACATAGAATACCTGGATTTTTTAAGAATCTTTCATGATATGGCTATGAAAAAGATGGAAAGATATGGAAAGATACAGCTAGGTGGATCCAGAGCTGATCAAATAATCAAACCAAAAAGTAATCATTAATCAATTAACATCAGCCTGGAGGGTGATCTCCAAAAAATCTATCTTTGGCCTTGGGCTATTCAATATTTTCATCAATGACCTGGGTGAATGCATAGAAGGCATCCTTCCAGTAGACTACAGTAACTATCTATTAAAGAGCTACTATATGCAGAGCTCTATGCTAGCTATGACTAGAGGAGACTCAGAGTTTGAATAAGGAGCAGCCACTGCTCAAAGAGCACTCATTAGTAGTTTAACATCAACCTGGAAAGAAGTCTGCAAAAAAGATACTCCAAGTAATTGTCTTTGGCTCTGGGCTCTTCAATATTTTCATCAATGACTTGCGTGAAGGGGTAGATGGTATGTTTACGGTTTAATACAACAGGCCCCTGTACTAGGTACTACTAGAGGAGAGACAAAGTTTAGATTAGACATTGCCCATGCCCGCAGTTACCTTACAGTCTAAAGAGATGAGACCCAGGAGCAAGCACAGTGCCCAACAGATGTTGTTTGTTGGTGTTGTTCAGTTATTTCAGTTGGGCCCAACTCTTCGTGACTCCATTTGGGGTTTTCTTGGCAAAGATACTGGAGTTTGCCATTTCCTTCTCCAGCTCATTTTGAAGATGAGGAAACTGAGGCAAGCAGGGTTAAGTGACTTGCCCAGGGTCACACAACTAGGGAGTATCTGAGGCTGGATTTGAACTCAGGTCTTTCTGACTTCAGGCCTAGCACTCTATCCACTATACCAGCTAGCTGCCCTATCATGACCACCACTTTAAGCATCAGTTCCCATTATAATGTTTTAAGGGATGGGTGGGCAAGTTGTAATGACTGTGGTATAAAAACAAAAAGCATTGATAAAACTTTTTTTCTTAATAGGAAAAAAAATTGACTTAAAAAATAAAAATAACATATGATGCTTACTTTACCCAATAACAACAGTGCTGTGGTCTGGGTCTTTTTATTAAAAAAAAATAGATATTTTATTTTTGCATCATCTAGATTTTCCTCTGCACCTGCCCACTCTGCCCCCAAAACTATACCTTATAACAAAGAATTTTTTTTTAAAAAGGTAAAAGAAAGAAAAATTCAGGAAAACTAATCAAACACACTGAAGAAGTGTAACATGATATGCAATGGCCTCCACCTGCAAACCCTGACCTCTGCAAGGGAACTCAGAGAGGCATCATATCTATTCTGACACATGTCGTCCTTTCAGTCATGTCCACCTCTTTGTAACATCCACTTGGGGTTTTTTTGGCAAAGATATGGGAATGGTTTGCCATTTCCTGATCTATTAGTCGAATGCGTTCTCTGATGTGTTAGAATAATAACCTTGTTTTAAAAGGAAATAGATTGGAACTCAAAAACTGTTTAAATGTTAAAAAATAAATTTTTGAAAGAAAGAAAACAGAGTATGTTATAAATATTAAATGCCATTTCCTTCTCCAGATCATTTTACAGATGAGGAACTGAGGCCAACAGGGTTAAGTGACTTGCCTAGGGTCATGCAGCCACGAAGTGTCTAAGGCTGGATTTGAACTCAGGAGGATGAGTCTTCCTGATTCCAAACACAGTGTTCTGTCCACTGTGCCACCTAACTGCCTTTCTGATGTATAATAGATGTCAATAAATGCTTATTGATTAATTAATCTGGAGTATTATATGAAACTGCATTAGGTTACAAAGCAAAATACCATGAGAGGTGTAAGGGGCAAGAATTGTTACCAACTAGAGGGATCAGAGAAGGAGTTCTGGAGAAGCTAGAATTTAAGCTAACCTTTAAATGGTGGATAGGAATTCAATAGGTGAAGAAAGGAGACAGTGTTCCAGGCATGGGAAAAAATAGCTTCAAAAAAAGAATGTGCAGGGCCAAGCATGTTTGGCATAGAGTGCATAAAGGAGAAGATGCTGTATAAAGGGTTATGTATGAGGTATAAGGTTATAGAGAGTATTGAATACAAAAGAAGAGTCTATACTTTACTGGGTTAGCAATACGGAACCACTCAAGAGTTGAACAGAGGAATGACATGATCAGATCTATGTCTAAGGGAGCAGGAAAAAAAGGAAGGATTAGAGATGAAAAAGAGTAACGTCAAGAACTGAAATAAGGCTTTTGGCAACAGCAGTGGGGTTGGAATAGAAACAATGGAGTGTATTTAAGAAATGTTTTAGAGAAGTACTTGACAAATTCTAGGAAATAAATATGAACAGTTAAGGGGTAGAAGAGTCAGTGAAAACTACAAAGGTAAATGGTGGTCCACCAAAAAGCAATAGTGAAGTTAGATGAAAGATCAGGTTTAGGGAGAAAGATGAGCTTTGTTTTGGACATGTTGAGTTCAAAGTACTAATGTGACATGCAGGGAAAAGTATCCTATAGGCAATTGAAGATGTGCATTTGGAACTTAGGGGAGAGGTCAAGAGGGGCAATTGAAATATGGGAGTCATCTACAAAGTGGTGTTAAGTAAAGCTTTGGGAATTAATGATATTGTTAAGGGAAAGCATGTGCAGAAAGACAAGGACAAAGGCTAATCCTTGGGGAATGCCCATATCAAGAGGATGAAGAGCAAGTGAAGGAGACAGAGAAGCAGCAGGAAAAGATGTAGGAAGAAATCAGGAGTATCTGTTCCCTCTGAAGCCACCTGAGGGAAAAGAGAATATCCCAGAATTTAGGGTAGTCAGCAATGTCAGAAACACCAAGGAGGATCAGGACTGAACATAAACCATTGGATCTGGTCATTAAAATGCTATTGGTCAAAGAGGGGTTGGAGGGAGCCAGAGAGTACCCAGCATGAGTGCATGATGTTTATGGAGTCAAAACCATATGGAGCTAATGGACAGTGAAGTAAAATCCAATAAATAAAAAGGGGAGGGGCAATGAGGCAAAGGGAGGAAAAATCATAAAAGAATGTGATGGAGGTAAATATACCAATAACAATAGAAAAAAAGTAATTGGTAAATAGCCATTGATTTCAATAAAGCAGCAACTATAATAAATTGGTTGACAGAAGCTTAATTGCAAGAGGCTGAGGAGAGAGAGGAGAATAAGTGTGGGATTAAATGTAGGAACCCTTATTGTGTAATTTCCCAGTGAAGGGAAGGGGAGAGAACCCTTCTGGCAGTTCTATGCATCACTTGATGTGAAAATTATCTGGAAAGAAGAAAACAAAAGGAAGTTCGGGTGGGGATAAAAAGTAATGGAGATTTTGTTGTTGTCATATTATGTTTTATATACATATAATAATGGTAATGACAGAAGTCCAGAGTTTCACATGCAAGCCTCTTTTTCTGTTCTTCTTTGCATATTGAAATGCTCATGTTTGTAGACGTTTGATAAGTTTGTAATAAACAATTTTTTAAATGACTTGAAAGTTTTGATAGCAAGCCGAATATAATTCACAGCATCTCAAATTTGGGAGGGACCACAAAGGCCATTTAGTCCAACCTTTCTCTGAATAGGACTTTTTTCTACCACTTCCTTGATGAGTAGCCATTTCAAGTAGCTTGAAAGACCTATATCCAGGGGGAACCTATTGTCTTCTGGTCCACCTTAGTCAACATTTGGACAGCTCCCTCCTTCCTCAAATTTCCCATAATATTTTGTGCTTTATCTCCCTATCCTCAAATCCTTGTAGCTTTTTGGATGTCTCTTCTGTATTTACTCTCCATTGTATCACAAGGATTTGTGTCCACATTCCCTCTTCTTTTTATACCATAAGCTTCTTGAGAAAAGGAACTGTGCCCTTTCTTTTCACTCTCGGTTCCTTGAACGTAGTGAAAGATGTTGAATAATTATTTGCCAAACGAATGAATCTGTGGCTAAATGCCTTAGCTGATTATAGCCTAAAACTGATGAAAAAGTAAACTACATTACATCTTTTGACTGCCACAAGTGTGATATGCAGCCATATGCAGCCGACAAAGCTGGGGTTTGTTTGATTTTCCATCCTGAACCTATTTGATTGTTACAAGAGAATTCCTGAGGAGGAAACGTACCCTACTCATTCAAATCTGCAGCTTTCAGTCTTAGAGAGTTGTTGGGGCAGCACTGACAGCTTAGGTAACTTGCTCAAGCCACTGTGTCAGAAGTAGAACTGAAACCCCTATTTTCCTGTCTCCAAGGCCAACTCTCTATTTACTACTCTATGTTGCTATATTAATAGAGGCTTAATGTCCATAATGAGAAAGCAATGATTCATTGCACTCTACTGATCTCTGGTTAAACCAATTGTAGAATATATTTTTCAGTTCTGGGTGACACATTTTAGGAAGGACATGGAGAAGTTGGAGTGAATTTTTTAAAAGGGGCAAACAGATGGTGAGGAATCTAGAAATCGTGCCATGGGAAGGATAGTTGAAGAACACGGGGATGTTTTTCTTGGAGAAGGAAAAACATAGGAGGGTTATGCTAATTATCTTCAGGTATCTGAATAGCTTTCATGAGGAAAAGAAAGAATTAAACTAGTTTTGTTTGATCCCAAAATGCAGAACAAGGAGCAATGACTACATTTCAAGGATTATTTCACATCACTCCCCTTTACATCCTCTATATTCTAGCCAAATTGGCCTACTTAATATTTCTCAAGCTTGCATTCCATCTTTAACCTCTAGACCTTTTTACAGGCTGCCCCCATTCCTTGTGTACTCTCTCCCTCTCTTTCACCTAGTAGAATCCCTAACTTCCTTCAAGGCTCAATTCATCTGTGGATAGCCTTTCTGGATCCCCGTATTTGTTAGTAATCTTTCCATTCTCAAATTGATGTGTGTGTGTGTGTGTGTGTGTGTGTGTGTGTGTGTGTGTGTTGTTTGTTACAGGTTATATTCCACTGCTACACCACCATGCTCCTCAAGAGCAGAGATTGTTTTCCGTTTTGTCTTTGAGTCTCTAGTGCCTAATATAGTAAAACAGTTGCTTAATAAATGTTTCTTGGATAGGATAGACTTAGAGCTTTGTTTGGAAGTTGCAACAAAGCAGAATTCAGGTATGATGTAAAGAAAAACGTACACAGTGAGAAATGTACAAACATTAAATGGGCTGCTGAGTGGGCATTTTCTCGTCTTGGAACAGGACGTGGATGACCACTTGTCAGAGGATGCCTGATCAGTTACAGATTGGACTAAATAAATTTTTCTGGTCCCTTCTAACCTTGAAAAATCTCTGCTTTTATGATTTGAGAATTGAATTGTATTGCTTTATGGTAGCAATTGCTTTTCTGATCTTAGTTTCTGTATTTTAGATTCTTCCCTTCATCAGTGTCATTTAAGCTAATCATTTGTGTATATATCCTATATTTGTGCATATATATATATATGTAATTAAAACTATTAAAATATAAAACGTTATTAGTGCCATTTAAATTACTGAGTTTATGGAGTTTTTTTTTTCGCCTCCCAAGTCTGCTCTCTCTCCCTGCTAGTTTTTCTCCCAGACAAATTCACTAGGTGGCAGTGAACAATGGAAGAAAAAATTCTACTGCTTAAGGAAATTAAAAGAAAGTGTAGTTCACTAGTCCAGGGAATTGAAAAGCACAGAAAATGTCTATTCCTATTGTCACAGATTATGAGTGACATTACTAGTCTAAGCTAAATGACAATTGCATAATTGTTTTGAAACTGGAATCTTTATCGAAATCTGAAACATTGTATTGCTGAACTCCCATCTTAAGGTTCATGGCATCCCCTGCTGTAAGTTTTCATCATCCCTATTCTGTTTGCATAGTGACTATAGAATCATATTTATGTGACTGACCAAATTAGAGACATTTTCTTTACTCCTTGTCACCATAATAACTGGGTCTTTTGATGATGATGATAGTGAACCAAACTGTAGACTCAATAGTAATGTTTATTGCTTTCCTTGTGTAATAGTCTTAGGATAAGTGCTGGACCTTGGGTATGCATGCTGCTACATTTGCTTTCCAATGTGGCTACTAGTTTCTCTTTGAAGCTTAAAACTCACCTCTTCTAGTGCCTTGGTTTAGCCACCTAGTAAAATAAAACAGTAAATTTTTATTCTGTCTGTCCTCCAGCTAACTAATATTTGATAAAGAAGATAAAGATGTCAAGGAACAGAGGGCTGATCCAATTTCATGCAGACACTGTCAAAACTAAATTAGTTTGGTCTGTTATATTTTTACGTTATTGAACCTCAGCTATGCCCTCATTTTCACTTCTTATCAACACTCACAACAGGGACAGTTTTCAACCCTTTACTGTCTACTCAAAGCCCGGACCTCACCTTCAGTTTCCATATTCTTAGGGGATAATGTCACCTCTTACTTATTTTTTAAATTTTTAAAGTTTATAAATTAATTTTATGAGGACCTGTCTCTCCCTTTTACTATCCCTTAATCAAACAATAAAATAGAATAAGAAAATCCTCATAATAAATATGCATGATTTAGCAAACAGATTCCAACATTGACCATGTCCAAAAATTTATGTCTTATTCTGCATTTTAAGTCTATCACTTCTCTGGTGGGAAGTGTGTATGTCCTCTAGACTTGTTATTTGCCATTACTTTGGTCAGAGATCTAAATCTTTTAAAGCTGTTTTTCTTTATAATGTTGTCATTGTATAAATTATTCTTTTCTCATTTTGCTCTGCATCGAATCAGAGATATTTAGTTTGCTCTGAAACTGTTCATCTTGTCATTTCTTGGGGCACAATAATATTCCATCACATGCCACAATTTGTTTAGCTATTCCCCAGTAGGTGGGCATCTCCTTAGTTTCTGGTTAGTAACGACTACCAAAAGAGTTACTATAAATCTTTTTGTACATATATGTCCTTTCCCTATTTATCTGATCTCTTCGAGGTATAAACCTAGTAGTAATACAGCTGGGTCAAATAGTATTCGGAGTTTAAATTTTGGTGCATAGTTTCAAATTACTTTCCAAAATGACTATACCAATTCACAACTCCACTCACAGTTTATCAGTGTACCTGTTTTCCCATAAGCCTTCTAACATTTGACATTTTCCTCTTTTTATCTTTACCAATCTGATATAGGTATGACATAAAACAGGAGTACTTTAATTTGCTTTTCTGCAGTTATTAGTTATTTTTATATGGCTATTGATAATCTTCCTTTGAAAACTGCCTGTTCTTATCCTTGGACCATTTGTCAGTTGGGGAATGGCTTTTATTCTTATTAATGTGAATCAGTTCCTCATATGTCTTGGATATAAAACTTTTATCAGAGAAACTTGCTGCAAGTATTTCTCCCCACTTACCTGTTTCAGTTCTCATTTTAACTACATCAGATTTGTTTGTGCAAAAAAATGAAAATTTTATGTAATCAAAATTGTTCATTTTATCTTCTATGATCCTCTGTGTCATTTATTTGGTTGTAATCTCTTTTCCTAGTCATAGCTCTGAAAAGCAATTTTTCCCTTGCTTTCCCACTTTGCTTATCATGTCACTTTTTATGTTTAAGACATGTTTCTATTTGGAGTTTATGCTGGTATATGGTATGAAATATTGGTCTATACCTAATTTCTGCCAAACTGCTTTCCAGTTTTCCCTGAAGTTTTTGTCAGACAGTGAAGCCTTGATTTATCTAACACATTTATCCAACACATCTGATTGTTTCTGCAAGTTGTATACCTAATCTGTTCCAGTGATCATCTCTCTATATTTTAAACAATACCAAATCTTCTTAATGATTATTGCTTTGTAGTAATCTTATCCTAATATACCCCCTTCTGTCCTACTTTTTTTCATTGTTATCCTTGAGATTCTTGACCTTTTGCTCTTGCAGTTGAACTGTTATTTTTATTCTAGCTCTATAAAATAATTTTTTGGTAATTTTATTGGTTTGGCATAGAATATGTAAATTTATTTGGATAGTATTGTCATTTTATTATTTTAGATTGAATTCTCCATGAGCAATTAATATTTTATCCCTTCTCTAGTTATTTTGAATGGAATTCTCTTTCTAGCTCTTCCTGCTGGATTTTATTAGTAATGTACAGGAATGCTGATAATTCATGTGAATTTATTTTATATCCTGTAATTTTGCTGAATGTATTAGTTATTTCAATTAATTTTTATTTGACTCTTTAGAGTTTCCTAAGTAAATTTGCATATAAAACATGAAAAGCAATAATATTATTTCTTCTCTGCCTATGCTTTTCCCCTTAATTTTCTTTCTTGGTTCTTTCATTTCTTCCTTCCTTCCTTTCTTCTTTCCTTCTCTTTTTTTTTGCTATAACTAGCATTTCTAGTTGTGTGTTAAATAGTAGTTGTGATAATGGGCATCCTTACATTAGCCCTGATCTTATAAGAAAAAGCCTCTAACTGTTCTCCATGATATCTAATGTTGGTCCTTGGTTTTATTTAGATATTATTTATTATGTTAAGGAAAGGTACTTATGCTTTCTAGAATTTTTAATGGAAACAGGTATTGGATTTTGTCAAGTCTTTTCAATATTCCTACTTAATTAAAAAAGAAAACCAAGTCATCTGAAAAAGTTCCTTTAGTTTCCCTCTTCTCCATTACAAAAATTTCTGTAACTTTATCCTTACCTCTTCCATAAAAGGTGACTATTTTTGTCCTTTCTCTTCCCATTGTCATATAACATTCTTTTCTGCCTCCATACAGTACCATACCCCATACCTGCCTCTTTTCTCTTCTGCCCCTCCTCTTATATTCTCTCTCTCTCTCTCTCTCTCTCTCTCTCTCTCTCTCTCTCTCTCTCTCTCTCTCTCTCTCTCTCTCTCTCTTTCTCTCTCTCTTTTCTTCTCTCCTCTCTCTTTCTTCTATCCCATTTTCAACCTTTCCCTCTGTTGCATCGATTTTCATATCCTAAAAAATGAATCTCTTCCCTCAACTGTACTGTACTCTCCTTTTAAGTCAATTTCATGAAAGCATAATCTCCACCATCTATATTTACTTCCTCCTTTTCCACTCATTCTACAAACTCTTATAATTTGATTTCTACCCTTCCGTGAACCAATTTTCTCAGTCCTGGTCCCCTTCAAACTTTTGAAAACACTTGACCCTAATGACCAACTCCTCCTTTTTGTAATCCTCTTTTTTCTTTGCCTCCTTAATAATGTGATTCTTGTTTTTATTTTTTTGATTCTCCTCCCTTTGTGGATGTTCTGTGTTTTTCTCTTCCTGCCCCTTATACTTGCTGTCCATCAGCCTCTGAAACAACTGGAGCCTAGGAGTACACATGAGATACATAGCTGGGTATCTTTTGTACAAAAAGACAAAGAAAGAGATTTTGAATGAGGGGACCAGAGTTTAGATCTGGTTCTTTTGATTTCTAGCTGTGTGACCTTTTGGCAAGTCACTTGGCTTTTAGGCTTCAGTATCCTCTTCTATAAAATAAGGGCCTTGGACTAAATGATCTCTACTGTTAATTGCTTAACAAACATTAATTAAGCTGCTATCAAGTGCCAGACACTCTTCTAGGCCCTGGGGATAGGAAGACAAAAGTGAAAATGGCCCCTATCCTCACAGAGCTTATATTCTAAAAGGAAGGTTGAGCATACCCGTAGATAAATATGCAAAACAAATGTTGTTTGTCAGATGAGGACCAATGACACCAGGAGGGTGATGTCTTGACTTGCTAGTGAATTGGATATAAGTGAGGCAGTGCTGTGCAAAGTCACCAGCCTCACTCTCTCATCCAGAGTCATTGGGAGTCCAGTGATGGGAGTCCATACATAAAGAAGTAGGCTATGGCCCCAGATGCAGTGGGAAACTTTTTAAGCTAAGATCTTTCCCAGGTCTCAGTATGTCTGAGGCAATGCCCATTCAGTAATAAAAGGCTAGATAAGAACTGAAGCAAAAGATGGCCCAGTTTGCCTTCACAAAAGAATCATTCAGGGCAGCTAGGTGGCACAGTATATACAGCACCAGCCCTGGAGTCAGGGGGATCTGAGTTCAAATCTGGCCTCAGACACTTGACATTTACTAGCTGTGTGACTTTGGGCAAGTCACTTAACCCCAACTGCCTCACCAAAAAAAAAATTCAAATAAAGAATCATTCTGGGAGGAGAAGACCCTCAGAGTTTCTGGCCAGAACAGAAACAATTGCTATTTACACTCACTGTGAGCCATCAAAATCCAAACAATGAGCAGGTAAGGCTTGGGCTGGGACCTATTATTGGCCATTCAATGAAAACCAGAGTGATTTGGCATAGTCAGTACTAGGAGAGGAAAGCATTAGCAGCTGGGAGGACCAGGAAAGGCCTCATGAAGAAGGTGGTACTTAAGCTATTGGAAAGTCCCTTTTATAGAGTTTATGATTCTAAGAATCTGTCTTTTACCTTCTCAGCTTCTGTCAACCCTCTAAAACCCTGCAGCATTTGTTTAATGTATCTTATGGCACTTGCCACATTCTACCCTGTACTATGACTACTTACACACTTGTATCAACCTCCCTCCTACAGTATAAGCTCTTTGAGGGAAGAGACCGTGTCTTGAAAGATCTTTTTTTTTTTAATCTTTTGCAGGATTAGGTGCTCAATATTTATTGAAGTGAATTAATTTGGAACGTATTTTGTTTTGTAAGGAAGAAAATAACTATATTCCAAGCAACACCAAAGGTAACAGGTAGTGGCTTGAGAGTATATAATTTTGTGAGGCATCATGTCTTAATGAATAGAGCAGTAGACTTCATCAGGAAACCTAACTTTGAATCCCACCTCAGACGCTAACTACACTGAGATCATGGTCCAGTCACTTAGCTTTTCTGAGACTCACTTTCCTCATTTGTAGAATGGACCTCATAATGATACCTATCCCATGGAGATATTAGGAAGCTCAAATGAGATAACACAATTAAAGAGCTTTGTAAGCTTTTAAACACTAATTCAATGTCACTTAATAGCTTGAGATACAACTTACATTAATATAGCACTCACCAGTCAAAAAAACTATTTATATGTTGTTGTTGTTGTTCAGTCTTGTCTGACTCTTCATGACCCCATTTGGAGTTTTCTTGGCAAAGATACTGGTATAGTTTGCCATTTCCTTCTTCAGATCATTTTACAAATGAATGATTGAGACAAACAGGGTTAAATGTCTTGCCCGGGGGTACATGGCTAGTAAGTGTCTGAGGCCAGATTTGAACTCAGAAAGATGAGTCTTCCTAACTTCAGGCCCAGCATTGTACCCACTGAGCCACCTAGCTGCCCCCTTTTATATATATTATCTTAATTGATAAGACACCTTTACTGGGCAGCTAGTGCAAATAGTATCATTCCCTTTTTCCTTGTGAGAAAACTGAGACTCAGAAAGGTTAAAGGATTTAACCCGATGTCACATAGCCAATAAGGGCTCTTTCCACTTCATATTTCAGTCTTCCTATTTAGGTGTATTACCATATAGGCTTCCTTCCAAATGGAAGAATAATAAAGAATTTGGTGTTTGCCTACTGATTTCCTTAGTGATACATAATTAAGACACATTTGTTATGTATTTTCAGGTTCACAGTTGGAATAATTGAGAATAAATCCATTACTCACATTACAAATTAGTCTCTTCTGGGATAATTAACATAGAGTATTCAAGCATGGCTTTTCAAGAAGATACAGCTGCCCCTGCACATAGACAGCTGGCCATTGCTACTCTAACTTAGTCTTCTTAGTGAGAGATAAATTGTCCAACCTAAAAACTTCTTCACTAGTTGCAGGGATAGTGTGTTAAGAAACTTTGCCATCATGGATCCCAGCCAGATTTTGAATGTCTTCCTCTAGGCTGTTATTGTTCAGTTGCTTTTCAGTTATTTCCAATTCTTCATGACACCATTTGGGGTTTTCTTGGCAAAGATACTGGAATGGTTTGCCATTTCCATCTCCAGTTCATTTTATAGATGAGGAAATTGAGGCAAACAGGGTGAAGTGACTTGCCCAGGGTCACACAGCTAATGAGGCCAGATTTGAACTGAAGAAGATGAATCTTCCTGACTCCAGGCTCCACTGTGTCACCTAGCTGCCGCTCTCCTATGCTACACTTTCTTTATGGGTCAGTTCCCCAGGCCCACCATAGTAGGGTCAATATCTCCTCTCTGCCTGCCTCCATTTGCTTGTCTCTGTCTGCTCATCTCTCACTCTCTGTCCTTTAGTCTCATTCTCTCTATCTTATTATTCAGCACTAGGTATCTTGGTTTCTCTGTTATTATTCAGCACTGGGCTATCTTCCTCACAAGAGCAAAGCTAACCCACAACTGTGTGTTTGCAGTTATTAAAATAGTCTTTGGTCAAGATATTTGACATCACTGAGTCTCCATTTCCTTATCTATAATGTAAGGATGATAACATATGTGGTACCTATCCTGTAAGCCATCCATGAGTATCAAATTAGGTAATATACATGAAGGGACTTTATAGCCACACAGTGTTATATAAATGTAAGCTATTACTCCTTTCAGAAACAAGTAATTCTCATACTCAGTTCATTGTTCTCAAACAATAGTTTTCCAAAAACAGGACAGGTAGTGATTATTTTAATGACGTGAGAGAAATACTTATGCTAAAGGAATTTCCTGTCTGATGACTTTTGTTGTTGATTTTAAAGTTAAAATACTTTTATTATTTTATGAAATGAAAAATGAACTGTATATTTCCATCTTTCATACCATGTGCCACTTATCTGAATTATTTGGAGATTATCTACCATCAGCAAAAATGGTTCAGTTTTTCTGCCTCCCTCTTCTCTTCTTCTCTTCTCTTCTCTCTCCTCTCTGTTCCTGTCTGCTTATGTCTCTGTCTCTTTCTCTTTTCTCCTTTCTATTAGTCTCTTGTCTCCTTGTGTTCTCGTTCTTTCTCTCTGTCTCTGTCTCTGTCTCTCTCTCTCTATCTCTCTCTCTCTCTCTCTACTTTGTCCTGATTAAGGAAGTAGCATGTGATTATGTCTTGAAATCTTAGAAGTTGGTCATCTTTGAATTACCTCAACTAACCCATGTCCTATTTTCTCATAGAAAAACATAGCCCCATTGTCAAAATTGGAAAATATTCCTTTCTCTTGTGTATGAAGGGAAAACTTGGCAACTAGCACCTCCTTCCTCTTCACTAGTCTTCAGGTCTTTATTTATAGACATACAAATGTAAGTATCCACTCACTAGAATTTATAAGCTTCTAAAAATACATAGTTTTCTGATGGTCAAAATATAAAATATGAAACAAATGTAGATCTGAGGTATTTCATGAGTGTTAATAATAACTTATGTTCCTATAGTACTTTAAAGGTCGCAAAGTACATTCTTCACAACTATCCAGTGAGGTAGGAATTAAAGGTATCATCCTCATTTTACTGATGAGAAAGCTGTGTCCCAGTCTAAAGAATTTCACAAAATATCAGAGTTAAAAGGGTCTATAGACAGCATCTTTTCCAATGCAGTTTTAGTACTCAGTGAGCTTAGAAAAATCATGAACTTGGGAAAATTGCTTTACTTCTCAGGCTTTAGTTTCCTCAGCTTTAAAATGAAATTTGGGCTAGCTAACCCTTCTAGCACCATGATTCATACTAGAAAAGGAATCCTTTCTGTGTCATTCCCAATAAATAAGTGTAACACAGTTTCTGCTTGGAGACCTCCAATGATATGGACCTCAGCACCTTCTAAGGTAGCTTATTATGCTTTTGGACAGTTTTAGGAAGTTTTTTTTTCTCTGAATCAAGCCAGAATGTACCTTTTTGAGACAAAAAAAAATCTATATGACAAACCCTCAAATATATGAAGGTAACTCTAATGTCCCTCCTTAAGTATTAAAACATCTTCAGTTTTTCTCAACCAATTTTCTTATGCCATGATGTCCAGTCCCCTACCATTGACACACTACAGTTTGTCAAGATTTTTCTCAAATGTAATGCCTAGAACTGAAAGCAATATTCCAGTGTGTCTAACCAGGGAAGAGGTCAGCAGGGTCATTCCCTCCTTCATTCTGGACACTGTACATCTGTTAATGCAGTTTAAGATCAAGCTTAATTTTTTGGTTTGGTTTGGTTTTGGCTTCCATGTCATACTGCTGATTTACATTGAATTTGTAATCCAAAAAACCCTCAATATGTAGACATGGGGTCAGGAAGACCTGAGTTCAAATCCTGCATCAGATAATTCCTAGCTACTTAGACCTGGGCAAGTCATTTAATCTCTCTCAGCCTCAGTTTTCTTTTTTGTAGAATGGAGATAAACTTAGCACCTAGTTCACAGGGTTATGGTGAGGATCAAGTTAGATAACGCATGTAAAGCATGCTAGCTATTATTATTAACGTTGCCTCTAGAATTAACACTCATTTCCCCTTTATGAAATTTGTCTTTTCCTTTAGGCAGTGGGTACCTTGCAGCAGAGAAATTTACAATCCAGAAATTGTAAGCCTCATTCAATTTTACAGTATGAAAATAGCACAGGCATTTTCATGCAAAGAGTTCTCAAATATGCTCTGGTACGAAACAAAATGTGCCATTTTCCTAGCTTGATTACTGTACATAATAATGCCTGCTGATGTATCCTCTGAGAGTTTCACATTCAGTTGACCTGATCTTGATTCCTTGGCAGGAAGGGTTGGGTTTTGCATTTTTTTTTCTGTTGGCTCCACAAGTATTTCATATATGAGAGCTAACTAATCTCTTCTAAAAAATAAATTGTTTTGTTCTCCCCAGCAAGGCCAAGTTCTACTATCCCCTTACAATATTTCTATGAAGTAGGAATAGAGTTACTGTATTATGACATTAGGTCACACTTCCCTACAGGGCTATTGAACACTAGCCAGCGGCCTGTGGGTAACCTATAGTTCTTATACTTAAAGCATGGAAGGGGGTAGCAGTGACCTGCTACTCCCTGGAAACAATGCCAAGTGTCCTGGTCTTATGACTGGTCCTCTGTGGAGTTGGTCCAACTCTTTGGAATGCATTGAGCATTCAGTTGAATCAGAATGATCATTTACTGCATCTTTAAAGTTGAATGGCAGACATTTCCCAATGGGAGAAGTTTCTAGTCACTTTAGCTTTCTTTTAGAGAATAGAATATGTGTGTTTGGGGGCGGGGATTGAGTGTTGTGTGTGTGTGTGTGTGTGTGTGTGTGTGTGTGTGTGTGTTGGGGAAAAGTGGGGCAAGGGGCAGGAATGTGGGGAGGGGCAGTGAGATGGTTGTTATCTGCTGAAAACTTGGTGTTCCAACTCTAATAAGGTGATAATTATGGAAGCCAAGAGAGACGTTGATGCATTTGAGACTTTTGTCGAAAACCCAGAAGTTATTTGGGAGGGAGGGGAAAGTGTTCCTGTTCCCAGCATGCTGATTTGTTTTTCCTAGAGCAGGTGATACCATGTGATTGAGGCAGCCTGATTTCTCTGGGAACTGTGATGACAATCAGACTCCAGGACTGTGAATGGGAGCTGGAACAAGTCAAGGTCCTCACCTGATAGAAAATGAATAACA
The DNA here is from genome assembly GCF_003287225.1 of Phascolarctos cinereus. Lineage (NCBI taxonomy): Eukaryota > Metazoa > Chordata > Mammalia > Diprotodontia > Phascolarctidae > Phascolarctos > Phascolarctos cinereus. Next base: position 159,791,712 of record NW_027555514.1, read on the forward strand.
GTGGAGTAAGTGCCTGCCAACAGAAAGTGCAGCACATCCTCCCTGTGAAACTGGAGACTCCAGAGAGTCATTCTAAGGGGCTGGTGGGAAAATAGGCAAGAGAAGAAATGTTTTTGTGATAATAAAACCAACTAGGAAAGTAAACGGTATATGAAGGTGCAGGTGACACTTTATGGGGAAAGAGAGAGGTCTTAAAATGAGCAGGGGGTGGACAATGAAACAGATAACACTTGTATCCAGAGTTAAAATGCAGAATTGAAAAGAATGAAGGACTCACTCTAATTCTATTATAATTGAGGGTTCACCCTCCAGCCTTTAACTATGAGCTTCCTCTCTACTGACAAGTAATGTCATTTAGCAGTCAGTAACAAGCACTTAACAGATGCCCACAGGAAATATCCCAATATTTTGGGGTTCATATTAAAGAAAAGCTATAAAGTCCCCTCCTCTTACATATTGAAGTTCAGGGATTTAGGGGTGCTGGGACCCCAAATCACAACATGCAGGTCCTGTCCAAAAGAATTTGACCCCAACCTTCTTTCAGCCAAAGACAAGGTTTATTAGAACATCAGTCATATTGGGCAGACTCTTAAGGAATCTGAATATTACTGAGCTATTGGCTAGATTATAAGAATCTAAGCAGTGGCTAGATTTTTTAAAAATCTGAGCACTTTAATGGAGACGAGATGGATCTTAAATACAGAAAGACTGTGGGAGAGATCCAGGAGTGGCCAAGTAGTCTGTGGTGACTGGAGGAGGAGGGGTCTAAGGAGGATCTGGATGGGAGTGACCAGTAAACTGGAGTGAACAGAATGCCAGGGACTTGGACCACTAGGCCAAGAGAGAATGGAATCTAGATAGGATTAAGGGCGGAAAGTGGTTAGAAGCAATTGGGAGGTAACAGAACAGAATTAGAACATTGGGTGTAGCCACAATGAAAGGCCAGTTGGGTGGATTACAGCCTCAGGCAAAAAAAAATTATAGATTTGGGAAAAGTCCAAGGATTTTCTTTTTTGGGGTCCAGATCCCAAAGACATGATCTTCTCCTTTTAAGAGTTCAGATCCCATCCCCATCACTACACATAAATGCAGTCATTTACCAATGTTAGCCTTAAGGAAATAAGTGAGTGGAGATTGAACTAATGAATTGGATAATATCAATCAATCAATCAAAGGACAATTCCTAAAGGCAGAGAAAGTATTCTTGAACAGGAATTTAGGTAGAGGTTTCCCTATCTAGTAGCTTCTCACACATGTGTATTTGTATATAACATATGTATTGAGAAACATCCTAGTATAGGGCAGGACACTAACCTCAATGAATACTGACCACATCAGTATGATAAATCCTTTATGCTTGCGTTGAAAAAACTCTACTTATCCTAGATAAGGAACAATTCATAGTAAACCTCAATTAAATAGACCTTGATTTTTAAGTTGTGTGTAATGGAATCTCAATGTTTCACATAAAATCCTCTTTTTTCTACTTCCTAGTATATTGAAAAGTTCATGTTTCTTGATATTTAAGTTCATAATTGATGATGTCTAGAGGTTTAGGGGTGCTGGAACCCCAAAATCATGACACGTGGGTCCTGTCTGAAAGAATTTGATCCAAGCCTTTTGTCAGCCAAAAACAAGGTTTATTAAAGATCCGCCATATAAGCCAGACTCTTAAAGAATCTGAGCATCTGTGAGCTATTGGTTAGATTGTAAAAATTTGAGCAGTGGCTAGATTATAAGAATCCAAGCATTTTAATGGAGACAAGATGGATTTATTATACAGAAAGACTATGGGAGGGATCTAGGAGTGGCCAAGTAGTCTGGGGTGACTGGAGGAGGGGTCTAAGGAGAATCTGGATGGGAGTGGCCACTAAGCTGGTGTGAACAGAACTCCTGGGACCTGGACCACTGTGGCCAAGGGAGAATGGAGCCTGGTCCATTAAAGGTTAAGGGTAGGAAATGGCCAGGGGCCATAGGGAAGTAAGACAATGGAGGACCAGGCTAGGTTAAGGGTAACAGATATTGGGCATAGCCACAATGAAAGGCCAGTTGATGGGATTATAGCCTTAGAGTTATGCCAGAGATTTGGCCATGTAGGAAAGTTCAAGGTTTTTCCTTTTTGGAGTCTAGATCCCATCCTCATCAATAATGAAAATTGAAGTTTTATAATTAAAAAAAAATTACATGGCTGCATAGACTGCCCATCTATTAGGCCCTGATCTTTATTTTGATACATGTCTGACCCATCTTCCTTTCTGGTCATTTATTTCTTCGGTTGATATGCCACTTCTTGCTTTTTAGTTTATCATTCATATGTTGTAGTCTGTTTATATCCACCATGCAAATCTCTGTTAGCCTGGGAAAACCTATAATTTTACTTCTTTGGAAATTGTGAAATCAGATACATAATAACAATATCCTTCCAGGGTATGTCTTAGACTTAGTACAAATTCAGCTCAAACTCATACTACTTTTACACTGACAATGATCATTAATGTTTATACTCACCTCCACAAAAGTCTTACTCTCATGTTTCATCATTAAATGAAAAGGAACCCGGGTTAACAAAGGTTTTGTCAAATAAGGTACAAGAGTTGGTAAATCTTACCAAATCAGACAGTCTTCGAGTAATGGTATGGTGGTGCATGATATATCTATCATCCAGGGACCAGCCTAGCTAAGTTCAGAGATGCCCATCACCAAGATAGTTACAATTAGTTTCAGGGTCCCAGCAACATTCAAAGGCCATGGAGGCAGCTGGATGACATAGTAGATAAAGTCAAATCCAGCCTTGTACACGGTCTAGTTGTGTGACCTGTTGTCACTCAATCTCTGCCTGCCTCACTTTCTTCAACTTAAAAATGGAGATCATCATAGCACCTACCTCAGAAGGTTGGTGTGAGAATCCAATGGGATATTTGTAAAGTACTCAGCAGAGTCTCTGGCACATAACAGTCGCTTAATAAATAATTGCTACCTCCTCTTCCCCTCCCTTTCTTTCTCTTACCTCTTCTAAGCTCTAGAGGAGCTATGTATGGTCTATATCAGTAGAGGAAGTGTCTGCATTAATAACATCTCTGTAGTATTTGAAAACTAAAGACATTTATTGATGACCTTGGGTCAGTGCCAGAACTGAAATAACAAAATGCTCCATTTAATTGAGCATTTATTAACACTAGAAGGGCCAGACACATTAACTGATGCAAAATTTTCTTGGTCCTTTGAAACATAGTTAACTTCTCTTTTTTTCTAGTGTTTTAAGCATCTACAGTGTGTCAGGAACTAGTCTACAAACATAAAAATGGACAGATCCTTTCTGGGGAATTTATGGATGGACCCAAACAAGAACCACACGAGATGATATGGCGTGGATGGATGGGTTTGGATCTCTGTCACTGGAAGGCGTAACTGCATCAATGAGATCACAGACCCACTGAAGCATAAGAGGAAAACTCACGCTTACTAACAAAATCTATGTTAGGAGCAATACATTTCCCATTCTCCACAAGGCTAAGGAGAGAGAAATATATATAGGTTTGTAACAGTGGTAAAGGACCTGTTGATGAAAAGCTTACTTACTTGGTGTCACATAGAAGTTGAAACCAAAGGGGTTTTTTTAATGGTTATTTTTCTAATTAGAATGTCAGAGATTACATTTGTATGCGTTAAAAAAAGAAATATAATTTTACCAAAATAAGGAAAATAGACAATTGAACTATAGGTCTGACAAAGTTTGAGTTGCCCTGATGAGTATACTAGTCCCTTTCCTAAACTGGGACGTTGCTGGAAGCTAGTACATAAAATCTGAGAGGTATAACCTCATGGGAGTGGTATATTATTACACTGCAGATTTATAGAGCAGGCAAAGCTTCTTTGGGTCAGAACAGTAGGTGGTTTTTCCTTAGTGTCTTTATTTGTGTTTCTTTGTATTGTGTGAATCCTTGGAAACATCTTTTGAGCTGGGCCATGTTGTAAATGACCTAAGTTCTTTGGCACAGGGGACACTGGGAGACTTGACAATGTAGCTTCTGTCAAAAGGTCAACAACCATGGTAATTCTTGACAATATCTTTTGAACCTTTCATGGATGTGCTAGTAAATGTTTAACAATCAGCTCTGTAGAATAAATCACAACTTTTAAAGTTGTAATCTGCCCTACTAAAGTGCCTCCATCACTTTATTAAGTCTAGATAATCAATAAAACAAATAACTCCTAATGTGCAGAGTTTACCAATTTCTGAGATAAAAATGCTACAATGAAAATGTGAAATTTTATTATACAAGCTGGGATGAGCTGGTTCTAGTATACTTCTGCATTTCCTAGAATTTCATGTGTGCCTTTATCAGAGGATGGTAATCAAAGATCGTAAAATGTTGACCACCATGTCAGATATGAGATCATCATGGTGTAAGCAGGAGTTACCACAGCCATTCTTAGCTCTTGAGTTGTATAAAAATATGTGGGCCAGATTTGGCCCAAGGGCCATAGTCTGCTTACCCCAGTATAGAGGGTCAAGCAATGTGCTTGGAGTCAGGATGACTTGGCTTCAGATCTTGCCTCTAATGCTAAATAGTTGTGTGACCCTGGGCAAATCACCTAATATCTCTGAGACTCATTCTTCTCATCTGTGACAAGAAGGGGTTGGCTGTTGCCTATTCTAAATCCATGATTCTGTGATGTCCACTAAGTCAGATCACTTGAACTCTGAACCCACTAGAGTTCTCATACCTCCATACTGGCAGAATCATTGACCATTTGTGCGTTTACATAATTGAAAAATTGAATGGAATACTCAATCTCTCCTATACTTCCTCTTCTTTCCAGTCACAGATCTGGCACTGTGCTCCAGCTGCTCACCACCTGAATCTTGGACTATTCCTATAACTACTTGGTGGGTTTTCCTGCCTCAAGTCTCTCCCCATTCCAGTTCTTCTTCCAGTCAGAGGCCAAAGTGATCATCCTAAAGAACAGGCCTGACCAATGCACTCTATCCCCCAACTCAGCAATATCTAATGGTTCCCTATTTCTTTCAGAATCAAATTCTTAAAATACTCTATTTGGGTTTTAAAGTCCTTTAGAACCTGACCCCTTTCTACCTTTCCATTCTTCTTACACACTTTTATTTCCCTCCTTGTCCTCTGCTATCCAATGCCACATCGCCTCCTTGCTGTTCTTTGAATATGGCACTCCATCTTTCATGCTGTGCCTTTTCACTGGCTGTCCCCCGTGTCTGGAATCCTCTCTCTACTCATTTCTACCTCCTTTAAGACTCAGTTTAACTCCTACCTTCTACAAGAAACCTTTCCAGGTCTAACCCCATGTATCTCTGGTGACTTTCTTCTGAAATTACCATCCATTTATACACTGTATATGCATATATACATACATATAGATGTCTACTCTCATATCACTTCCTCCCAAGATATAACTCATCCTCAACAGAAGACATTAATAATTACAATAGCCATATTTTATCTACTTCAAAATTTTCACTGATAGTGGACTGTGACACTGACTTTGTATTTCTTCTATTTCATTTTATCCTAACAACCTTGTGAGGCAGGTGGGTTATGCTATTGCCTAAAAATGTAAAGAAGAGGAAATCCTAGCACAAAATAAGTAAATAATTTGTCTAAAGTCATATCACCAGTTAGTAGCAGAGACAGTTCTCTCTTTTACTCAGACCAAGCTGATTTCACCAAAATACATAGATTTCCTACCTATCTGTCTCTTTGAGGATTATTTATAACCTGGCATTTGGCTGCATCAGAGCAATTTCTCCTTTAAAAAACATTTTTGTTTCCTTCTGGTAGAAAGTACAGTAACTTTTCTGTTCACAGCTCCAAGCACTACCTCTCTGTCTATCTTGGGATTTAAATGGTGCCTCCAACTATAATATTGGCATATTCAGGCAGATCCATTAGACTTAATCTAATTATCTAATTTAATGAGCTGAGAAATGTCTCCTGGCCATTTTTTTGTTTGTTTGTTATAGGTCTGGAGCATTTTCTTCTTCCTATACACACATGCAGAAAGGATTTCAAATATTAGAAATAATATTTCTTCATTGGATACCAAAAATGGTCTATTATTAATAGTCAAGAGCTTTTTATTTTTTTAACGATATTTAAAATGATTCTAGCTGGAGGATGTCCGTAAACTTAATGTAGTTTATTGCTTTTTAAAGGGCAATATTACAAAGTGAATAATCTCATATCAAAAGCATGGCATATTCTGACTCATATATGATATTGTCCTGATGGCTTTTGTACGTAAGGATGACTCATTGAAAAGAATGTTGGGTTTGAACCCTAGCTTTGACACTAATAAGATCTGTTATCATAAGTAAGTCATTCTCTGAGTCTCAGTTTATTAATCTGTAAAAGGGGAGAAATAATACCCTCCTACAGAGATTTGTTCTGAAGAAATTTCAAACTTTAAAACTTTATGTAAATAAAAGATAAAATAATAGTTATTATTAATAAAACATGTACTTTAAGTGTTTTTTTTCCAGTAGTGGTCATGGATTTGTGTATATCCATCTTTTCTCATCTATTCACCTTTTTAACTGGAGTGGGGAGAGGAGAGGACTTTAGACACAGTCAGTGGCCACAGATCATATCAAAACTTACAGGACCACATGGGGATGGAACCCATAGCCTGGTCTCTGGTTTTGCTATTAGTAAACCCTCCCCCTCCACCCATTTCCATTTTCCATTCTGTTCCTGCTTGGTAAATATGTCTTAAATTGTATCCTCCAATCCTTTGTTGGATCCAGTCCTTAAGACTGATAATTTAAAAATCTGGCACATGATCAGGAAGACAGCATGAACTGGTAAAAAGAGCAATGAACTAGGCATTAGAAAACTTAGATTGTTATCTTGACCCAGCCACTAACTAGCTGTGTCATCTTGGGCAAGTTATTTAACCACTTTGGGCCTCAATTTCCTCATCTCTGAAATAAGACTGCTATGTTAGAACTCTCAAGCTACTTTCACTATTATTTGATTTTAGAAATACCCTGGTAAAGAAAGTCATCTGGTACAGCAGGAGCTTGGCAGCCAATTCCTAACCCAGGAGGAGTGTCAGCCATTTTAGTTAGGCTACAGTGGACTGAGATAAAACAAGAAGACACCAATGAGGAGCCCTCGCTGTTGTCCAAATTGCTTCTCCCCATGAATTTGGATGAGGGAAGGGTCCACAGTGAAAGAAGATATTAAAACCTGGGTAGTTTCCCTTAGACTAATCCCTTGCACAAGAGCCAACTCAAATGTCCACAGTCTATAATAGGTATTGAAGAAAGAAAAGGGAAATAGAGCAGCATTTAAGGCTTCTGCTAGAGAAAAACCAAGAAAGAAGTCACAAAGGCAGAAGGGAAAGGCAACTTTTTAAGCAAATGAAGCCTCTTTAGAAGTGATGGGTTAGGGAGAGCGGAAAAAGTTCATAGATGGTATGTCTGTCTGGTAAGAGATTTAGTGCTTCATGTTCTGCCAGGAGCTGGGTGTATCTAAGATTGCTTCATAGCACAGGCAGGTTCATATCTCTGCCTAAACACATGGCAAGGCTGCCTCAGAAGATCATGGAAATGGAAGGGACCTCAGAGACCATCTAGCCCAACCCCTTCACTATACAATACAGGAGGCAGGGGCTCAGAGAGTTTAAGCAACTCGTACAGAGTCAGTGAGGTAATAAGTGTCAGAAGTGGAATTCAAATCCAGATTCTAAAAGATTCTTTATGTCCCATTCCTGTTGGATGGTATAGTGAAGGCTTAAGAAAGTCTGGTCTTTTAAAAAATACTTGGGGATGTTGGGATTCATGTTATATAAACAAAACTGAAACTAATTGATGATTCCACAAAGATTTTTTTTAACCAATTAGCCAAATTTTAACTAGCTATCCATCACTGCAACATTGTCTCTAAGTCTTTTCTCTATGTATTTGTATTCTCTTCTATTATACTTCCCTTTATATCAAATGTTCAAGGTCCTCAGGCAGACAGCATTGGCCAATAATTGAAATACCAAGGCACAAAAAAGGAATGGGCACAGTTTGGAGTCTTCCTGGATTTAGAGTTGGGCTTGGGCTTGCTTCAGCTCTGTTTCTACGTGACCTTGGGCAAATCATTTAATCTCTCTGGGCCTCTGTTTCTTCATATGAAAATAAAGAATTTGGACGAGACGGCTCTTCCAGCTGTAAGCCTATGATCTTTTAGAGGCAGGCAATGATTGTATTACCATGAGGATTCTACTGTAATACCAATGAACAGCACTAGTTAAGGATATGGAAACATTTTTACCTGAAATACCAAATCTCCAAAGATAGTAGTTCTTTATTTTTTAAAGCTATTTTTTATAGCTCACTTTAATTCAGCAAATATTCATTAAGCATCTACTATGTGCAAGGTACTGGGGTCATAAATCCAAAAAAAGAAATAATCTGTGCCCTCAAGAGGTAGATCGAAGAAGACCAGGACACTGCACACAAGAACCCCAGGAAAAGCAGTGTCCATCAGGCCCTGATTCCAGCAGGTCCCCAAAACTGTCAACCAGGGAGACCCACTGCAGCCCTCTGCTTCCTTTGCGACTAGACCTATTGAAGAGAAGGAAAGTACTTGGCACAATTAAAACTTCTGAAATCAAAAACAGATTTGGTTTTATCAGTAGAAATGAAAAAAAGATGAATTACCATCTAACTTCCCATAGCACCCTATGGAATCAAAGTAAGTCAAAAAGCATTTTTGAATACCTAAAATGTTTCAAGCACTATGCTAAGCACTATTGTTGTTTGTCCATTTTCAAAGAGGACAATAACATCACGTGGTGATGTCTTCACTTGCTCATGAATTGGATTTAAGAAAGGCAGAGTTGCACAAAGTCATCAGCCTCACTTCCAGAGTCATCAAAGTTCAGTGGCAGGACAGAAATCAAAAAGACTGGTGATGGCCTGGTATGCTGTGGATGACCTTGGGGTCTTGGATGCCTAATCAAAGTCTAGTGTCTGCTTCTGCCTCCTTCATAGTCATTGGGACAAAATGTTCTCATCTGCCTATTTCACCAGAGAAAATCTTCACATGCTTGAGGTAGACATCCCCCTAACTCACTGATGGGTTTGAGGCCCATCAGCTACCCTTAACCTCAGCCCATCTGCTGAGATAGTTTCAACAAGGTGTGGCCATTGTGGTGCTACATCTTCTCAGAGCCACAGGTAAGAGTTGGATGTAAAGTGGACACCAAAGGTGGATAAGCAGCCCTGAAAACAGTTTAGCAAGTCCTCACACCAGAAGTGCTAGTCCTCTCTGAACACCTCATACACTCTGCTAAGCACTATGGATACAAAGAAAGGCAAAATTGGTCCCTGCCTTCAAGGAGCTCACAATCTAGTCAAGGAGACAACATGCAAACAGCTATTTACAAATAAGATATATACAGGGTAAAATGGAGAGATAATTTCAGGAGAAAGGCACTAACATTAAGGGAAATCAGTAAAGTTTCCTTGCAAAAAGTTTTGATTTTAGCTCAGACTTGAAGGAATTCAGGGGAGTCAAGATATAAGAGGAGAAAGAAGTCATCTCAGACTTGGGAGACAGCCAGTAAAATTGCACAGATTTGGAAATCTGTGAGGAACAGCAAGGCAGCCCATACCACTGGACCACATAGTATACGGAGGAAAGCAAGATATGAGAAGAATGGAAAAGTAGGGAGAAGCTAAATTAGAAAGAGCTTTAAGAGACAAACAGGGGGTTTTATATTTGACCCAAGGTGGAATGGGGAGAGACTATGGTAGTGAGCCCAACCGTCAAGCTATTAATGTAGCCCAGGCATAAGATGATGAGGGTTTATACCAGGATGGTGGCAGTGTCATAGGGGAGAAGAAGGGGTATAAGAGAGATGTTGCAAATGTAGAATTGACTGAACTTAGCAATAGAATAGGTGTGGGAGGTGAGAAAGAGGAGGATGACACTCAGATTGTGAGTTTGGGTGACTCTGAGGATGGCAATACCCTTGACAATAATTGAAAAGTTCCAAAGTAGAGAAGTTTGGGGACAGATGAATTTCATTTTGGATATTTTGAGTTTAAGATGTCTATAGGACATCCAGTTTCAAGTGTCCAATAAATAATTGGAGATGCAAAAGTGGAGGTCAGGAGAGAGGTTAGGGCTAGACAAATAGATCTGAGAATCATATGCACAGAGATGATAATAGAATTCATGGGAACTGATGAGATTATCAGTTGAACTAGTATGTAAACAGAAGGGAAATAGGGTCAAGACAGAGACCTGGAGGACACCGATGGTTAGCAGGTTCTACCTGAATGAAGAATCAGCAAAGAAGACTGAGGAGAGACCAGATAGATAAACTAAAGAGAAAACAATGACATGAAACCCAGAGGAAGGAGAATAACAGGAAGAGGGAATCAACAGTGTGAAAGGCTGAAGGGAGATCAAGAAGGATGAAGATTGAGAAAAGGTTATTAGATTTTGCAATTGAGGGATCATTGGTAACTTTGGAGAGGCCAGTGAAAAACTACTTGGCCATCCTATCTACCCTCCTGTACATATTCTCTTCTTCCATTCAAATGTCAGATCATTGAGAACAGGGACGGACTCATTTTTTCTAAAAATTTGTCCATTCTACTATTATTGGGGTATAAGTACACTGATAATTAAGTATAAAGTATAAACAACATTATGCAGGGTAATTTCAAGGGGAAAAGACAGGGGAGTGGGAGATCAGGAGACCTTAAAAAATGAGTGGATCTTTGTCTATGTGGGGTAGTTTTACTGTGATATAACCTGAAGACAGAAAGATGTATCCAACCTTCACCCAGAATCCTTTCAAACTGTGGAAATACATGGAGAATAGTTTATGGCTAACTACTTCATCTGTTCCCATCCAAAGAATGGGAGGAAGTACCACACGCGTCCAGGCACTTGAAACAACAGTATTTATTCAGCCCTCTACTATGAGGAGTAGTTAATCTCTATCTGGCCTGGACTGATGCTACATAAAGTACCTGAGTGACTGTGAGTTCATCACAGCTTTTTTGCCCCCTTTCCTCAGCAGACCAGTTTTGGGGTGTTCATTGTTCAAGAGCATTGATTAGGATGTCAGTCAGCCTTGGTTAATCCCATCTTCTGCAGAAGGCATTTCCTAGTCCCACCATGCCCAGGTGCAAATGCTGCCCACTTTCAGTTACCTTCCACCTATCTTAATATATCTTGTATGTACCTAGTTATTTATATATTGTCTTCCCTGTTACAATCTGTGCTCTTTGATTTTTGCCTTACCCTCAGCACTCAGTTACTGGCATCTCGGAAGCGTTTGATAATTGCTTGTTGATTTATTGACTGACTGACTGGCTAGGCACAGTGCTTGGTACCTAGATGGCATTCTATAAATGCTTGTTGAATTTTAGAAGTAAATTAGGTAGCCTTGAAGGCAGACCAAGCCTATCTTCACAGAGTAGTTCCAATACATTGCTGCCATGGGGGATGGGGAGGTGGGAAGGAGGTGGGGAGGATGGTAATTCCAGTCCATTCCACAAAGATCAAGTTACATTTACCTAGGGTAATAAATGCCTCATTACCAGCTGGTACCATTTGGCCAGGTTTACAGGTAAAGAAAATAAATTCATCATAAGGCAAGAGAATCCCTCTAAAGGAGCATTTGTTCAAACTAGGAAAGGGTTATCTGGATGGATTATGGATTCTTCTTTTCATTTATATTGGGATGGCCTGATGTCATCTTGCTTGAAGACTGGAGGAGGAACTAGGTGATCTTTCTAGGGACCTGGTGATTCAATAAAATAACTGGGGATCGAACATGAAAAGCTGTTCTTGGATCATCTCCTAAGTCAAACTGCTTCACACTAATCAGACAGCAAGAGAATGAAGGGCTGTTATTGTCTAGATAGGGGTTGCTATTCATTACGGTTCTGCATAGAAATGGTGCCTTTGATGAGACTCGTCTGCTACAGAAATCAAATGACAGGGGTCATTAATTCTTGCAACCAGGATAATCACCAGGTGGATTGAGGATGAAATTGCTCACCCCAATGCAATATTGTGCACAATTAGTTTCATTTTATAGGCCTTTTTTCTCCTTTCCTCATCACCCCACATTCACCCTATTGTTACCATTTGAAAAAATAAACCTTCCAGAAATGGGCAAGTAGAATCAGTAAGATGGCTTTCTCACACTTGAGTGGCCATGGTACAGCAGTGGAAAAATTTCTCAGCAATTTGGATGTTGTGTTCAGCATCAATTCAACAAGCATTTGTTAAGAAGCCCTGTGCTAAGAGCTGCATATATAAAGAAAGGTGAGAACAGCTGCTGCCCTCAAAGAGCTTACATTAGAATTAATGATTGATTAAATTTTTCCGAATAAATCATTTATTCAGAGTAAAAATCGGGAAGAATAGAACAAAAGTGTCTCACAAGGAAGAACACGCATTCTCCAATAAAACATAGGACTTTTTTTTTTTAACAATTCCTGGCATATAGTAGGCTTTAATAGATGCTTGTTAATTGACTGATAGAGGAGTCTTCACTGGGTTAAAGAACGTAATGAGCAAAAGATATGGAGGGAAAATGGGAAGATTAGGAAGAAGTAAATTGATATTTTGGGGTTAAAATTTTTTCATTCCCTAATTACAAAATCACTATTTTAGGTTGTGGGATAATCCAGATAAATTCCTTTGGGGCATAGAAAAGGAAGGATGTAGCATTAGATCTAGGAAAAGATAGGTTGTCACTAAAGAGAAATGAATAAAAAGGCTTTCAATGTCTCCTCTATCTTTTTGGGTTTGTAGAAAAGTAAAGATAGAACATTTGGGAACACCAGACTGTCATATCTTTTTTTAATTCAATTTTATTTTCATTCCTGAATTCTCTCAATCCGATCTCCCTCTCCCTCACTCACTGAGAAGACAAGAAATCGTTACAAATGTGTATAGACAAGCACAGCAAATTTCCACATTAGAGGAAGGAAGGAAGGAAGGAAGGAAGGAAGGAAGGAAGGAAGGAAGGAAGGAAGGAAGGAAGGAAGGAAGGAAGGAAGGAAGGAAGGAAGGAAGGAAGGAAGACAAGGAAGGAAGGAAGGAAGGAAGAAGGAAGAAGGAAGGAAGGAAGGAAGGAAGGAAGGAAGGAAGGAAGGAAGGAAGAGAAAATATGCAAAGCAAACTCCTTTCTTTTTCTTTTTTTGGACATGGTTAATGTAGAAATTCATTTTACATATATATATATATATATATATATATATATATATATATATAGACATATACACACACACACACACAGACATATATTTGTAATGGTTTTAAGGGTTTTTTCTTCTCAAAGGGTAGGTGAGGGGAGGAGGGAGGAAGAGAATTCAGAACTGAAAAAAATAATTTTAAAGAAAAGAAAACAAAGAAAATATGCTTAGTTCTTCACTCTGAGACAATGATCTGTCTCTCTGGATAGGGATAGCATGTTTCATCACTCTCATCTCTTTTACCCAAGTGGATTGGATACGCCTATGGGACCCACGCTCCCCTGAATACTGCCATGTGCTTTTTGCTGTAAGAATCCATTCCTGATTCAGGTGTGGGGAATAAAGGAGGAAGGAGAGAGAGATCTTGTTTTTCCCCTTGCTGTGCTATCCAAGAGGCTCAAGAGAAAATAATGAGAGAAATCTCTTTCCTCAGCACCAACTGGCTATCTTGTGTGGTTTTTTTGTTTTTTTGTTTTTTGTTTTAGTCAGAGATGGCTATCTTTTTTTTTTTAAAGGCCACATTAGCTAGTCACCTTCATCCAATGCTGAAGGCCTTCTAATTCTATAAGGATAGTTGAAGAACTTGTTTAAATTTTGTTGTCTGTTTATAGAACTGTTTAATTTGATCAGAGACTGAGCTACCTCCTTTATCTGTCCTGGTGTAGCAGATAGAGTGCCAGCCTTGGAGTCAGGAAGACTCCTGAGATCAAATCTGGCTTCAGACACTTACTAGCTGTGTGACCCTGGACAAGTCACTTAACCCTGTTTGTCTCAGTTTCCTCATCTGTACAATGAGCTGGAGAAGGAAATGGTAAACTACTCTACTCTTTTCCAAGAAAACCCCAAATGGGGGCACTCAGAGTTGGACATGACTGAAAAACGACCAAGTGGCAACCACTAGATTGCCAGCTTGTAATGTAGCACTTCATTTCCATGGGCCACCTCATTTCGTTAAGCATTTCCGGAATTCCTATTCGCTGTGGGATGTAACAACGGCCACTGTAGATGCAGTTTGGAGGGACTCCATGCTTTCAAAAAGCTGAGAGACAAAAAGACTTGAACCTTCCTGGTCTTCCTGTGAGGCTTTCCCCCTGTTTACTTTGACATGCCTCCTCTTGCTATTATTATCCAAATTAAATTATAAGAGCATTAAAGGAAACGTGTGAAACCTCTTAGGTGTGCTGGAGACAGGCTCAGTGAACAGCGTGTGCAAGGCTGCTGTCCTTGTTGGCTTTTAACAATTTTGAATTCTTCCTTTGGTATATATGGATCACCACATACATCTTATAGCTACATAGTTATTTATTTGCCCATTGTCTTCCTCATTAGAATGTGAGTTCCTTGAAGGCAGAAACTGACCTATTTGTCTTGTTTTGTTTTGTTGGTTTCCTTTTTAATTCTTTGTATCCCCAGTACTTAGCATGGTGCCTGGTACATAGTAAGCCCTTTGACTTTTGATTAAAAGGTCTATGGCATCCCTGTGAGGATTTCCCCACACCTCCCCCCCCAGGCCTCCACTCCCCTGGAGGCCATCTCCTGACTGGCTCTTATATAAATCACAAGCAAGCAGAGTAGAGTAATTTCTGGGGAAACTTCAGCAAGGGAAGATGAAGGGGCTCAAGGAGAGGCCAAAGAGTAAAGGAGGAAAAGGACTACTAGGCATTGGCTGTACCTCCTCACGAGAAACTGATTAAAATTGATGTTCAGAATTGAATGAAGAATTTCAGTTTCTTTAGGTGCATTAGCACGGGCTATCCATGTATTAATCCCTGGGAGCACTGTGACAGGACTCAGAAATCCTTTTGTTCCACATGGGATTTCATGTTCTACAGATTTGCTGTAAAGCCATTTCTACTGTTTACTTAGTTTGCTGTGGCTGTGGCTATTTTCTGTGTAAGTCAACTTACATTTTTATTCTGTGGCTTGTTATCCTGCTTAGCCATTTCCAGGTCTCTTGTTTCTCCTTTTGCTGCTGCCCTCCCCCTTTTTTGGTCATTTCACTGATCCTCCCCCCTCCCTCCTTCTATGGAATGGGGAGCAAATAAAAAATGTGAAACAAACCAACAACATTCAATAATCATTTATTTAATAATATTCCTCTGGGAAATCATAGCTCCCATCAAGAATCAGACCAACTGCCATCTCCTCCACAGAGGTCTCTCCTGATTTTCCATTTTCTGGTCCTGCCCTCACCGTTCGCCATAAAATATTTTGTATTTATTTTACTGTGTACATGTTTGCCACCACCCCCACCAAAAAAAAAATGTAGATGGTAAGATTCATGCAGGCAGGGACTGTTTCCTTTTTGTCTTTGTATTCCCAGCATTTAACACAACTTGGACATAGTACTTGCACATAGTATACACACACACACACACACACACACACACACACACTCAAAATGCTCATTGAATTGAATTGAATCTGTTCCTCTAAACTGGATTTTGTGATAATTTAACTTCATTCTGACTTGAGTTGCCTTTTTCTCTTTATTTACTCCATGGATAGGAATCAGTACTGGAACTGTGATTCCACTGGTTTAGGGAACTCCCAGATGAGAAAATTTCAATACCCAATGAAGATTGTTACTTTCTCTGCAATTTAAAATCTTAAAGCTTTGCCTAGAGCAGAGGTCCCCAAATTTATTTGGCCTACCATCAAATAAATTACTCGGTGCCCACCTGGAAATCTACTTTCTTTAACCCTTTAATAGTTTTTTTTTAAAAAAATTTGCATCATTTCAAAAAAATATTTTAAAAAAATTATGCATCTTAAAATTAGTCATTTATTATAAATTTGTGGGGTTTTCTGCATTGAAATTTTGATGACACAATATTGCATCTTATAACTATATAGTATCATATTATAAACAAGTCATTGCATGCATATATTCCTGCCAGTGCAGGCTGGACTTCCCAACAATGCACAACATGCTTGCCTGCCAACACTTGCCTGTTAAGACCTGCTGGTCTTAACTGATCAGTTATAACTTGCATTTTGTGTGTTTATTTGGAAAATAATATAATCCCTACAACTTTAACTCTGGTACACAACAGATGAAATATATATGAACCGTTTTTCAAAATTTTCTTATCTTCTTTCCTTATGCTTCCACCGCCCCTTTATTTTTATTCAATGAGGCTACTACTGAGGCTACTACTACCCCCCTCCCCGATCATTCCAGTGCCTCCATACTGCCCACTTTGGGAACCTATGGGCCCTAGAGCATGGAGAAGTGAAGTGACTTATCTAAGGTCACTAGGGTTAGTATATGTCAAAAGGCAGATATTAATCTTTTCAATGTAAGATCTCTATCCTGTCTGCTAGGCTTCTACTCTTCAATTTCCATGGCCCTGAGTAATTCAGAGCTAAGTCTTATTTCAGAAAGAAGGTCCTCTCTTACCTTTAGCCTTGTGACTTTGGGCAAATTGTTTAACCACTCTGTATTTTGGTTTTCTCATATGAAAAAAAAAAGGAGAAGAGATAATACCAGTAGTGCCTGTTTTACAGGGTTATTGTTAGGATTCATTGAATATCAAAATTTGAAGAAACCTCAGATATAATCTATATACTTACATGCCATATAATCTGTATACCATCAGTACCTGAAGCATTGATGATGAGCTCTCTCTATTGCATCCCTAATAATTGGTCGTTCATCATTTTTTTTTATTCTGTTGAAAGATCTCCATTGATGGAGAACTCTCTACCTACCAAGGTATTGCATTCTATTTTTGTATAGTTCAAATTGTTGGGAAGTCCTATATGTTGAGCCAAAGTCTAATAGCTCCCTCAGGAACTAAGCAGAACAGGGATAATCTATCATCCCTTGAATGATATTTCAAATGTTTGAAGACATTTGAAAGAATGTCTGGAAAAGTGCTTTGCAAACTATAAAGAGCGATACCCAATGTTGTCAGCAGAGGAAGTGATAGACTGAAGAACAAAAAAGGTAAGGAAAATCTATTAGATTCATAATTATGGGGAACTTCCTAGAATGATTTTTTTGAATTCTTGAGATATCCACGATTTGGTTTCAAAATCTCCTGAGATTTCATCACTTGAGTCACATATTTCTGTGCTTTGCAACAGAAATAAAGACTCCTCTTTGGTCCCCACTTGCAACTGAACAACAATTACTAACCTTGAACAAAATGGTAAAGTGCCTTCCCACCTCTCTGTTCAGCAACAATCGTGTGATGACCACCATAAACCCCAGACTTTGCCTTTTCTACCAGAAAAATAAAATTGTACTCAAAACTAGTGAGCACAGTTATTTCCTATGTAAAAAACAAAAAAACAAAAAACAAAAAAAAACACAGGCAGCTAGGTAGTATAGATTCACAGTGCTTCTTAAACTGTAGGTCATGACCCCATAGGTTTCTGAATATACAATGACCAAAAATTAATCAAAAATCAAATGTGTAATGAATTTGAGGTGTTCATGGCAGTGCTTACCTGTGTTACATTCTGCAACTTCACTACAGCCTTGGTTCTGAACACAAAACATGCGCACTTTGTACTTTGCATGCCCTCAGTCCACACAACACTGAAAAGGGGTGCAGAATGGAAACAGTTTAAGAAGTCTTGGGAGAATAAAGCATTGAGCTTTAAGTCAGGAAGATCTGAGCTCAAATTCAGCATCAGACACTTACTAGCTGTGTGAGCCTGAGAAAGTCACTTAACCTCTGTTTGCCTCAGTTTCCTCAACTGTAAAATGGGGCTAATAGCACCATCTAACTCCTAGTATTGTTATTGGGATGAAATGAGATAATACTTAGTGCCTAATACAATGCCTGGCACATAGTAGGTAGTGTATAGTTTCCTTTACTTCCCTCTTCCCCCCATAGTTCTTCCCCACTGAAGTTTATTCAGAAGATCAATAGGATGTGGGGTATCAAACCCAGGCTCAAAATGGTGTTCTTATGATCACCCCATTGAATCAAATTGGAGATGTGTTTTTTGATAAGTGCAAAACAGCTTACCCATTTTTAAAAATATTCTTGCAGGACTTTGGACTTTGCCGGGCTATTTTATTCTTTAAACTCTGATGTTACCACAGTGCCAACCCATGCTTCCAAATCCTAAATGGCCTTCTCATCTCTGGCCCCTGATGTCCATATACTAATAATTAAACTTTCTACCTCAAATGACTCACTTGGATTAACTTGCTTCCCTAATACAGGCTAATTAACCTGATATGTTTATTTTCCATAAGGTGTTATTGAAAGGCACCATTGAATAGTGGATAGACTTATGGCCTTAGAGATAGGAAAACCTGGACTCAAGGCCCACTTCCCTTATACTAGTGGCTGTATGACCCTGGGCAAGTCATTTAACTTCTCAGTGTCCCAGGCAATTCCCTAAGACTCTAAGTTGTAAAACCCAGCTATAGGTCAAGGTCCTTTAGATTGTTAGCTCCTTGAGAACAGGGATTGTCTTCTGCCTTTATATCCCCAGCCTTAACTGGTGCACATATGAGGTGCTTAATACATGTTTATTGATGCACCTAAGGATTTGCTTCCATAGGAGTTTCCTTCCAAGGAGCTCCCTATACAAATGAAATCAGAGGTTCAGACTCTTCCCCTACCCCCCCAAAAATTCAAAAGACAAACACTCCTTCTTAAGTAAGACTTTTGTATTTTCATAGGACCTCTCTGGAAATAATATCTTAAATCAGTGGGATGAACACATAATGTTATGTCTGATCTTGGCAAGTGATTTAACCTTGTTACTTCATTTGTAAAATGAGGCATTTGGGTTAGATGATTCCTAAGGTCCCTGTTGGTTCTAAAATCTATGAGTCTGTGGGTCTAGGACTCTCAATAGTATTTTAGGTGTCACATATAGTTGATTGAGAGAGAACTTTTTGGATTGGGGGGGTTGTCTTTCCTATGTGTTTCAAATCTTATACTCCATCTGTGGAGAAAGTCAGCCTGTCTAATATGCCTAAACTTTTCAAAAATACTCAAAATAAAGTCTGGCAGTATAAGGCTAAGATGAGTCACCCTGACTAAAAGCTTAAGCTTAAAATCCTATGAACCTATGTATCACCATAAATTTGGCTAACATCCCAAGTTGCTTCCTTTTCACTGCTTTCTCTTCTTCTTCTGCTCCTTTGTCATCATCTTTTCCCCGTTACCTCATTTTTACTTGTCTTCTATTCCCCTCCCCCTCCTTTCCCACCCAGAATGCAGGACCCTTAGCTCTACTTCCCAGTGTTTCTATTGACAAAATATATCTCACTGGTAGTTGCACAGGGCAAGAGGAGGAAAAGTTATTTTCCACAAGTAAATTTCATTATTCAAAATATCTTGGATATCTGTATCACCTCATTTTCTAAAGGATGAATATGTAGCAATCTGAGACAGTGATGTGGAATCTCAGTGGGAAAGGAACACAGACAACTAGGTTATTGGCATGACTTCCTCTGTTCTTTAAAATAAAATCCCTCCCCTTTCCCAAAATAGCTGATAAATAGCCTTTTGTACTGAGGATGCTGTTGCTGCTACTGTTAACAATGTTGAAAATTAGACTGTGTGCTTTAAACTGAAGAAAAGATCTGGGTATTTGGAGAAAGGGAATACAAATTAGGAAATATCATTTTAAAATTTACAGAGAATTCAAATTGGGAGTGGGAATGAGTTTTCTGAAAACCCTCTGACTTATAAAACATGCCTAGTTATATGCCATCCATGACCCAGGGTGGGAGATGCCCTCTTCTCACTAGCTATGGAGCAAGTTTGTGTCCTAGGGGATCCTGATCCCAGAGTAAAGGGATCAAGATTCTTTTAGACTCTCTGCCTCATTATAGCCCCACCTGAGAAAGGAATTGCATTGAATAGGGTGCAGGATTGAGAGTCAGGAACACCTTAGTTTGAATCCTACCTCAAACTGTTACTGGCTTTGTGTTCCTGGGCAAGATTTCAACATCTCCGCAGAGGATAGAGCCCTGGACTTGGAGTCAGGAGGACCTGAGTTCAAATCTGACCTCGGACACTTGACACTAGCTGTGTGACCCTAGGCAAGTCACTTAACCCCAATTGCCTCACCAAAAAAAAAAGTGGAAAAGATTTCAACATCTCTCAGCCTCAGTTTCCTCATATGTAAAATAGGGATGGTAAGATTGCCCACTTCATACAGTTGTGGTGAGGATCAAAAGAGATAACATATGCAAAGTGCTTTGTTACTCTTTTAACATTATATAAATATAACTGCTAGTTGTTATTAAAATCTCCTTGGCATGGCTCAAGTCTATGGTCTCCCCTAAAAGGGTTAATTAACATATGTCCTTTCTAGAAGACTTTGTGAATGTACAAAGTAGGAAATATCAGGTACAAGGCAGTTATTTATTTCCTTTATCATAAAATAAATGCTTAAAACACAGACAACTCATAAGCAGATATCAATAAGCATGTAAGGTGAAAGGTACTTGTAAAGTACTTGTCTCTTTGTATATAGATGTGTTGTTTGCCAAAGGGGTCAGAGAAGGGATGTTCATGGAGAAAGGCACCTTGACACAGTTCTGAGAACTTGAAAGAAAACTCCCCCTCAGAAAAATGTAACTGAAAGGACTTGTCTGAAAGTAGCTCCAAGGCACAAGTTGTTGGTGACTGTTTTCAGGGCTTTGAAAAATGAAGTTGAGAAACTATAAATCACAGAACAGCTTAGGGACCATGAGGAAATTGTTTATTGTTTGTGTTAGGTGCAATAGAAATATGGACATTGAGTTTTTTACATTGAATTCAAGATCCTTCTCAAAAGGAGGTCCTGATTTGAGGCATAAGAAGTCAGAGATGACCAGATGAAGACAGAAGATGAGAAACTAAACATCAGAACAATGAGAAGACAGCTCAGCCACCTGAAGAGAGAAGCACGTGGCAGGGCAGAGTCCACCCCTTGCTGCTTTAACTGAGCAGAGTAGAGGAACAGTAGAAGATTTGGGCAGCTGCTTTGGGCTAAGTCATCTGAGAGAGCCAACCAACAATGTCTCTGCAACTGTTCTTTTGATGGAAGGAAAGAGTATTTAACAGTGTCAGAGGCTATAGAGAGCAGGCAGGATGAGGGCTAAGAACAGCCATCAAATTTGGTCATTAAGAGATCTCTGGTAAGTTAGGAGAGAGCAGTTTTAGTTGGGGACAGACTCTCAAGCCAAATGACAAAGGGCTAAGAAGTGAATGAGAGGCTATGTGGTAGCAATAAGTAGAGAAAGTTGTTTTCCCCTCCTAGGCATTTGGGTGAAAAAGAGAGAAGAGATAAAGAATGATCACTTGAAATTATGGTAACATCTAGTAAGGATTTTTTTTTTTAAGGATGGGTGATATTTGGGCATGTTTGGAGACAGCGGAGAAGGAAGCAGTAAGTTGGGGGATATTGAAGAATTCAAGGGGGTGGTGACTATAGCTAAACTGATATAAAAGTCAGGGACAGGATCCAAGGTATTTGTAAAGTAGTTGATCTTCTCAGGGAGATTCACCCCTCCTCCTTCAGCAGTGATTAAAGTAATAAAGGGCAGAACTGGGATTATGTCAAGGGTTTATAAGACATAGAGAAAGGGAGAAGAGGGAACTCATAATGAATGGTCTCTACTTTCTCAGTAAAGTATGAAGCAAGTTCTCAGCTCTCTGTGTGTGATGTGGGATGGGGGTAGCCTGTGAGTCAGACCTGTTGCCATATCCATGCAGACAGTAAAAGCTCCCAAATTAAGAACTGTCTTTTTAAGTCTTTACTTCTGCTTCCTTCCCCTAGGCTTATCTGCAATTTGGTTTGGGGTGAAAAAATTCATTTTTCCTGACATCATTCCCCAGCAATCCAATACTGCTCATTCAGATGGCCCCTAGAACTCCAGTTTAGCAAGGCCACATGAGTAGGATGGAGTTAGTGACCTTTGTGTTCCTTTACTGGTTGCACCCACATCATTCATCTCCCTATACTAAATGAACTTACTGAATTATATTTTAAGTGAGAAAATTGTTGATCCAAATAAATATCTAAAATAAAAATTTTAAATGTGATGATCATCCTCACTAAAAATTTATTGAGAACTAATTAGATATAGGATACCATCATATTGGGCAGTGTGACCACATGAAGAAAAGAGCTTCAGACAGTGTAGAAGAGGTAGCTTTATGAAAAAGAGAGCTCTTTATAGCTCCACTTTAAATCACATGATTGAAACACCTGCCTAGTAGGTAAACTCCATTCAACGACTGAATTGGTCCAGAAAGTGTTAAATGGTGTGTAAATGTCCTATCACTAACAGGCTCAAGACGAGTCTTTGCTTTCCAGTGACATGTTCTGCCTTATGTCCTTTGGCACAGTCTTCTATACTGTCTATGCCTCAGTTTCACCATTGTTTCCAATTGTTCCTTACAGTGATTTTTACCAATAAGGATGCAACTTTGAAAAAGTAGATCTTCCCTTTCCCTAAATTTGGAGGAAGAAAAGTGTCTTGACAGTGTCAGTAATCCTACAATTATCAGGTTGACTCTTGCCCTAGAGGAGCCAACTTGCTAATTGGCGATCATAGGCTTTTGTTGTCCTACTATCAATTTCTACCCTGGAGAGATCTAAGCTTTTGAGAGCTGCCTTTCTTCCTTCCACCTCTTCTGTCAGACTCTGCTCTCACCCCTCAACCCCAATGACTAATCTTTCCCTAACTTTGGCCACTCAATCATAAATATAAATATTAATCCAAATAGGGCAGCTAGGTGGCACACAATGAAGAGAGTGCCATCTTCCTGAAAGTCTCATCTTCTTGAGTTCAAATCTGGTCTCAGACACTTACTAGCTATGTGGCACTAGGCACTTAACTCTGTTTGCCTCAATTTCCTCATCTATAAAATGATCTGGAGAAGGAAATAGCAAACCACTATCTTTGCTAAGAAAACTCCAAATAGTGTCATGAAGAATCAGACTAGACTGAACAAACACAAATACTAATTCATAGCCTCATAAATTTAAAGCTGGAGGGAATAGCAGTAGTCGTCATTCTACAGACAAGCAAATA
This sequence comes from Phascolarctos cinereus, assembly GCF_003287225.1. Classification (NCBI taxonomy): domain Eukaryota; kingdom Metazoa; phylum Chordata; class Mammalia; order Diprotodontia; family Phascolarctidae; genus Phascolarctos; species Phascolarctos cinereus. The sequence continues at coordinate 159,814,976 of NW_027555514.1, forward strand.
GGCCAAGGCAGATTAAATGAGCTCCCCAAAGTCACATAAGTAGAAACTTCAGAGAAAGAATTTGAATCCAGGTCTTGTGACTACAGACAAAATATTCTTTCCACAATAATACACTTCCCAGGTCACTCTCCAATCTGTAAGCCTTGCCAACTTCAAAGTTTTGTTTTTCTTTATAAAATCAGAGATATCTTTGAAGTAAATATTTGCAAAGGGTAAAAAAAATGCTAAGTCAAAGAAATAATAAACAACGAAGTATTTAAGGCATTTTTAACCTTTTAAAAAGCATAAAAGCGTTCCTCAAAAGTTTTGTATAACTCTACATTTATAATTGATACCATATTGCTGCCTTCTCATTGGGTAGGGAAAAAGCTGAAGGAAAGGAGAAAATTTGGAACTCAAATTTTAAAAAATAAATGTTAAAATCATTTAAGTATAATCATTTAAAAAGAAAAAAAAGTACTTTCCATAAAAATAAGGTTGATTCTTTACCCAGGTTTCCTTGTGTGTGTATGATTGGTGAACTTAACCATTCCAGCTGAGAAAGCAGAGTCTATATAGAGACCAGGGTAACTCTGGATTCAGGTCAAGTACATCAGATAGACTTCCCCTTCAGTGGTTTTAAGTTACAGACCTGATTTATGTTTTTTCTCAAGGAGAGTTGGTTTCTGTTCTGAGTGTGGCTTTCTGTCACCAGCAGAGCTCTGCTCAGCTCTGGACATGTCCCTTCTTTAACTGGCTTCACTCAAATCAAGCTGGAAAAGCCCACACACTCAGTATTTCAATGCATGGAACATAGAAAGTCAAATCAGATTGGTAGGTTATCACAAGCTGCCATTCAGGGATCTCAGCTCTTTCCCTGGTAAGGGTAGCTCACTCTGGTGCATTCTACATTTGCTTCTTTTCCCTGCAGAGTAATTACTGCAGACTACTAGGTACAGATCTTGTCTTGAAATCAAAGAAGGTGAATGAAACTGGCTCCAGCAATCAATCTCCCAATTCAATGATCACCATCCCCCAGCCCACTGCCTCACACATTCTTCTCCCTGTATCACTCTGACTCTGTGTTAGATTGGGAATTAACAGAAAGGCAGGAAAAACAGGTACTACAAAATGGATGCCCATTAAAAGAAGCTTGAACCCTCTCTGGAATTGGTGGGAGACACAGTCTTTTTAGATTCTCTATTATTCTGTAGCTAGTGATCCAGCCTATGGATTAAAATTCAACTCTCCAAGAAGAGACCTCTAATTTCTAACTTGGAAATTCTGTAATTCCCTACTAATTTATGGTTTATGAGACTTCTTCACATGTATTATTTTATCTTTGCAAAAACCCCTGTGACTTAATTATTATTAATCATCAATTTAGGGTTTTGTCCAGACTTGTGACATCAGGATTGTGAATGGTTGTCAGGCATGGAAACTCCTTTCCTGAATGCAGATTACAACTGTTGAGATAGATTGAAGGCAAAAGGAAAAGGGACCAGTAGAGGATGAGATGGATAGATGGTGTCATGGAAACATGAACTTGGACAGACTTCAAGAGATAGTAGAGGATAGAAGGTCCTGGCATGCTGTGGTCTATGGGGCCATGAAGAGTCAACATGACTGAACAAGTAATTTAGTCTTAGAAAGTTGACCGGGTTGCTGAGAGGTTAAGTAGTTGCCTACAGTCACAGCTAGTTTGTGTCCAATACTTAAACACAAATCTTCTTTGTTCTTTTATCCATTATACCCTTCATTCATTCTACATTCACCAGTTTCATAAGTGAGTTGGTCAAGGCTCAAAGAGATTCACTTGCCCAAGGTCACAAAACTAGTAAGTAACAAAGTAAGGACTCAATCCCAGATCTTCTAATTCTACTTTCAGGACTCCTTCCACCACATCAGATTGCATCTTGTCTGAAATAAATGGTCTAAAGAGTCTGCTTACTGACCTATTTATTTACTGAGCTTAGTTAAGGGATTTGAGAAAATTATTCGCTGTCATTGAGAGAAAATATTGGAATGATGGAGATTCAGTCACTTAGAGTATTTTGTAATGGATTATTGAGAATCTTTTGCTAGCATTTAGTAGATGAACATCATTATCCTCATTTTACAGCTGAGGAAACTGAGGCAGCAAAAGGTTCAGTAATATGCTCAATTACCAAGTAATTAGTTGCAGAACTACGAATAAAATTTCCAAGCCTTAGGCTTGTAATCCATGTTTTTGCCAAATTACATAACATCCTGAGGATATAAAGCAAGGAATGCTTAATATCATTTCCTTCTTCAGCAAACATAGACAAGCAAATCAGTGACTTTCTGACTCCGGGCGCCAGAAAGCCTTGGCAATACGGATGCCAGTCTAATAGAACAGAAGTGATGTGTTTTGGGTCAAGGGAATAATAATCCTACAAATTATGAAAACAATATATCAAAAAGGTTACTGACTTAGTAAGGCAAGCTTATTTTATTCTCATAAGCCTTGAAAGAAGCAGGAAACTACTCCCCAATTAACCCCAATAAAAGTTTATGTCTCAGAGAGGTGAATATCCCAAGGTCAGCTACTGTACAGTAGATTGTGCTATAAACATTCTCAGTGCAGCTGGGAAAATGTTTTTCCCTAAAAAACTGTACCTCATATAACACAAGGCTAAGAATTCTATCTAATGCTATTCTAGTTTGTTTTAAAATATACATTTTATTTGTGTATCCCACCATTTCCTTTTCCCAAAGAGCTATCCTTTATAACAAAGAATAAAAAAAGAAGTGAGGGATACAGTTCAGTAAAACTAACCAAAGGATTAACATTAAATATAGTGTCCTATACATTTTTGCAAAAGATGGCAGGGGGAGAGGGCTATAGAGGACAGTGTCTTCTAATATCTTTTCTTTAGGGCCAAGCCTGGTCATTATAATCTCACAGCCTTTAATATAGGTTGTTTTGTTGTTGTTATGTCCGATTACATTGTTATAGTCATGTTTCTCTAGTTGTCACTTGAAATATCATGAAGAACGTGTTCAAGAAAGTAGATATGCGTGCGTGTGTGTGTGTGTGTGTGTGTGTGTGTGTGTGTGTGTACCTGAGGGTGTGCACATGTGTGTGTCAAGAGAGAAACTAAAAGAAAAAAAGAGGAGGGATATCTGTGATTTAGCAAAAATATGGCTTTTTTTAACCTAGGTTAGGTTCTAAACTAAAATTAGTATATTTTGAAAGGCTCCTAATCATTCCATATAGATAATACTGCATTGACAACGATGATCAGGGTTTGCTTTAGAGGAAAATTCTGAAATAGTAACATCCCCTTTCTGAGCCCCTTTACTACTTTTCAGTCCTATTCACCCCCATCAGAGTTCATAGTGTCTTTGTTTGTAATCCATCCCCAAACTAATTCACACTAAAGTATACATGACTCAATCCTTTAAAACTACAATGTCTTTTTGAAAGCACTCAAAGGAGTTACTTTCTCTTAATGTCAAGAGATCCATGAACTTGGGTTTTTGTTTTTTGCTTTTTGGTGAGGTAATTGGTGTTAAGTGACTTGCCCAGGGTCACACAGCTAGTAAGTTTCAAGTGTCTGAAGGCGGATTTGAACTCAAGTCCTCCTGACTCCAAGACCAGAGCCCTATCCACTGTGCCATCTAGCTGCTCCTGAACTTGTTTTTTTTTAACTAATTATTTTGTTAACTATTTCAGTATAATTGTTTTCCTTTATAATCCTATGTATTTTATTTTAGCCATTTAAAAGCATTGACCTGAAAGAGATCTGTAGGCTTTAACAGATTGCTAAAGGGGTCCATGACTAGTTAGAGGTAGCATAGGACCAAGAGTAGTGTGTTAGAGCTAGTTAATATTGGCTCTTAAAAGCCAATTGTTAAATTTACAATATGAGCATTTGTGCCTCAGAAATTGATAACTTTACAAATCAGGACTTGATTTATTGTTGTGTTAATTGTCCAGACTTAAGAAAGTAATATAGAAAATGTTCATAATTCATGTTAAACTTTAAAGTGTGTCATGCGTACCTTATTTTTCCTGAGGAGAGCCAGCAGTTAAACATTTACCAGGACACCACTGGGAAGACCTAAATTCAAATTCAACCTCAGACACTTTCTAGCTGTATGACCCTGGGCAAGTCACTTAACTATTCTGTGCCTCAGTTTCCTCATTTGTAAAAGGTTGATAATAATAGCAGGGTCCTCCCAAAGTTGTTGTATGGATAAGATGAGTTAATATTTTTAAAGCACTTTACAAACCTTAAAGTGATATATAAATATGTTATTATTATTATTATCAATGTTATTCCCCTGCTATAAACAAAGTATTTCTTTTTGTACTAAACAATTTTGCATGTTACTTTAATATAGATTTCCCATTTATTAAAGATAGGAGCCTGCCTTAGGAATTATCCTGCCATTCTTCCCTTTCTTTTTGGTTTCCTCCCAAAATCTGATATCTCTGAAACCTTTAGCACTTTAACAATGTCAGAGAGTTTGCACATTTTGTTAGTGACTATTTTATTTCAATTGTTTTAAATACTTATCAATGTTACTGGAAAGTTTGTTTGTTGCTAGATTTCCTTGCAGTAAATATTTCCTTGGAATATTTCATTTTTGTCATTGTATGCTAGTAGATAACTCAGCACATGGCTAATAGTAAGCACTTAATAAGTGCTCATTGAATCAAATTGTTTGAATTAAACCAAATTTAGATGTCTGTTTGTAAACTTTCCAAGGTCTCTTTGCTTCTCAAATAAATATATACCTTCAGAGATCCTGCTTTGTTAAGTAGAAGATTCTAGGCTTGTGGCCCTTCTTAATTTCATGAAAATTGTATTGCAATTTCCTGCCTATCATTAAAATTAAATATGTTGGTCATATAATGAGAAGACAGGGTTCACTGGAAAAGACCCTGATGTTGGGAAAGATTAAAAAGGCAAAAGAAGAAAACAGCAGAGGATGAAATGGATAGATAGTGTGATAGAAGCAAGGAATGTGAGCTTAGACAGACTTCAGGAGATAGTGAAGTTTAGAAGGCCTTCTATGGTCCATGGAGACAAGAAGAGTTGGATATGACTGCACAACCAAACAACAATAAAAATTACAATTTCTGCAATGCCGTATTGTCCTCTTTGCCAAGATTGTTGTAATCCTAGTCTGCGTTCCCATGTAAGTTTCTTCACTTCTTGCATCTTATACTTTGTTCCTCCTTATTGTTGTACTATGGAGATTTAAGTATGACGTGTCTAGATACACTAAATTTGGAAACTTCCTTTTGGGGTCTTGCGAATTCTTTCTATTTGTGTTTTTCTGGTTGTTACAGCCAAATCTAGGGAAATTCTTTGACAATTTTTTTTTTTTATGATTTCAGATTCTCTGAGACTCTTCTGTTATGGTGTAGTTCTGACACTCAGACCTTCATGTTTCTGAATAGCCCATCAATTTATTTGATCATATATTTCCAGCTGATTTGTACTGTGAACAATTTTCTGCTGTAACAAGTCAGTAGTTTGTTTCTAAGGATTTTCAAAAGTTTCATATCATTTTTTCTATATTGGTAATTTTCTGTATGGTTTCCTCTCCTTTTCATAGCTATTATGAATTTTTTCATCTGATTTTACACTTTCTTCAAGGTCTTATGTTTGGTTTTGTAATTGTCTTTGGATTTTCAATACCTGCTTCCTTTATTTAAATGGGGCCATTTATGCATCCACTTGAACATTCATCTGAGCATGCCTCTGGAGATATCTGGAGGTAGCTAGGTGGTGAAGTGGATAGAGTGCTGGGCCTGGAGTCAGGAAGACTAGTCTTTCTGAATTTAAATCTGGCCTCAGACACTTACTAGCTGTGTGACCCTGGGCAAGTCACTTAACTCAGCACTTATTCCCAGGACTTAGCACAGTGCCTAGCACATGGTAGGCACTTAATAAATACCTGTTGATATCCAGACTGACTGACTGACAAAGTAAATACACAGTACTTTTCAGGTGAGACTAGCAGCTAGGGAATCACAGTGGCCTCTTGTGGGAGATGGCCCTTGATCTCTGTCTTATACCTTGGGATCCTACCAGGTAGGGGTGAGAAGGGAGGGCTCCAGGTATCGGGGAATAATTTGGGCACAGATAGAGGGATGGAAAATGGAATGTTGCATGCTAGCAGCACTTTAGCTGGAGTGAAAATGCATAAGGGAAAGGAATGTGTTTAAGCCCGGAAAGGTGGGGGGAGGCAGATTATGAAAGACTTTACATACCAAATGGAGGGGTTGTATCCAACCTCCCTCCCCCAAGCCTGAGCTCACTGGAGCTTCCCTCAGCAGGAAAGTTACATGGTCAGGTCAGAATCATGCTTTTTCAAATGGCACTTTGGCAGCTGTGCCTTCCCTCTGTTAATTATCTCTAATTTATCCTGTATGCGGCTTGTTCACACATAGCTGTTGGCATATTGTCTCTCCTATCAGACCGTGAGCTGTGTAAGAACAAGAATTGTCTTTTGCCTTTCTGTGTATCTTTAGAGCTTAACACAGTGCCAGACACTTCAGAAATGTTTACTGCCTGACCTGCTGATGGAAGAGACCAGTGGCAGAGAGACCAATTATAGAAAGGTGAGCTGTTACTGCTGTTGCCCTGACATTGAGTGCTGAAGCACCAGCTCCACTTCCCCCAAAGGGTCATTTCTCAAATACGTGTGCGTCCTCTCTCTAGACTGACATTAGCTCAAAGATAAACATATGAAGCCAAATTATGTTTTAATTACTCTTACTTCAGTCTGCTTGATCTTACTCTCACTTTCAATCTGCACTATTTGGTAGGGTTGTTTTTTTCCCGCTTGTAACAAATTGGGCTCTATTTTGTTTTGTTTGTCCAAAACTGACATGTTAAGTTGTTCCCCATGTGCCATGGGTAAATCATAGTCTGGTGGAAAGAAGATTGGATTTGGATCCAGAAGACCTGGACCCAAATCCTAGCTCTGTTGCTTACTAGATATGATCTTGGTCGTGACATTTAATCTCTTTGGACCTCAGTTTCTTGATCTGTCACATGAGAAGGCTGGACCAGATGTTCTCAAAGGAACTTTTCCAGACCTAAGATTTTATAATTCTTTGAAATTAAAAATCAGAAGCCTCTCTACCACATACACTCCCATATCGTTTGGCCAAAGCACTTTCCCCACCCCCTACCTTCTAAACTAAAGGAAAGACAGTTCTTGTAATTACTTTGGAAGCTAAAAATCCACATGTAGTCTGTGAGTGCTGAACGTTGCATTGGGATCTATGATTTAGTTGCTAGATGTGTATAATCATATGCAGTCGGACAGCTCCCTGGTGACGTTACATTCAGGAGGGGAGCTCCAGAGCATATGTTCCTTCACCCAAAAGACTCAATGTTAAACCTTTGCTTATTTCCATTCCATAAAGCCTACAGAATTCTTTTAAAAGCTTTCTCTTTCTGAGGAGAGAGAGACAGAGAGAGAGAGAGAGGGAGGGAGGGAGAAAGAGGGGGGAGGAGAGAGAGAGAGAGAGAGAGAGAGAGAGAGAGAGAGAGAGAGAGAGACAGAGACAGAGAGAGAGACAGAGAGAGAGAGGGAGGAAGGGAGAAAGAGGGAGGGAGGAGAAAGAGAAAGAGAGAGAGGAAGGGGGGGAAAGAAGATGCTTTTGCAGTGATCCAGCTTAAGTTCGTGGACAAAGCTGAATGTTGTTTTGACTTCCATCTTTGGAACTTAGTCAAATGTGATTATATGCTTTTTCTGGTTTCTGTCACTCCATTAAAAATGAGAACTCAGAATTTTGAAAGAGCAAGCTCAGAGATTATTTGGGAGGGGAAGGCTTTTAATATTTTTTCTCTCAGACTTCAATGGTCTTTGCCCACCTCTCATTTATTCTGATAGCATCCCAAAGAAATTAATAGGAAATGATTTTCCATAATTAGAAACTTAAGGTTTTGAGGATATGGTTTTCAAACTGCGTGTTCTATCAAGTGGTCCATTGAAAAAGCAGTCAAGAGGGGCAGCTAAGTGGCCCAGTGGATAGAGAACCAGCCCTGAAGTTAGGAGGACCTGAGTTCAAATCTGACCTCAGACCAAACACTTGACACTTACTAGCCGTGTGATCCTGGGCAAGTCACTTAACCCCAACTGCCTAAAATAAAAAAGGGGGGGAGAAAGAGCAGTCAAAAATTGAAAAACTGATCATGGTATTGGATAATAAAACATACCTTCTTCTTAGCAAAGAGGTAAGGAATTAGTAGGACATTGTATACAGTGTCAGTCCTCATTACTGTACTGATTTTTTTGCTGCACTGTTTATCTTTATTAAAAAAGAGGGTTTTTCTCAGATCTGGGGGTACAAAATGAGTATTTAAAAAAATCATCGTGATGTAAAAGCAAAGAGCATCAGTGAATTTTATAGGCAGACTGAGCACCATGCAAGTTCAAATCTCAGCTTGAACATAAACATACTGTTTCAATGTATTCTACATATGTTCTCCACGAAAACCGTCAGAATTCTCTCCTATTTCCACCGTTCCTAAGCGTGTGTGTTTATGCATATGTCTGGAAGGAACAGGGGAAAAAAGGAAGAAAGGTGTTAAGAGGCATCACCCCACCCCCAAACAGGTCTTTCCCAATTCCTTCTCCCCAGTTTTGCCTAATGGAAAAAGTCAGAACTGGAGGGGCTACTAGTTTCAGTCCTAGGTGAGCTAGAAGGGATGGATTCACTAGTAGAACACTGAACACTGCTTCCTTGAGAAAAGTTCTGATATTTTATTTCTAACGGGCAAGGTTTTGTTGTTATTGTTGCTGTTTTTACCATAGCCACCAACACCATATAAGCATCCTCTATTTATTTCATTTTTTCTTTCCTTTAAATAAGTTAATGATATCTTTTGTTTTTAATATCATCTTAATTTTGAACTATATCTGCACTCCTTCCTCATCTATCTGTCTATCCTTTCAATCGAACAATCAAAAATAATTCTTAAGCACCTACTGTTGTGCCAGGTAAAAATACAAAAGTGAAACAGTCCTTGTAACGACACCCCTTGTAATGGCGGATAAAATAAAAAGATAGGGAAAAAATAAGCTCAACAAACCAGACAAATATGACTATAAGCAAGTCTACATCCACAGTCTTCATCTGATAAGAAATGATGAACAGGCAGACTTCAGAAAAATGTGGAAAAGACTTGTATGGACTGACACTGAGTAAAGTGAGCAGAAACAGGAGAACATTGTACATAGTAACAGCCACATTGTGCAATGACTACCTTTGATAGGCTTAACTCTTCTCAGCAGTGTAAGGATCTAAGACAATTCCAAAAAGACTCATGATGAAAAATGCTATCCACATCCAGAGAAAGAACTATGGAGTCTGGATGCAGATTGAAGCATGCTATTTGTTCTTTTTTTTCCTCTGTTTTGTTTTGTTTTGTTTCTTTCTAGTGGTTCCTCCTATTGGTTCTAACTCTTCTTTACAACATGACTAATGTGAAAATATGTTTAATAGGAATGTATATGGAGAGCCTATATCAGATTGCATGCTGTCTCTGGGAGGGAGGGGGAGAAAATTTAAAACTCAAAAGCTTATGGAAGTAAATGTTGAAAACTTTAAAAAATAAATAATTTAATAAAATAAAATAAAATAAAACATCAGCTCTGAGGTAAAAAAAAAAAGATAAGAACATTTGCCTTTCCAGTTGACAACAACTCACTTCTATGTTTTTATCTTGTTTTTCCTTTCCTTTTTTGGTTCCTTCTCTGCTCTTCTATACTCTCCCCTGTTCAATTTCTTGAACTGAAGTGATAAAGAAGAGCAGTTAGGTTTCCATTATTTATTATTAGCTTGTATTTGTCAACATGACATTTTCTCATAAAGCCATCACATGAGTAACATACAATGTCTGAAGATACTCAGGTTATTCTGGGGAAATAAAACTCTCTTCTATCAGTTTCATTTAATTAAGAATGTGCCTTTTTTTATTGGAATTTTCATATAGATTTAGCAGTGGGCCCTTAGCTTCATTCACCACCACTGAGGCAGAAACTGAGAGTCTGGCATCTGATCTGACAATTCATTACGTAAGCCCTTCTGACCTGCAAACCGAAATGTCTTAATTATAAAGATCTCTGACGCTTCATCTTCTAAAGCTGGCCAGGGGAGACAATTGCCATTTTTATTGCTTGTGGCTTCCAGTGTCGAGCAATTTCAAGCCAGAAGAGATATGGAAGAGGTCAGTTCACTTACTAAGGCTTAAAGGTTTTGCAACAAAACATTGTCTGATGGATTTGGCAGGACTAAATAAGAGTACAAAGAATCCATTTGCTATTTGGGGGGTAGGGGAGAGCATGTCTTGACCTGCCTCCCCTACCCCAAAGCCCTGAAAGCACTATGTTTTATTTTTCTTTTGAATTTATGAAGAAAGAGCAAGAACTGTAATACTGGCTTTTTTGCTCTTGCTTGAGGAAGGACAAAGAGGAAGCAAAAAGCAGAGATGCATGAGGTACATTTGCAATGTCTGAATCGCTGCACATGAATATACAGTACCAGATGGTGGATCGTTTTCAGATGGGAGACAGGTTCAGAAGGGGTGGGGGATGGGTGACTAGTGGCTTCTAGAGGAAGCAGCACAGTGTCAGCTACACTGAGGTAGAGGGGAGTCAGAGAATGGCATGATAACCGGGGTTGCTTGGTGTACTGAAAAGAGGGAAGTATGCTTGGAATATGGGAACAAGAAACTGGATTTAGCAAAGGCAGCAAAAAAAAAATCAAAGCAACCACAATAGACATTGCCTTTGTCTTTTTCTTTCCCTTCCAATTTCTTCTTTCACTTCAAAATAATATTCATTGAGTGCCAATAGTGAGAGGTAGAGGAAAGTGAAAACAGACAAAATGTATACTATCTGGCCTTTAGAAGCTGATGATCAAATTGGGAGGATAACATATAAAATATTATCAATAAATAGAAAATAATATTGCCAATGGAAATTCTGAGAAGAAAGTCAAAAAAGTAAGCTGAGAAGGGCCATGTTTATCAGGAAGGACATCCTGGAGGAGGTAGACTTGGGAGAAGAATTCTAAAGAAAATTATGAGCATGGGTTAGCAAAGCAGATAGAGAAAGGCATTTCCTTAGGGAAATACTTAGGGATAGTGCAATTAAAAGCACAGTAGATCTTAGGAAAATAGATTATACTGATTCATAAAATCACAGAATCACGGATTTAGAACAGGCAGAGATATTGAGGGTCATCTAGGCCAACCTCTTCTTTATACAAATGAGAAAGCTGAGGCCTAGGAAATCAAATGGTTGTCCCAAGGTCACTCACGTAGGTTGTAAGTGACAGACCTAGGATTTGAACCAAGTCCTCTGACTCCAAATGCACAGTTCTTTCTACCACATGACACTGGTCATCCTGATTTACATAGCTTTGAGGATGAATGGGGTGCTTGCTGCCAGACCCTGACCCTGACACATAACCCTCACCCAACACTGAAAAGACCAAATTCTTCTAGTATTGTTCCAGCCGTAACTTTTGGTGGAATGGTTCAGCATGCTACATCAATGTGTTGTGCCATTAGAGTGATAGATGTTCTGGAGTCCCTACTGTTATACACACCTGCAGATGAATGGGCCTCAGCTTACCTGGCTATGACTGGCACAGTTATGTTATTGTGTGTATAGACATAGACTAAGAACAAAAATTAAAGAAGATGTTGGTGATATGCATAGGAGTGTAGAGAACTTCCTTCAAGGTAGTATCTTCAATGGAACAGGGAAAGGCAAAAGCAAAAACAAAAATAAACTGAAGAGGAGGGTGTGCACAGTATTTGAATACAATGATATTACATTTAGCCTTGTCTATCCAACTGGTTTGTAAGTTCCATGAGCAAAGGAACTCTATCTTCTCATTCTATATCCTGCATAGTACCATTGGCAGCTTATGGTTACTTATTAATCGATTCATATGAGGAGGGCTAGATAGAAATAATATCAAATTAATGAGTAGGAAATATTAAAAAATAAGAGTAAGGAGATTTAAAATTCTAAGACTAAAAATTCTCTTCAATGCATTAACAATCTTCCTTTCAACCACTTACTTGCCTTTGAATTTTTACCCTATGAAACCTAACTTTTTAAAAGCAAAGCTCACCACCCCAAGGCAGACTGATGAAAACTCAATTTACTTTAGACCTGAATGAATTAATGCAAATTAAAGGACACATTCAAACACTGTCTTTCTTAACATGCGAAGAACCACAGCTATGGAGCTTGGAAATGCATGAGCCTTAAGAAACTGTCAGGGTTCCTCTTTGGTCCATAAAGTTCTCAGTTGCTTAGCATTGGGGGTGGCATTAGCGCCCTGTGTTTTACTACTTAGTTCTCTAGATAGAATAACTAGTTTTCTTGTCTTTTTTTTATGACTATGAAGACCAGGGGTAAAAAAAAAATGTACTGTTGATATATTATATTATGTTATGTTATATTATATTACATTATATCATATTATAGATCCTCAACCATCAAATTCCAGCAGCAAATTTATAACACAGAATGATTCAATTACACTGTTAACCAAGTTAAGCCCCAAGTTAACCAAGTTAAAGAATTGGACAAGGCATAGGCAAGGCATTCTGGTAACTTCAGTTGAAATTGAATTTGTATAGCAATAAATCAGAACATAAAATTGGATAAAAACAGAAGTTTTTTCCCCCAGCCATTGTCCTCATTGTTAACTTTGTGCCTTTGTTCCAGGAAGTTTCTGCTCTTGAAGCTCTAGTCCCTTGTCTTTCATAGCTGTTTTAATTGCAAGTGGGTTTTCAACATTCTGAGTTTGTGGTTCTTATCATGGTACATGCCACCTATCCCCACCCCAAATGCACGACACCTGCATGCACAATTAGTGAATATACAGTGGAACTACTCAATGCCAAAAGAAAAACAGTGGTTGGTTTCCAGTACTATCAGATAAAGCCTCATTCAATTGACTGGTATTGAATCTCTAAAGGATTGCATTTACCCTTCCTTGAGTTTTAACTGGACTCTGTCATCTTTAAAAGGAAAACATTCCTAAGAACCCAAAGCACTTCTTACTGGATGGTGTACTTTTCATTTCCCTCCATTTGGACGATGAAAAGAGTTTCATCTTCTGATTCTACCCAGGCTAGCACAAGTTTTTTGGGGTCTTAGAATATTGCAGGGAAATAAATCAATAAGAAATGTTTTTGATACCCCTCCAATTATTTTGAAACCCAGAAAGAAACTGTTAAAGAATAGAGAGGATTGTATCAACATCCCTCCCCCACCTTCCCACTATCCCTCCGATGGAAGAAAAAAAAAAACCCAGGGGCTTGACCAAAACTATTTTGTACTGAAGTTTAAGAGGTCACAAAAGATGTCATTACTTACCCAGCCTCAAACTAATACATGAGAATATCTTACTATCTGTATATATCCAGATCAAAACCCTTTAAAAGAAGAAGCAGTTAGCCTAGTTGAACTTCCAATGATTCTAAATTATCAGGAGGACATAAATTTCAAACATGAGAATGCAGCAAGACTTTCTGAATTGCGTGGCATGAGAAAAAGGCTAAGTTGAACTGTCCTAAATAAAAATATCTTTGAAGAATGTGGAAGACAGAAAGAGCTCTGTTTTATTTGTAGAAAGCAGAAGTGTTCTGCATTTGTCCTTACTGGCCTATTTTAGCCAAAATAATAAAATACAAGAAAGAATCAAGTGTAACTATGAATTCTCCATGATTTTTACAAAATACTGCAGGTCTCCCTTTTAAAAGCTCCATTATGATAAAATAAGTCATTTTGGTTTCTCACAAGGGAGTCATATAATTCCTTTAATTAAGAGAAAGTAGAACAGTAATTCCACACACAAGACCTTCTGCAGCTGACTTAAGCACAGAAAAATATATTTTAGCTTGGTGGTACCAGACATCCCCCACGCCTTTTCCTCACTAACCAGTCTTCATACTATTTTTGTTCATCTACCACCCTATCAACACTGCGCGAAATCGAACACCTATATATGTGAACACTGAAACCACTGGTCTTCACCCTATTCTCCATTCGTCATGAGATTTTATTTAAAGATCGTGAAAAGCAGAAACCTAAACCGGCATATGGCGCCTTAACATTTCCTGGACCTGTCAGCATGGTAGGATGGAAAAATCCTCAGGAGAACTGAGACCTGGTCTTTATTCTGTCAAAGACCTGACTTGTCTGGCCATCAGTTTTTTTTCCGTCCTTATAATGAGCAGTTTGAACTAGGTAATCTGATTCTAAGGTCCCTTTCAACCAGGGGTGTGTTGATGAATATTAAACAATCAGCTCTCAAAGAGAGAACAATGGACACAAAACATATTTCAAAGTTTAATCTGCTTTATTCACATTTTCTTCATTACTTTCTTAAGTCTAGGGGATCAACAAAACAGTAAAGCAACCCTTGATTTGTGGTTTGCTGATTTCTGAGGTGTAAATGCTCACATTGAAAATTTTACGGTCAGCTCTCTTGAGTCAGTTCTGGTGCTGGTGCTAGCATACCCCGACTTTCAGTTCTAATAAATGTATGATTTCATGACCTCAGTTCCATCACAAAAGAATTTCAGTCACTTCCCTTTAATACATTTGTTAGATTTTCCCCATGTATAAAGTGAGATGCATTTGTTAGATTTTCCCCATGTATAAAGTGAGATGCAATTTTAAAATAATTACTTTGAAAGTAAGTGCCACTTACCGACCTTCACTTTTAAGCATTCCCTAAGAATGAGCAAAATTATAATTCTTCCTTCTCACACAAGAGACACTTATTCAGTAGTGGGTGTGGAGCAAGTATCTACTTGCAGGACAGCAAAGATTTCCTTTTTCATATTGACCCTTAGACCTCGCCCATCTTGCCAGTGGTGGTTACAACACTCCTGTGGGAGAGGTACAACATGTGCTCCTTAGAAGCTTAGGATTTGCTGGACCTTACCATTTTGACAGAATGGATAGAATGCCAGGCCTGGAGTCAGGAAGACTGATCTTCATGGGTTCAAATCCAGCCTCAGATACTTACTAGCTGTGTGACCCTGGGTGAGTCACTTGGCCTTGTTTGCCTCAGTTTCCTCATCTGTAAAATGAGCTGGAGAAGGAAATAGCAAAACACTCCAGTGTCTTTGCCAAGAAGATCCCAAATGGGGTCACACAGAGTCAGACACAATTGAAACAACCGAACAAAACATGTCATTTACCCTGTAGCTGAACTCTCTCCTAGCTGTGTTGGCTTCCTCAATTAGAGTATGAGCTACTTGAGGGAAAAATTGTCTTCCTTTTTGATTTGTATGCCCAGCAGTTAACATAGTGTTTGGCAAATAGAAAAGACTCGACTGCTTTTTCATTCATTCATTTAGGTTTGCAGAATACTTTTCTGCCAAAACAACCTTATAAGGTAGGCAATGAAAACATTATTCTCTTTGAAAGATATAAAAATGGAGTCTTAGAGAAGTATCTTTCCCATGATCACCTAGCTAGTAGGTGTTAGAGACAATGTTTGTTCATAGCATCAAAGATTCAGATCTGGAATGTACCACAGAGGCCATTTTGTTTAATCTTCCATTTTACAGATGAGCAAACTGAGACATGAGGAGGTAAGTGACTCATACAAGGTCACACAGTGTAGTGTGTCAGAGGCAGAATTTGACCCAGTTCCCTTGACTCTAGGCCCAACAGTCTTTCTTCCTCCATAAATGGCAGCAACCGTGTCACATGTTTGTCATCTACAGAACCTATCACATTGCTGGGCATAGGATTTATAAAGCAATAACACTAAATCATTTAAACACCAGAACACATTCTAACAAAATAGACCCCATACAATTCATAAGTTTGAACATTTCAAAATAAATAATTCAGAGTTTGCAGTATAGGATAATCTCAACCTATTACTTCAGCGTAAAACAAGATCAGCACATATTTAATATATTTACTTGTATGTTTCACTTGTCTATAGAGGAATTTTTTTTAAGTTCAAAAAGGCTAACTATACCCTTTCATTGATAATTGATAATTTTTTATCAGTGTTCAAAATTTGGTATGTCCATGGTATCTCTGTCATATATGACCAAAATGTGTGGCCTGAATGTTGATGTTGTGATAGTGGGTCCAAACATAGCTGGTGACCTTGAGAACAGATGGGAAACATAAACAGAGATTAGTAACAAAATCAAACAGAGACCCAATCATAAATTTGGTAAGGCCCTAGGATCAGGATTCCTGATAAAAAGTCATTAGTAACAAGTCTTTGCTCAACAAAGACACGAGGGAATCTTGAGCCATACTTAGAGTTGATGATCTCATATATCTTGACTCACAGTAGAGGTTCTGAGAATGTTTATTGCCTATACCATTGATCGTTTATAAGACTTTTTTTATGAGCTTGGTAGATTTGAAATTGAGGAGCTGACAAATGTTGTTAATTTTATACAGTCCACATCTGATCAGGTGTCAAAGTCTAAAGCCTTTCAAGACATTTTCTCTGCTTTGCATGCTCAAGGCCAAAGGGAAAATTGGCTAAGGGTGAGATTTGGATAAATGGCCAATTTCTTTCTGCTTAGATGTGGTTTTCATTTTTATGCATCTGAACAGGTGTGTTCAGTGTAAATAATACAGAGGTACATAAGGGAACCATTAATAAGGATTCTTTCAAATTGCCTTTCAGTCTGTTCTTCAGCTAGTAAATGGTTCAGCCATCGCTCGATTAAAGGTTAACTTATGTCCCGATTGGAAATTTGCAATCTACAGATGAAACATTTGGATCAATAAACTTTTGGTTTAACAGGTTCCTGCTGCTAATTTACCTTCTGAACATTCTCTCTTGCTTATTGTTATGAATGACAACTTGTACATAAGAAGTTATTATCAAGGCTATGTACAGAATGACTGGAAAAAGCAGTGGAACAGTCTAAAAAGACAGGCAACCTAGTAGGTATATTGGTACATGTAAGTGCAGCCAGGTGGGCAGTGGGCCCAGAGTCAGAAAGCTCTAAGTTAAAATCCCACTTCAGACACTTGCTAGCTGTGTGACCCTGAGTTAGTCACTTCATAGTTAGGCTATCAGCCTTAGTTTCCTTAAATGTAAAATTGGGAAAATAACAGTATCTAAAGACTAGGTTGTTGTACAAATTAAATGAGATGATATTTGCAAAACTCTTAATACAATGTCTAGCATATAATAGGCACTTATTAAATGCTTGTTTCCTTACATTTTTTCATTTTGTATTTAAAGAATAAGGAAGTTGTTTCCATTATGTTTGGATAAATCTTCCGTGGAGGACTTCCATGGTGGGAAAACATAAATAGCATAGACTGTCCTCCATGCTTAGAAGGCCCTCCTTCCTCAATACTCTCAGAATCTTTACCTTCCTTCAGTGCTGAAGTCATCTGACACCTTCTTGTGCAGTATTCTCTGATTTCCCCAAATGAACATATTCCCTCCTTCCTCAAATATTTCCATAGCAATTTATCTGTATCTTTCCTTTTACCCATATTATTCCCTACCTTCCATTAAACTGGTATGTGTACATGTTGCATAATATCCAGGAGAATGTAAACCCTTTTAAGATAAATTGTTATACACACACACACACACACACACACACACACACACACACATATGCTATAGTGTAGCAGTGGAGGGATAGTGGTGGAAAACAGAATTATTCAGCCATTCTTGTTCATTCCTACCCTACTGTTGACTCATTCCCTAGATGGATTTTTTGGTATAAACATTCTCTTTCTGCTCTGGAAAATTATAACAAATAATTCTCTAATTCTCCAATTTTTTTTCTAGCTCTGAGAGCCCAGCCTGAGACAGGACTCTGGCAAAACACCACATTTTTAGTTCTCTTTCTCCTTTCCTTGGATGGTCCACTTAACAGCCTCTTCCCAACTCCCAATAAATACACCCATGCCTAGGGTTTGCATAGCTAATTGCAATCATGGGCTTACAAGAAAAAATAAACATTTAAAACAAAGAAAGACAGAAAATTCCTGAGAAATAGACTTTCTCTGTGCCCAGAAAAAAAGGATCCAGAATTCCGTGAGAGTTCAAAGGGAGAAAGTAAATAAATAATCACTGCCTTGGGAGGAGTCCTGTGGAATTTCAGTGACATAAGCTCCATCCCAACATGTTCAAGCCCCATAGGTTCACACAGCCTAACCCCTGATGCCTGCACCTAATGGCAGCTGCCTCTACTTGCACTTCTGCTTGTCAAGGTCCACATTCCTTGCCATTTGCCATCTACCTCCTAGTTCCATGCCTCTTACATCTTTTAGGAGAAGCTAGATCTCTGCTTGATTGAAAATCAGGGCTGGCAGACTTGCTTCTTTTGAGGATCACTGTGAGGACCACTTTTGAGGACCAATATGACCAGTATGTTTCCAGCTAATGCCAAGTTCGCCTTCCAGTTCAGTCAGGGAAACTTCTTCATATTTGGTAAAGGGACAGCAAGGCATAAGCACATATTAATACCTCCTTACCTCTATTATCTTCTCTTTAGGTTCTATGAGTATATCAACTGAGTTGGAGGTGAAGGTGGGCTAAGAATCGCTCAGTCAGTAATTGGCCTGACAAAGTTTCCACACGTACAAGCTACATTTGTACGCCCAATATCATAGATGGTTCCTTGCCCCAAGAAAACGTTTAATAAAAGCTTGCCAAATTTATTTTATTTGAATTGGAAAACATGGTCAAAAATTACATATGATGAGAAGGAATGGAAAGGTTTTAAGTAGGGGACTGAATACTCACAATGACCACCATGATTAAGTCATGATTTCTTCAAAGTATTTATTAACAATGTGAAATATGTTAATGTTCATCTATGACCAAGCCAAAAGCCACAGACAAAAAAAATTAATTTTAGAACTGGATATGATTTTAATAATATGCACATAGGAAACTTTAAGGTTTACAAAACCCTTTCTTCACAATAGTCCTTTAAAGTAGGAGGAATAATTATGATTTTGCCTATTTTACATATAAGGAATTAAAGCCCTGAGAGTTCATTAATTTTCCCTTCATCCATGGCTAATTAATGACTCAGGCATAATTCAAACTCTGGTCTGGTGACTCCAAATCTGTTGCCTTCTGTATCCTGTGATGCTGTTTCTCCAACTCCTAAGCTTAAGATAAGGAAAGCGGAGGTTAAATAATGTGCCTAAGGAGACGTAGAGCTGTCACTGAAACCCAAGTCTCCTGACACACTATAATCCAATCCCCTGTCCGTTGTTGTTGTTGTTCAGTTGTTTCAGTCATGCCTGACTCTTCGTGACCCCATTTGGGGTTTTCTTGGCAATGATACTGGAGTGATTTGCCATTTCCCTCTCCAGCTTATTTTACAGATGAGGAAACTGAGGTAAACAGGATCATGTGACTTGCCCAGGGTCACACAGCCAGTCTGAGGCTGGATTTGAACTCAGGAAGATGAGTCTTCCTGACTCCTGTCCCAGAGCTCTAACTACTGCACCACCTAGCTGCCCCCATACTTTGTCCATTAGTCTTCTTTAAAAAACAAAAATAAAAACATTCTTTGCAGTTTGCAAAGGACACGTTCACAAAGTTTAAAAAATCTAGTCAAAGAGTTAGACACATCTAACTTCCTGATCTTTCCTCTACCTCCACCAAAACATCACCTCATTCTTTTACCTCCACCAAACCATACCTTGCTTTAATAAACCTTGTGTTGTTTCAGGAATCACTGTAGAATGTAAATTTAGATCCTCCCCCCTTTTCTCCATGTCAAATGTCTTTAAGTATAAACTTAGGAAAACAATTCTGATCTATTTTACAGAATGAAAAAAAGCAAACCAAAATAAGATGTATAACAAATGGCAAATTCTATAACCAAGTGTTAAAAAAAAAAGTCCTAGAAAAGGACACAAAGTTTCAGAATTTTTCTCCAGTTCTGTTGTAATGGAGGCATCATATTATCCCCCTCTCACTATATGTATGGCTTTGATCTCCCTTATAAGATCACTGATTTAAAGGTTCAAGATTCATCAGGTATCATCTAGACCAGTAATTCTTGTCTCTTGAATTACGTTTTTTTTAATATTTTGATAACTATTACAATATAATTGATTTCTTTTGTCATGCTATGTATTTACTTTTATGCATTTAAAAACATTATTATGAGAAGGGATCCGAGCATTTCCTGACCTGCTAAAGATGTCTATAACACACACACAAATGTTAAGAACCCCTGAATTCTAGTCCAATACTCTCATTTTACAGATGAGAGAACTAAACCCCAAAGAGATAAGTAAGTTACCTAAGATTATAGGGATAGTGAGTGATAGAGCCGAACTTTGAACCCAGGTTCTCTGATTCCAAATTTTTCTACTTTACCAAACTATTCTCCAAGCCCAAATAAGTACATAGGAGAGAAATGGACTGTATTGATACATGATTTAAATTATAAATACAAATTGTAGATATCAGCTCTTACCAGCTCTTTGGTGACCCCCAAAGGTCAATGAGTGGTTTTCTCTCTAGATAAAGCAGATGAGAAGTTACATCTGGAAATAAGCACCAGAACTGACCAATTTGGATGGTTTTAGGAGGCTTTCGAGACTGGGCCTAAAATTTTACAAAGAGGCAAATCTAGGGTTAATGTTGGAAAAAAAATTTTCAAAACATTAGAAGCATCAATAAATGGAATGGGTCATCTGGAAAAAAAAAGAGTAAATTCTTCTTTCCTGGAAATCTTCAAGTAGAGCTTTACCGAATAACCAATCATTGTGTATGTTGTAGCTGGGATTCTTTTTCATGTATGGTTGGTACTAGAGGGTTTGTGGGCAGCTAGGTGGTACAATGGCTAGATGCCAGACCTGGAATCAGGAAGATTCCTCTTCCTAAGTTCAAATCTGGCCTCAGACACTTACCAGTTGTATGACCCTGGATAAGTCAATTTATCCTGTTTGCCTTAGTTTCCTTAGCTGTAAAATGAACTAGAAAAGGAAATGGCAAACCAAAATGTCTTTACCAAGAAAACCCAAAATGACATGACTGAAAAGAACCAAACAACAACAAAGACGTTTGTAAGGTCCTACTGAGCTCTAAAATTCTGTAGTTCTGTGATTTTTCTCTCCTAGAAGTAAAAGTAGCATGTGGAGAAACTTGTCTGGTCCCTGGTTGAGATACATAAAGAAAATCCTGTGTCCCTAGCTCTGAATTCCCTCTTTGCCGTTTTATTCCTCTAGCTAAACTTGATCAGGGATTTGAAATGGTGAAAGGCAATCAGGTTATTCATTTTTTTTTTTAAGGAGGAAGGGCACTCTTGTCATATCCAAACAGTCTTCCAGTACTTCCCATTTGGAGTGATTCTTGTGCAAACATTTATCTTATTGTCTTGGGGAAGTTGCACTTTTCTCAGAGATGGAATTACATTAATCCCACTGAGGGTTAAAGGTCAAGAGCCAGACTCCCACAGTCATTCTTTAGCTCTCTGTACTGTGAATATTTTCCCAAGTTCTGATGCTCTTGTGTGAAAGATAAGAGTGCTCTGCCAGCTGGAGACCAGAGCAGGTCATCACCAGTTGCATGGAGTCTGATGTTCCCTCGAAACTCTTGAAGGGTGGTTGCATTTCTGTAATGCCAATGAGTAACAGATAGTAAGCCTTTGCAGCCAATCATCTCTACAAGCTGAGGGTGTAAAGCCTAACCAGAAAATAAAGATAAATAAATTTGTAAAAGTTAATTTTGATGTTCATGGGGAAAAAAGCCAGTGCTTAAGTTGTCAAAGTCTTACAACCTCTATCCAGTGAAGTTTGCTATGTCCTTGTAAGAACAGAAATTTAAATAGAGAAGCGACATGTAGTAGAGGAAATAGCACTGTATTTGGAATGAGAAGACATGGATTATCCTTGCTCTTTTTATTTTTTGGAGGCAATCGGGGATAAGTGACTTGCCCAGGGTCACACAGCTAGTAAGTGTCTGAGACCAGATTTGAACTCAGGTTCTTCTGACTCTAGACCCACTGTGCCACCTAGTTGCCCCTCAATCCTTGCTCTTCCACTTGGGTCACCTGGAAAATCGTTTCTCTTCTCTGGAACACAATTATCTCATGTGTAAAGTAAAAAGGCTTGGATTAGACAATAATCTCTATAGCAAGAGTTCTTAACTTGCAGTCTACAATTTTTTTTTATTTCAATAACCACATTTCCATATTATTGACTTCCTTTATAATTGTATGTATTTTAGTTTATACATTTATCAGTGGTATTCTGAGAAGTGGGTCCATAGGCTTCACTAAACTACCAAAGGAGTTGGGGGGGGGCATGGCTCAAGACACACAAAAATTCAAAGAGCCCTTTTTCCAAGGGTTATTCTTCTAGTTCTAAATCTCTAGAAACTCTCCTTGTCAGGAAACGTCATGTCTCTCAACAGTCTATTATTAAACTGACCAATAGATCTGGGATCAGAATTAAATTCTTTTCCTGATGGCTTAGTGATCATAGTGTTCTGAACGGCGGTACATCAGTTTCTTGGTTATGTGATAGAGCAGAAAAAATTTTGGACTTGGGACCAAGTAACCTGCATTGGGCAGGGCAGCTAGGTGGTACAGTGGATAGAGCACCAGGCCTGGAGTCATGAAGACTCCTTTTCCTGAGTTCAAATCCAGCTTCAGACAGTTACTAGTCATGTGCACTTTGGGCAAGTTACTTAACCCTGTTTGTCTCAGTTTCCTCATCTGTAAAATGAGCTGGCAAAGGAAATGGAAAACCACTCCAAGAAAACCCCAAATGGGGTCATGAGGAGTTAGGCATGACTGAATAACAACAATAAACCTGGATTCAGATGTGACCCCAACATTTGTTAGCTCTGTGACTCCAAGGCAAGTGACCTTGGCCTCTCTAGATCTAATTTTCTCAGTTGTAAATGGGGTGTTTGTGAAGAAAAGTCTTCAGGAAACCTTGAAGTGCTGGATAAATGTGAGTGATTGTTATGCCAGGTAAAGCCCCAGAGAGTTAGCAGGAAGGTTAGGATGATCCTGAAGTTCTACCACTCCAGCAAAGGGCACCCTTTGATCTTATTGCTGAGGCTCTACCACAATAGCACAATGGAAGAGTATTGACCATGAGCTGGGAGGTGCCAGATCTCGTGTTTATAAAATCATAGGATTAAAAAAATAAATAAATAAAATAAAATCATAGGATTATAGATTAAGAGCTAGAAGGGACCTTAGAGGCCATCAGATTATTTAAGGTTTGCAAAATGCTGTACAAATATTATCTCATTTGATCCACACAACAATCCTGGGAGGTAGGTTATATTATTACCCCCATTTTACAGGTGAGAAAACTGAGCTGGTATCTGAGGCCAGTTTTGAACTCATGGCTTCCTGATTTCAGCCACCTAGCTGCCTCTGATCCTAGGATCCCAAAGTTTACACGAAAAATTAAACCATTTTCCTTGAGGAGAAAAACAACCCCTATATCTTCCTAAAAAACAGTATCTTATGTGCAGGAATATTACGAAGAGGTCAGGAGGGAAAAACTAAACTGGAGTTTTATTAGGTAATCCTTGGGGCAGCCAGGTGGCACAGTGGATAGAGCACCAGGCCTAGAGTCAGGAAGACTCCTCATCCTGAGTTCAAATGTGCATTTAGAAGGTTATTAGCTGTGTGACTCTGGGCAAGTCACAAACTCTGTTTGCCTCAATTTTCTCATCTGTAAAATGAGCTGGAGAAGGAAATGGCAAACCACTCCAGAATCTTTGCCAAGAAAACCCCAAATGAGGTCATGAAGAGTCAGACCCCATTGAACAACAACAAAGGCAATCCTCTCTTTGGGTGCCTGTCTCCTCCCTCATGGCTTTCAGGCTCACTCCCTTCTTTGCAATAAGATAACCGAGAAAACCTTATCTATCTTTTATCCAAACTTTCAGCCCCTATCTATCCATCAGGAAGGGGTCTCATATGGAGAACGTCTCGTAGAAAGCAAACATAAAACAACAAAACCAATGTCTCCAGTTTCTGAAGGTCCTTCCTTTCTGAACCATTATAAATAAGTGTTTTACCCATAGATCTCCTTCCCTCTGCAGCTACTTTGGAAGGGATCAAAGAAAGTAATCTAAGCAGCTAAGCATTTTTTTTCCACATTGGGAAGCCTCCTGAAACTTCTGTAAATAGACATCATATTTTTCTTAGGAAAATTGAGTGACTATCTACAGACTTATTTTCACTTCTTGGAAACAAGGTACAACAGAGCAGTGTAATAACCAGGCGGGAATTCTGCGCACGTACCACATGTCCTGTTGTGTATGTGAGCTCCGAGGCCCCCCGTAAGCTCTTTTGCTCTGAGTCATAAAGCATGTGACAGGTGGCAAGATTGAGAGAAGATCAGGCCAGTCATTATGTATTCCACTTCATCCTGGGCCCAAAGCGTCTGTACAAGTGCCTGACACTATTTTCACTGTCTGTTAATTTTGAAATAGTCTTGGAATTCATCCTTATGAATAGGCAGGGAGCTCAGAGTCAGCGGGAGAGGAGGAAGGAGCAGGGACCACTGAAGGGGGAGTTAAGAGAACGTTCCCCAAGTTCTTGTCAGGGCTTCTGTCAAATCTAAAATTCACTGTGAGCAGAGGGAAGACAGGTTTGGTTGTTCAAGCTCTTTGACCGGTGTTAGAACACAGACAGGCCGATCAGGCTGCAAGAAGCTGCTTCCATGGTCTACTGACAACCACTGCCCTCAGTAAACTGCAGTGCCAGCCTGTCAAGGGCCCCATAGAAATCACCTTTAAATTAACATGTCTGTGCTCCTAGAGAGAGCTATGACAGACAGTAGAAGCATTCTAAATAATTGAAGACAGGCATCTATCTATACAGCCATCAAAAGGGCCTGTTTTACTAAGACCAGCTCCATGCTCTTAAAATCCCATCCCTTTCTCATCTTACAGTAGAGCCTACAGAATGATGGCATGTTCACTAGTCACCATTTTATCTCTGCATTTACTCAGATACTCAACTAAATGGCCCCAGACTGAATTATGAAATTATCTTGACTATCCTAGTCATCTTAGGAGCTGAGTTTTCTATTCAACTGAGAAAATATTAAGCACCCCGTATTCACGAATCACTGAGCTGGGTGCTAGGAGCAAAGTTTAGAAAACAAAAACTCTTCCTCTTCCTTCATGGAACTTATAGTTCAGTAGGGAAATATACATACATACATACATACATACATACATACATACATATATATATATACATAGGCTTATATGTAAATTTATAAGTATGCTTATATTTAACTATGAGAGTATATTTATATACAAACATATTTATATAAAATATATAAAAATTATTATATTTCTTTAATAATTCAGCAGCTCTGTGATTGATGAAGGTATTGTATTTCAATCGTATTACAAATTATACTTCATCCAAATTTTCTCATCGTGAGTGCTTCCTATCTATATCCTACCATAAATTCTCTATAAGGGTTTCACCCAGTCTTCTAGAAGCCTTCCTCTAGGTTTTTTCACAGTCTATACATGTCAGTAAAATACTTGGATTCTCTGTTATACCTCAGTCTCTCTATATAACTAGTCCATTGCCCTTCCTAATTCTGCCTTCCTAATTTCCTGGGTAATTATGCTATTACTCATGCATTACTCTATTATCCTTTGGTACAATGCAAAGAATAAGGTTTTCTCATGATTCACGGCTATGTAGCATTGCTAGAAGAAAATCCATGTGAAAAAGATTGTGTGTGTGTGTGTGTGTGTGTGTGTGTGTGTGTGTGTGTATTAGAGGGTTACTAGAGGTCACTGAAAATGCCCTGCAGTTTCCCAAATATAAATGAGTCTGACTTGTTTGTTTCTCTCTTGTATTTTATTTTTTCTCAATTGTACTTTTTTTTTAAGGCTTGAGCTCAAAATTCTCTCCCTCCCTTGCTCCCCTCCCTCCTCCTTGATAAGGTAAGCAAATCGATATAGATTATACACGTGAAATCCTGCAAAACATACTGCCATATTAGCCACATTGCAAAAGAAAACATAGACAAAAAAAACTAAGAAAAATAAAGTTTAAAAAGTATGCTTTGATCTGCATTCAGACTCCATCAGTTCTTTCTCTAGAAGTAAATAACATTTTTTATCATGTCTTTCAGAATTGTCTTGGATCATTGTGTTGATCAAAATAGCTAAGTCATTCACAGTTGATCATCATATAATAATGCTATTTACTGTGTACAACATTCTCCTGGTTCTGGTCACTTCACTTTGCATATTCATGTAAGTCTTCCTAGGTTTTTCTGAAATTATCTCCCTTGTCATTTCTTATAGCACAATAATATTCCATCACAATCATATATTATCATCAAATAATCAACTTGTTCAGCCATTCCTCAGTTAATGGGCATTCCCTCAATTTCCAATTCTTTGCCACCACAAAAAGAGCTGCTATAAATATTTTTGTACATGTGGTTCCTTTTCCATTTTTTATGATCTCTTTGGGATACAAACCTAGTAGTTATATGGCTGAGCCAAAAGGTAAGCACACATTTATAGCACTTTGAGCATAGTTCCAAATTGCTCTCCAGAATGGTTGGATCCATGCAACTCCCTCAAAAATGCATTAGCGTCCCAATTTTTTCCACATCCCTTCCAATATTTATCATTTTCCTTTTCTGTCTTATTAGCCCATCTGACAGATGTAAGGTGGTACCTCAGAGTTGTTGTAATTTGCCTTTCTGTAATCAAGTGATTCTGCCTTCTTCCAATCCAATTATGAACCTCCTAGTTGTCTGCAGAAAAATCCAAGATCTTTTTATTCAAGGACCAACTCAAAAGAGCTGCCCATTCAGTGGGGCAGAATTTGGAAAACCAGTCAACAAACATTTATTAAGTGCCCACCGTGTGCCAGGTATTGTGCTAGACACCAGGCTTGGAATCAGGAAGACCTATTCACCTCAGTTCCTCAACTATAAAATGAAGATACATTGGGGAAGGAAATGGCTAACCACTGCAATATCTTTGCCAAGAAAACCTGATGGACAAGTCCATGGGGTCACATGAGTCTGACACAAGTGAATATAACAACAATATTGTTTGAGAGACATTTTGAAGAAATCTAGAGGTGGTAAGAGGCAAAAAGATTAGGTGGAAGGAATGCAAAGATGTGGAGAAGGGAAAAAGAATGTTGTGGATGAAGAATAGCAAGAAAGCCAATTCTGTTGAATTGTAGAGTCATGAAAGGAGCAATATATAATAAGACCATAAGGTGAATTGGAGCCAGGTTGTGAATAGATTAAATTCCTAACAGTCGATTTTTATAGTTAATCCTAAAAGTCATAGGGAGTTATTGAACGAGGGAATAATGGTCAGGCCAGTGCTTTAGGACTGTCACTTTGTGGAAAATGGTTTAGATATACCAGGTGCAGAGATCACTTAGAAGATCCTGCAATATATAAGCAAGAAGTAATGAGGGCCTGAACCAGAGTGTGGACTGTATGAGTGCAGAATGGGGGACAGATGCTAGGGATGTTAGGAGACAGAAATAACCAGGATCTGCAACCAACTGGATATGTACTATGAAAAAAGTGACATGTTCCATCCATTCAGATTTTCTTATGTGGATTTTCTAGGCAAATCTTTTTTGAGTGACTGCAGATCTCCTTGGGCAGCTAAGTAGCAGAGTAGATAGAATGTTGAGCCTGGAGGCAGGAAGACTCATCTTTCTGAAATCAAATCTTGCCTCAAACACTCACTAGCCGTGTGACCCTGGGCAAGTCACTTAACCCCATTTGACTCAGTTCCTCATCTATAAAATGAGCTGGAGAAGGAAATGGCAAACCATTCCAGTATCTTTGCCAAGAAGGCCCCAAATGGGGTCACAAAGAGTTGGACATGACTGGAAGATGACTAAAAAACAACAACAGACCTCCTTAAAGAGGCTGTATTCTAGTACAATCCATATAGTATTGCAGAACTAAAGTATGAGGTAGTCAACATTGTCTTATACCAGTGGGACCATCTGAGTAAGATCATCACCTGTATGGAATCTCTCCACCATTTGGATTTTTGTGTAGGAACTACATATTTTTACCCTGCTTGATATTAATAATCAGAGGACTATGAAGTTTTCTATACTGTTGCTTCTGTGAAAGATATCTATGTGATTTTAACATATGCATGGGAAATCAAGGAGAGCCAGAGTGAATTGGGTTTAAGGCATGGTCTTTAGGAAAGAAATGTAGCCAGTAAACCTCAATACATCATCATAGGTTTTAGCCATCAAAATTTACCTTCTTTTGAGCAGAGCACCCTCAGGTAAGGGCATGATACCCCACGTGGAGAGAGGAGAGGAGAAGAGAGGAGACAGCAGGAAAAGAGAGGAGAGGTCAGGAGAAGAGAGGGGAGAGGAGAGGAGGGGAGAAGAGGAGAGAAGAAGTTGTGGTGTCCTGGAACTGGGCAGTTGGGTCCCCAGTGGGCAGCTTGGAGTACTCACAGGTTATTGTTTGTCCTTTATTCTCAAAGAGAACATCACATCAGGAAGATGATGCTACGACTTGCAGTGAACAT
This sequence comes from Phascolarctos cinereus, assembly GCF_003287225.1. Taxonomy (NCBI): domain Eukaryota; kingdom Metazoa; phylum Chordata; class Mammalia; order Diprotodontia; family Phascolarctidae; genus Phascolarctos; species Phascolarctos cinereus. Next base: position 159,843,522 of record NW_027555514.1, read on the forward strand.
AAATAGTAATTGTTTCTCTTTTGGCCAGAAACCCTGATGATCTTCCCTTCCCAGTTTGAATTTTTTTTTTCATTTTGGATTAAAGGGGCCCTTCCCTTGGCTCACTCTTAAAGAGCCCTGATCACTGAATGGGCATTGCCTCAGTCAAAGTGAAAACTCAGAAAGACCTTAGCTTAAAAAGGCCAGGGTCTCTCATTGCATCCTCAGCCATCTCCGGCCATTCTGATCTATATCTGGCCACTGGACCCAGATGGATCTGGAGGAGAAAGTGAGACTCATGACTTTGCACACACCTCCCTTATCCAAATCCAATTCAACTTCAAGTCATGGCATCAACTTCCTGATGTCATGGTCCTCTTCAAGAATGAAGGACAAACCACAATGCTTGGGAAATGTTTTTTTTTGAAAGAGAGACTTTTTGGTCTGTGTTTTGCTCAGCTAACTAAAATGTGGTTTTTTTAAATTAATTAACCATAAAGAGTTTATGTTCTCTATACCTTTCAGTCAGTTGTATAACTCTGAAGATGTCTTCTGTTACATTAATTTCCTTTTGTCACAATCAACAACATAGTCCTTGTCCTCAAAGGGCAACTTAGTGCATCTGATTCTCATTCTTCTCATATTCTGAACCACATTTCAAACTCCTAGATGTTTCCTGTCACTGTCTGACCCTAGTCACCTGTAGGCCCTCTCCTCAGACTGAGCCCCTTTTGTGTCCCAACAATCCTCCAGTTGAAAGTATCTTAAGTGGTATCATCTTCTAACTAAGGGACATCTTGGGCTTATCCTTTTTCTTGCCCCCAAAGTCTCATATGCTAATTCAATTCAATTCAATTCCACAGACATTTACTAAGTATCTGCTGCATTCAAGGCACTTTGTAGATTCTGGGGCTAAAAATAATAAAAAAAAGCCCTGCTCTCAAAGAATTTACCCTTTGTTGACAGAGGTAAAGAATAAGGGTATAGGGCTATTAGAAAAACATAGAAAGATTTGCATGAAATAATGAAGAGTGAAATGAGCAGAGCCAAGAGAATATTATATACAGTAACAGCAATATTGCTTTAAGAATGATTTTGAGTGAATAAAGTCATTTTGACTATTGTAACTATCCAAATTAACTATAAAGGACATAAGAAGAAAGACACTATCTGCATCCAGAGAAAGAATTGATAAATAGAAGTATGTGTAATATAATTTTACGTATATATATGTATATATGTATGTATGTGTATGTATATATATGTGTATATATATATGTGTGTATATGTGTGTGTATGTGTGTGTATGTGTGTGTGTGTGTGTGTGTGTGTGTGTGTGTGTGTGTATAGTGGCTCTAATAATTGAATGGGTGTTGCCTCAAAGTGAGAACTCAGAAAGACCTTAGCTTAAAAAGACTCCCACTGCATCCTGGACCATCTCCAGTTGTTTTGATCTATATCTGGCTACTGGACCCAGGTGGCTGTAGAGGAGAGAGTGAGGCTGTCTAATGGTAGCCATCTCTAAGGTGGGGGGGGGAGGGAAAGAAAAAAAGAGAAACAAAGAAATTTACATTATACCATCATTATATGTTTAAAAGCAAGAGCAAATTGTACATAATAAATTTGCAGTTTTGTGTGCAATCATCTTTCCTATTATACCATGTTATGGAAATGCTTCTTTTATTCCATAAATTAAAAATAAATAAATGAATAGGGTTTTTTAAAAATAGGGTTATAGGATACATAAATATAAAACTAGTATCTGGTACAATGTACTAGGAGCAAAGGAAATATAAGAATAGAAAAATTGTATACTCATAGATTGAGAATAAGGAGGGCACTGAAAGGGCATTGTCCCAACTCCTAAATCTTACAGATGAAGAAATCGAAGCCCAGAGATATTAAATGACTTGCTCACAAATCACTCTCTCACTTCCTTGGAGTTTTGGAGAATGTGTTGTCCATTTTCAGGACCTTCAACGTGGCCATTGGTTTAGCAAATGGCAGTAACCACACAGCAAATAATCTCTTCACATTGGAAGTCATCAATGGTGAAGTTGTTCCTCTGTTTACTAAGTCTGTTTCTAGCATGGCAAAACAATTAACTTATGTGGAGGTCTATGTGTATGAGCTTGCCCATTGGGGAAATATATTTTCTGTATATTCATGACTACTGAAACTGTTCATCACAGCATAGTTTGTCCACTCCACGGTGCTTTTGCCTAATGAGAGACACCTGTCATAGGCCTGTTCTGATTCTTGATCTAGATGTTTGAAAGTAGAATAAAAACTACAATTTGAAGAGCATTTAGGAGCATAGGAATAAATGGAGTCTTCCTTAAAATAATAAATAGCATCTACCTAAAACCTTCAGCAAGCATTATATGTAATGGGGACAGGCTAGAAGCATTTCCAATAAGACCAGGGCTGAAACAAGGATGTCCATTATCACCACTGATGTTCAATATTGTACTGGAAATGTTAGCTTTAGCAATAAGAGAAGAAAAAGAAATTGAAGGTATTAGAACAGGCAAAGAAGAAACAAAGCTATCACTCTTTGCAGATGATAAGATGATGTACTTAGAGAATCCTAGAGAATCAAGTGAAAAACTACTATGTACTTAGAGAATCCTAGAGAATCAAGTGAAAAACTACTTGAAATAATAAACAACTTTAGCAAAGTTGCAGGCTATAAAATAAACCCACATAAATCATTGGCATTTCTATATATCACCAACAAAGCCCAACAGCCAGAGATAGAAAGAGAAATTCCATTTAAAGTCACTGCAGGCATTACAAAATATTTAAGAGTCGACCTCCCAAAACAAACCCAGGAACTATATGAACACAGTTACAAAACACTTTTCACACAAATAAAGTCAGACCTAAATAATTGGAAAAACATCAGTTGCTCATGGGGAGCTAATATAATAAAAATGACAATTTTACCCAAGCTAATTTACTTGTTCGGTGCCATACCAAACTAGATGTTTGAAAGTAGAATATTATTTTATAGTTAGAAAAAATAATAACAAGATTCATTTGGAAGAACGAAAGGTCCAGAATATCCAGGGAACTAATGAAAAGAAATGCAGGGGAAGGTGACCTAGCCATTCCAGATCTTAAATTGTGTTATAAAGAAAAGCATTTAGGTATAGTTTATCACTGGCTGTTTTTCTGAACATCCTTGACAGATACCAAATCTGATTTTACAAAAAAGGTGTTACTTTATCCCAAATGCTACATTTCTACCCTCCACCAACTCTCTCTCTCTCTAAATTTTGATTTTAGGACAGAGTTAGTCTATATATTTGAAAATACAAAGGAATCAATCAGCAACCAAAATAAAGATATTGAATTAGCAATTTTTGCATATGCATGATTAAGTGAATTAAATGCTTAGGATTACTATTATACCCTAAGAAATGCTACTTATTTTAATGGCTTTTGCAGCTGAAGAGAATCTCTTAGAAGACATTGTATCCTCAAATCTGAACCTCCAGAGGCTGTAAGAGTGAAGTCACTTAAATGCTGTTTGATTGATTGATTGACAAGGTGCAGGACACATCTCATTCTAAGGGATGTAATTTCACTGGCTTCAAGTCTTCCACCATTTTCATGTGTTGACTCACTACACTAATAATTTGATCTGATCCAGAAGCAGTCTGGTTCTCCCTGATTTGGTAGAGTCAAGAGAAAGCTATACTTTTTTTGGAGCCCACAAAGTTTTTGCTGATTCTGTGAAACTGAAAGGACTTTCTAGAGGCATTAGTGACTAGGGACTAGGGAGAAAATTCAGTCACCAATTATTTGAGTTCCATTCTCACAGAGATGTCATTTTTTTTTTTGGTGAGGCAGTCGGGGTTCAGTGACTTGTCCAGGGTCACACAGCTAGTAAGCATCAAGTGTCTGCAGCTGGATTTGAACTCAGCTCCTCCTAATTTCAAGGCCAGAGCTCTATCCAATGCGCCACTTAGCTGCCCCCAAGATGCCATGTTTATCCGATGACAGGCTGTCTGACAAATGTTTTGCAAGAATAAAGTGTTATATGAACATAGTCTATTTCCACAGAAGCTGGAAGCAACTTTAGGATCATATATCTAAATCTGGAAGGAACCTCAGAGACCATTTGCCCAACCTCCTCATTTTATAGGTGAGGAAATAGCCCAGAGAGGTTTTATCTTGCCCAAGGTCACACAGTAATAAGTGGCAGAGTCCCTTCATTTCTAGTCATAATGACTGCTACTTGAGGCCTACAACCTTGTGTTTCCTTAGCAATTTTCCCAGGTTTCACTTATTACCCAAGCAGCAATTTTTCTCAGAATATAAATAGCAAACTTTAAGCACAGAAAAAGCAAAGGGTTTTTTTGTGTGATTTGAGTTCATTCTCTTCTAACTGCCAGAAAAGCCTGAGCAGTTGACATGAGATTTAATTTTTATCATGTTTTCCTACTTTTTTGTTGGGGGAAGGGTAGGAAGGGAATGAAATAGGGGGTGGGAGAGTGTAAGGGATCTAATAATATTCGGAGGAAAAAATTAGTACCCGCACAACTTTCATTTCCTTGTTTCTTACAAGACTATGAGCTTTTCTGTCATCATGTCTAGAACAAGGTCTGATATGTTTTTCACAAAGAACTATTGATGGTGTATCTGTGTGAATTGCCCTAGCATTGGTCACAGCCAACTTCTGTGGGACCCACTGCCCTCCTTCCACAATACGCTCCTGTGTGTTAGCCATTTATGAAAGGTCAGAAATGAACAGAGAGATAGGCTTGAGTCAAAAACATGTGGCCCTATAAATATGAGTAGAGTCAGACGGTTTATTCCATTTATCTCCCCCTCTTCCTCTTCTGTCCCCCATCTCTCTCTCTCTCCATTTTACCCCTATTGTGTTTTCCTGCATTTAACCACAGCACCTTGGACTGCAAAGTTGGACTGGAAAGGCTGGGCAGGGAGGTCCTTGATGGTTTAAGCCCAGTGATTTCAGGCAGACTTGGCCCTTTAGCGCTATTGAAATCAAGGTTTTTGTTTCACTTGTTTTGTTTTCTGGCTGCAGAGTCCTGAGCTCCCTAGCCTGAAATGTTCTGTGCTGTCTCAGTAGTTTCCGCTGTCCATTAGGAGCAGCTTTGCTTTGAAACCAGATTGGGTCCATTTGCCCATATAAGTCTTCGGGGTTGAGGTGCATTCAAGGTTGAGGTTGCTTGCTGGGCCTGAGAGACAATCTGAGCCATCATGACCTTTGGCAGCCAAACTGGAAGACTTTGAAGTAACACTTGAACACCTGCTCATGGATGTGTTTGTAAGTAGATAGCAATTTCATATTCAAAATGCCATAGATGCTTCAGGTGGGTTTTTTTTCCTTGAAAGAAATGTAGGAGTGACATGTCTGGTACTCTGCCCTCCTTCATGATTCTCACTTATGTCTGCCATTGTCCAAATCTCCAGAGGTACTAGTACTCCATTCTCATGTGTACTATGAGGAACAATGCCTTGGGGATGCTAAATTCTGGGTTGGGAATCAGCAAGTGAAACATACAGATTCAGAGGCAGAGTTCTGGCTCTAGAGAAAGCCAAGCCCTGTCTGTCTAAGGTGAGGAATATAAAATGCACCAGGAGATGGGGGAAAAAACTGCTTCATAAGCAAAAATTATTTTATATTCACTGGATAAACTCAATCTCTTTTTAAGGCAACAAGTGTTGCTTCCAGACAGAATGGTTCAAAATACCACAAGGGGTTCCTTTGCAGGTGGAGAGTGTTTGAGAGTCAGGATGACAGAATACTTCAGCAGTCCTCAGCAGCCTCAAGTGTCTGGGTCCTTATCATCTTTTGATAGATGTTAGATTACCAAGGGTTCTCCACAAACAGGTTTTATACGGTAATATGGTAGAGTATTTTTTTCTCTTTCTTTTGAGTGTATATGTGTGTATTCATGTGTGTATGTGTATTTATGTTTGTGTTTTCTATTATTTTAAGCAGCTGATAGGAATACTATTTACTTTTGGAGAAAGCATCTTTAGAAAGTATTTTTGTATACTAAAGTATTTGCAGTAAACTCTATTTTCTCCCTCCCCCCAAAAAAATGCCCTCTATGGACTATATTTTCTCAGAGTTTTCTGTAGGTAATGAGTTTGTTAAATTATCACAATTATTGATAATATGCAAAACTACAGTCTCTGTGAAAAAATGCAGGTGGTAACCTAGCAGAATGATATTCATATTCCAAGAAACACATAGGCCTGGCCAAGGCAGGGAGAATGATTTACATTTTGAATTTAAGCCAGTCTGAATCTCAGCTCTGGAAGGAGATTTGGAGGGATATTTTTTGCTGGATAATTGAGATCCCTTTCAGGAATCTTTTCAGGCAATAGTATATTTTGGCAGCTATATGAGTCTGGGCTTTTTTTTTTCTTCATTAATTTATAATTTGTCTTTAAATTGAATCCATGTTTGTGCTGGCAAGAACTCCTCAGTGAACACCCTTAAAGGTCATCATTCTTTTTGTGACTGTGGGTAGTGATGGTCAGCTGCCTGAATCTCATTCAGCCTTGATAAATGTGCTTGAGCTGGGGCCCCCAAAGAAGCCTGTCCAAGAAAGAGAGAACAGTTGCATGGTATTTAAAGGATAGCATTACCTATTTTGTCAGGAGGGGGAAAAAAGTAGATTGACCCATGAAGAGATTGGTGGGAGGAGGGGGGAAATGATTATAATGTGGTTGTTCCTTTAAATTTTTAAATTGAACTTTGTTTAATACATAGTCTGTTTATTGGCATTGTCTCAACTTGTAATTACAAGACATAAACCATGGTTTCCAAAAATGACACACAAAGATTCATACAACTGTGTAATCAAGACAAAAATGAGACTTTCTGAACTTCTTTAAAGTACTTGGAATATATTAGAAGACAATAATGATGACTGAGTCGGGCTTATAACACAGCTGGTCATTTGGGTTTTTAAAGATATTTTCAATTAACTAATTGTTCAGCCAAATAATTCTGACCATTGATAAATTTTGATGATACTTTCCCACCTACTCCAATTCATTTTATGAAACATTTGCCAAGAACATACTTTTTAAAAAGAAATTAAGAGATCTTTTGTTTTTATAGAACCTACATTTCATTTCCCAAAGCATCTCTCCTGACTCCTTCATTGGTTTTTAAACAATAGAAAGCCAACATCCTTGGCCCAATTGCTGCTCTTGGGGTGAGGGTGGTTGGCTAAAGGCGCAGCAGTTTGTCACTAGGAACATGAGATGTCACAGATGGGGGGGGAACAGGGACCTAACATGGGAGATAGCATGAAATATTGGGAAAAGCCACTTTAGTGGCAAGGAACTGATTTAAGTCTCAGTCCTATTAACTATGTGTATGACCTTGGTCAAATTAATTAACTTCCTCAGGCCTCAGTTTTCTTATTGTAAAATGAAAGGAGTGCTCTAAGTGAAGTTCTGTGTCTAATTTAATCTGTCACCTAGCATTTATTAAGCACCTATGATGTGCCAGGCACTGTGCTAACCCTCTCATTTCATAGAAGAGGAAACAGAAGTAAAGTGACTTGCGCAGGACCACTGTTTTTAAGTGGAATAGCCAGGATTCAGTTGTAGGCCTTCTAACCCCAAGATTGGTGCTCTTTTTTACCTCTAGCACAGAGAATTTGTGAGTCAGCCTCTCATGTTCCTGTGGTCAGCAGCTATTAAGATTTAAGACACCCTCAAGATGTTCCTTGGAAAGATTTCATTCATGTATGAATTGAATAAGTATCTTTTGAGTAACTTTAATTGTGCTTTGCACTCCTAGAGTGCAAAGCCCATGCAAGTCAAAGAATGAGATGAAGTCATCACCAACCTCATGCCCTATATGCAATATTGACTTAAAGCCCCTAGTCCAAGACCTTGTCACCTCATGCCTAAATAGCATTTATAGACTAGTTACTTGTACCCTTTCTGCTGGTTTCTCTCTACCCCATTCTGGTCCATTCCACACATTAATGTCAAATTAATAATTAATTTTCCTAAAATTCTGCTTTCAGGTACCATATGTACCAGAATATTCAAAGCAGCATCTCTGTGGTAAGAAAAAAACTAGAAACAAAGGAGCACCCATTGATTTGAGGAATGGCTGAGCAAACTTTGTCATGTGAATATAATGGATTTTTATGGTGCCATAAGACGTACAGATATAAAGAATTCAAAGAAACATGAGGAGATGTATATGAATTGATGCTGAGTGAAAAAAGATAGGATCAGAACAATACACACAGTGCCCACAAGGATGTTAATGAAAACAACACCAAAAGGCAACCGCACTCATGGCAATTGTAACAACCAATCCCAGTCCCCATAAATAAATAGTGAAATACGTCCTCCTCCATTTGGAGGGAAGTAGGGTAACTGGGTGTGGATTATTGCATACTTTATTAGACATAGGTGTTTTTGTTGATCACTTTGTTTTCTCTTTCAAAGGGAGATTTATTGGAAAAGAAAGATGGTTGAACCATAAAAAAACATCAATAAGGCATTAAAAAATAAAATACTGTAGGCAGCCAGCCAGAGTGGATAGAGTACTAAACTTGAATTCATGAAGAACTGAGTTTAAATCCTGCCTCTAATCCTCTCTCTTTGACCTGAGAAAGTCATTTAATTTCTTTGTGAGAGGCAGTGTGGTTTAGGGAATAAAGCACTGAATTTGGAGGCAGGAAGAACTAGGTTCAAATCCTGCCCAACACACTTACTGTCTGTGTGACTATGGGCTAGTCATCTATCTTTTCTGTGCCTCTGTTCCCTCATCTATAAAATGAGCCACTTGTACTTGATGGCTTCCAGCTCTAAAACTATGGTGCCTACTAAATTCATAGATCAGGTGAAATCTTCAACTCCTGGAGAGAGTTCAACACCAGAAATTTCCGCATGCTGATAAAAATCCACAGATTATTTGCATATTTACATAAAAATAAAATTATACTTTCATCCTATCACTGTCCTATTGAATAACTTCCATTAGATTTTCATTGCCTACTGGATAAAATCTTCTTGGCATAATAGTCAAAGCTTTCCACAACCTGGCCTCAACCTATCTTCCAAGACTGATCTCCCTTTACTTTCCTCCATGAGGTAAACAGGGTAATGTGACCAGCACAGAGCCTTCCATTCAGCCAACGTGTTGTCTTTTATTATCCCCCAAACACTCCTTGTATTTTCCTGCATTCACAAGATTATTTACCTTATTTTCCCTCCTATGCAACAACCTGAAGTCTGCTCAATCTTCAGGTTCCCATTCAAATCCAGGAAGTCTTTCCTGTTGACTCCAGGCCATAGTAATTTCTCCCTTCTCTGAGCTTCTACAAGTCCTGTGCAGCTTTCTTTTAAATCTTAATAACATATTGCCTTAAGTTGTTGGTTAGCTTTTGATGTCTCTATGTCTGATCCAGAGGCATATTGCAAATCCTTAAAAAGGAACAAAGATGATCCATATTTCACTGCGTTATCTCTTCCACATCTCAGGGGTTAGGGGAATGGGGGAAAATCTGCATAAAATTTTTTTGGCCCTCCCTTTGTACCAGAGAAGAAGTCTGCAGTTTTTTCTTTTTCCTTTATTGGGTGTTTACAGTACCTTCCTGTAAAATTTGGGTTGATATTATATAATACAATGCATATTTTATGCATTTCTGAGTTTCTAAACTTTTTTTTTGTATCATCTGCTGGCCTTTGAGTGTTATCTGCAAATTCTGCAAAACTCTCAAAAAGTTGCCATATAATTTCTTACACCAACCTATGATATATTGAAACTGCAATAGGGAAAGTCACAATGTGGGAGGAATAACTGTATTTGGCAGCTACATTAAACAGAATAGAGCCAAGGATGTGGAATAAAGAAGAACTGAGTTCAGATTCTACCCCAGACACTTACTATCTCTGTAACCCCAGGCAAATTCCTTAACCTCTATCTGCCTCATCAAAGATAAAATGAGATAATATTTGTAAAGGTTTGCACAGAGCCTGGTAGACAGTAGGTGCTTAATAGATGCTTATTGGTTAATTAAAGTGTTTTATAAACTTTAAAGTACTACATAAATGCTGGGTATTATTTTTCACTAGGTATTATCCCCACCCACCCAGCACCTAACACAGCACTGAATACATAGCAGGTGCTAAGGAACATTTATGGATTGGTTAACTGACTCGATAATGAAAAGAGGAAGTAAGGATCTAAAATGAAGGGATCCCCATGGATGGAATACAGTAATTTATGAGGTTCTTTTCCTGGGCACTGGAATATTTTGTGTCACCACCAAACTACTGAAAAGTAAAAATTTTATTCTGCAAACTTTTTAGTCTCCCTGCTTTCATACAACCGCAAATGAAAAAATTTCAGTGCTAAATAATAATAACTCATAAAATTGAGCATATGATTATTTGGTGTTCTGTGTTTTACAAAATGTTTTCCTTAAAACAACCTTTTAAGAAAGGTAATATGTGTATTCTTTTCCCTGTTCTAGAGATCAAGAAACTGAGAATGAAAGTGTATGTTGACTTGTCTAAAGATAACACAGCTTGTGGGGGCAGCTAGGTGGCACAGTGGATAGAGCACTGACCCTGGACTCAAGAGGACCTGAGTTCAAATCCAGTCTCACACATGATACTCATTAACCGTGTGACCCTGGGCAAGTCACTTAACTCCGCAAATGCCTCTCCAAAAGAAAAAAAAAAGGTAACACAGCTTGTGAATAGCTGAGCCTGGATTCAAATCCAGTGATCAATTTACTATACCACTTTGAAGAATTTATAATCCAGTCTACTGATTGTTTTCCACCCAGTGAATGTGATATAGACCTGTCCTTGAAACTCACTACCTGTGTGTTACCTCGATTGAACTGAGTTTCCTTATCTATAATATGAAAGGGATGGACTGACTAACCTCTGAGGTCTCTCCCAGCTCTAGTCTGTGAATGTGATCTAGCCCCTGCTGCCTCACTGACCTGAGTCAGCCTGTGACCATCTCCCTCCTTATCCCACCACGTGTCATGGTATCTGTATCTACAGCCACACAACCTACTAAACAGAATTCTTTTCCTTCTGCTACCACCCAACCCTACCTGTATTTGAGGGAAAGAGTGACCTTTAGAGGAAGTACTAAGAACAGCACTAGATGTTCTATGAAGTGTGAAAGGATCAGAGCCATCAACAGCTTGACATTTACAGAGCCTTCTCTTCCACACAATCCTGCCTTTCACTGCCAAAGTGTCCACAGGCTCTCCCACCTGAGCTTAACTGTCTGGAATGAAAATTTGCATCAGATTCCCATTAGCCTCCCCCCCATCCACACCCCCCAGCCCATAATATACTCCTTAGGCTGTCATCCCACTATCTCAAGAACAGATGTTGCCTTATTGACACTTCCTGTCCCGAATCACAAAGGGCGACTGTAGGGCTTTGTTGGATTCTGTGGCTTCTGCAAGATGAGATAAAAGGGAGACATCAGACATGACATTTCATAATTAGCTGTCATCACTTCTGGGCTCTCTGGCTGCAGCTTAGTAAGAGGTCATGCCAATAGGCTTATGAGTAGAAATGGCATATATGTATCTGTGAGCACAGAGAGACATAGACAGAGACAAGAGCGAGACAGAGAGAGAGACAGAGAGAGAAAGAGAGAGAGAGAGAGAGAGAGAGAGAGAGAGAGAGAGAGAGAGAGAGAGAGAGAGAGAGAGCTGTAGACCAAATACGGCAGCCCTAAATATGAGATCAGTTAAGGGATATAAAGTAATTTTCAGGAACTTTTTTCTTTAAACTGCTCTGGTCTGGCAAGGTGGTATTATGGAAAAAGAACTGGATGTGTAGTTAGAGGAATCAAGTATAAATCCTAGCTTTGCAATTTCCTACCTCCATGGCTTTGGGCAAGTTAACCTCTCTTAGCCTCAGTATTCTCATTTATAAAACAGAGGTTGGACTAGTGAGTCTCCTAGGTGCCTTTCAACAATAAATCCTGTGCTCTTGTGTGGTCTAGTAGAATGATAGATAGCTCTGATGTCAGAGAACCTGGGTTCAAATGCCACCATTGATGCTTAGTACTTGCACAACCCCAGGCAAGTAACTTAACCTCTCTGCATTTTAGCTTCTTCATCAGTAAAATGAAAGGGTTGAAATAGATGGCCTCTGAGATCCCTAAATCTGTGATTGTGTGTCATTTCCCTACTCAGAAACCTTCAATGGCTCCTCATTAGCAGACAGAGTAATATCCGAACTGTTGGCATTTAATGACCACCACAATCTAATTCTAACCTCCCTCCCTCAAACACTCTAACCCCCCAGTTCCTCACCTTACTCATTTCACAAGATCTTATCTTCCACGCCAGATAAGGTCATACCCTTAATCTTGTCATCACCCACAAATGTACCACTTCCATGTTTGTGAACTCTGAAAATTCCCTTATCTGATTGCAGTCTGCTGTCATTATACCTTTTCCTCTGCCTTGCAACCCCGAATCCTGTTCTTCATTCTTACTGTGACATTCAGTCCTTCCACACCTTAGTTTATTCCCAGGCCATCACCTCTACACTCACTACACTTTCCTTTCTTCCACATCTTGACTCCTTGGTGAATTAATTCAACTCTTCACTGTCCTTCTCTTTCTAGTCCTTTGCCCCTTTACCTTCTTACCAATCTTGCCCTGCCAAACCTCAGTCTTGGATCACTCCCACCATCTTCTACCTTGGCTCCTAGCTGACTGAAGCTAAAGAAAATCACACAACTACTAAATAGATCCACTACAAACTTGTTGGTCAGTTGTTTTAAGTTGTGTCTTACTCTGTGACTCCATTTGGGGTTTTCTTGGCAATTTATTACCATTTCCTTCTCCAGTTCATTTACATATGGGGAAACTGAGGCAAACAGGGGTAAGTGACTTGCCCAGGGTCACACAGCTAGTAAGTGTCTGAACCCAGAGCTGAACCCAGAAAGGTGAGGCTTCCTGACTATAGGCCTAGCACTCTATACACTGAACATAGTGCTTATTAAATGTTAGACTGATATTGAATGTTTGTTCAGGACTTTTTTTTTTAGGGCGTTTTTTCAGGGCATTTTCCTACTATGTTTCTTAAAGATTTCAAGGCACAGAATCAAGGAAGTCAAAGTTGGCAGAGACCTCAGAGGTCACCCAGTTCAATCTCTACCTGAAACAGGATTCAGGACTTGAGCATTCCTGCCAAGTGACCATTAATTCTTTGCTTAATACCTCTATCCATAGCAAACTCACTAACTTCCAAAGCCATTTTGGGAGAATTTTCCTTCTTAGAAATAAAGCTATTTCCCTGTAAATTCCATCTACTGGTCCTAGTTCTAGAGTCAAACAGAATAAGGCTAATCCGTCTTCCATGTGAAAATATTTCAGTTACTTCACTCCAAAAAATAAGCCAAATATCACATTACTTTGGGCACTGAAAAATTGCTTTAGCAAAGTAGCGATCCATAAACTTTTTAAAAATATATGTTCTGTGCAACTTGCTATTCCTTTTGGATATGTAACAAAGTTGTCATGTAACTTTCAAAAAAAATAGAAGTATACAAACTTTTAAAAAATATTATGAAAACTGTATTTGCTTTCCTTTGTAAGCCTATGTATTTTATTCTATGCATTTAAAATCAATATTCTAGGGGCAGCTAGGTGGTGCAGGAGATAGAGTTCCTGCCTTGGAGTCAGGAGGACCAGAGTTCAAATCTGACCTCAGACACATGACTCTTACTAGCTGTGTGACCCTGGGCACGTCACTTAACACCAATTGCCTCACTAAAAAGCAAAATAAAATAAAATAAATATTCTGAGGGGCACATAGGCTTTACCACACTGCAAAAGGGACCAATGAAACCAAAACCAAAAGAACTCCTGATTTAGGATAGAGTATATACTCTGAAAAAGAACTAGTAATCTGAGCAAGCCTTCCATTGAAGAGGAGAATTCTATTCCAGTGAATTCAGCAAGCAATCAATCAGTCCAAAAAAGGAAATATTTATTAAATATCCACTAGGTTTTATTAAAACCTAGGTCAATCACTGTTTTTATTTTTTATTTTTATAATTGACAGGATGATAGAATATAAGCTCTCTGTAGGCAGAGATTTCATTTTTGTCCATATCCCCAGTGCTGAGGTCAATGAACATTTATTAAGTTCCTACGATATTCCAGGCACTGTGGTAAGATCTGGGGATATAAAAAGAGGCAAAAAAAATGGTCCCCGCCTTCAAGGTGCTTACAATCTAATGGAGGACACAGCACACACACAAATTATATACAAAGCAAACTACACACAGGATAAATAGGAAACAAGGAACAGGGGGAAGGCACTAGAATTAAGAGGGGTTGGGAAAAGGCTTCCAGTAAAAGAAGAAATTTTAATTGAGATTTAAAGGAAGTCAGGAAGGTCAGTGGTCAGAGTGGAGGAGGGAGAGCGTTCCAGGAAGAGGGCCAACCACGGAGAACTCCTGGAGTGGGGAGCTGGAACATCTTATCTCCGGCTGTCCCCTGCCTGGAATGCTCCCCCTCCTGCACTCTGACTGTTTCAAATATGCAATATTACTTCTTTTTGCACCTCATGGTGTTTCATATTCCTGATTTGAAATTGCTTTAAAGCAAGTCTAGAGCTTATAGCCCCAAGCAGTTACGACAATGAATACATTTAGTAACTTTCTTGTTTTCCTGGCCTGTGTTACTGAAGTAAGAGTACCTAATGGAGACTGAGGGGTGAGACAACTGGACATTTAAACATCTTCTCTGGGCAAGGTACTATGCTAGGCACTAGAAATACAAGAAAAGTGTGGGGGGAGAGGGAAACCTGCCACTACTTTCTAGAACCTTTCATTATGCTTACACAAAATGTCAATAAATATGTGAATACAAAAATATATGCAAAGTAAGTAACAGTAATTTTGGAGAAGCGCTAAGAATTGAGAAGTGGCACCTAGGCTGAGTCTTTACTATCAAGTCAACTTCATTTCTTAGTTTTATACATAGATGTGTCCAGAGCCTGTCATTTGACTGGTCTTTCTAACTTCAAGTAGTAGAGAATTGCCAAGGTTCAGAGAGGGAAAGTGCTTTGCCCACATCAGCCACAGAATCTGAACCCAGTTCCTCCTGATTCCAGCCTCATCACTCTAGCCACTGAGCTACTCTCTTTCTTTAGCTTCCTAGTCCAGGAAAATAAGAAACTTGCTAAATATATTCCTTGTCATAATTGCTTGCAGCTATGAGATTAGGCTCTCTAGACTTGCTTTAAAGCAATTTCAAATCAGGAATATAAAACACCGTGAGGTGTAAAAAGAAATAATATTATACATTTGAAACAGTAAATGCATTAATGCTTCATTAGGCCAGCATTTTTAGGGAGAAGGTTATTTTACATAAGGATTTTTTTGGCTGACACTTAACCCTTTGAGTGCTTGAGCTTAAGCTTAATTGAATCATTTGGGTTATAAACCTTTTTAAAAATGCATTAAAAACACACTTCCTTATCTACTTCCACGACATATTAAATAAAATTTACCATCATCTGTATGACTCAAAGTCATTATAAACAATAACCTTGGGCTGTAACGCACCAAAAGGCAGTCTGGCACAGAAGTCAGAAAGCCCTGAGTTTAGGCCCTGCCTCTGATACATGCTGGTTCTGTAACCATGGATGGGCAGGTCATGTAATCTCTCAGTGTCCCAGACAATTCCGTAAGATTCTACATTACAGACAAGTTGCTCATCTGCTTCAGTGGAGGGAGTTTGCCCCCAAGAAATTTCCTGGGAGGACAGAATCACAGGTCGAGCTCCTTCTACCAAAAAAATGTAAATATAAAAAACACTGATATTTGTAGCTTTTCTTGTTTTAGTGTATGTCTGCTTTTTTTTTAGGTGGTTTTCTATTCCCCCCATCACTGTCATGCTATTTGTTGTCAGTGTGCCTATTCTCAGAATGGATTAAATGCTCCAACAGCAGCTTCAGGAGGCTGAGACCATGAATAGATCTGCCACAAGGAAAGGTTTGGAGTAGAAACCTGGCAGATCCTCTGACAGACTTCTTCCTGGGTGAACACAATAGCTAAGAGATTTGTATATTCCCATTTACAGCCTCATGAGATTGGATCACTCCAGTCCATGCTAAGAGAGACACTCTTAACACCATGACTCTATCAAATAAACCAAATGTAGATTGCTCTCTAGGCCAAATCAGCAGGACAAACTGGACTATATGTCTCAGTCAGAAGGATCTGTTGCCTGTCAGATTTGTCCAGTTTTATTCTTGTCCACGTCAGACACAAGTAGCAGGGTATCAGTGAACATCACAAAAGGCAAGGTCAGGTTAGGTTCATTTCATTTATCCTTCCCTTGAACCAATCAAATTTTTCCAGATGACTTTCATCCAGTGGAAGCCTCTCCATCATACCTGCAGTCGATCAATCAAACAGCAAACACTTATTATGCTCTTACCAAGTGTCAAACATTGTGTTAAGCGCTGGGGATATGGACAAAAATGAAGTCTCTGCCTACAAAAAGCTTATATTCTATCATCCTGTCAATTATAAAAATAAAAAATAAAAACTGATAATGAAATGAAAACATTATACTTTATGTATATACATATACATATATGTGTGTATATATATACATATATATATGTATACATATATATACATATATATGTACATATATATACATATATGTGTGTATATATATACATATATATGTATACATATATATACATATATATGTATATATATACATATATACATATATATGTATATATATATATCATCATGTAATCCTACAAAGAATATATGATGCCACAGAAATCTCTTCACCCTAGAAGCTCACTCTACCCGTGGACTACTTCTCATGTTGGAAGTACCCTCTGCCCTTCATTCTCTCTTCTGATTGGCAGGTTCCTCCCAGATCCTCTGTTTTAAAGAGGAAGCCCAGGCTAGCCTTGTCTTCTTCTCCATGCTATCCTCCTAACTCTCCAAAACGCTTTCTTTACCATGGCCCAGTCTCTCATCCTCCACTTTTCAGCTTCCTTTTATGTGTTATCTTCCTCTATTAGAAAGTAAGCTGCTTGTGGGCAGGGACTGTCTTTCTTTCTGCCTTTGTTTGTATTCTCAGCCCTTAGCACAGTACATGGTTCGTAATAAGCACTTAATAAATGCTTATTGACTTGATTATTAGTGGAGGCAACATTCACATACATAAGAAATATATGCAAAGTAGATACAAGATATCCTTGGAAGAGAAATCTAATTCAAAGGGCAGAAGGAAACTATGTTCTGGACACAGTGCTTTACAAATACCATCTCACTGGATCCTTATAACAACCCTGTAAAGTAGGTGCTATTATAATCCCTGTTTTCCCCAGTTAAGGAAACTGAGGCAGATGGAGGCTAAATAACTTACCCAGGGTCACACAGCTAGGATGTTCCTTATAACAACCCTGTAAAGTAGGTGCTATTATAATCCCTGTTTTCCCCAGTTAAGGAAACTGAGGCAGATGGAGGCTAAATAACTTACCCAGGGTCACACAGCTAGGATGTATCTGAGGCCACATTTGAACTCAGGTTCCTGAGACCTTGGACTCTAGCCACTGCTCCAAGTAGCTCCTTCTAGGGAAACAGAGTCTCATGAGTGACAAATAGCAAATGAGCCAGCATGGGTGGGCCATAAAGTGCATAGAGGAGAGCAATATGTAAGAAGAATAGTGAGGTTTGATGAGCTTTAAATATTAGAGTTTATAGTTGATCCTAAGTATAATGGGGAGACATTGGAAGAGTTTTTCTAATGGGGTGATGGTGACATCAGCAGATCTGGGTTTAGGAAAATCACTTTGGCAGCTGTGCACAGGATCAAATTCTGTTATTTATAACTGAGAAAAGGAGAGGTTAATTGTCCTTTGGGGAAAACTTGTAATGTACCATATGTGCTTTGTTGTGGCTGAGCTGACCTGATGCCTATTTCTATGGATCTAATTTAATCATCTAATAATAATTCTTAAGTCTTTAGATTGTACTTTCTACTTCTAAAGGACAAACATTAATTAATTCATCCATGCAATATCTCTGTAAAGAAGTACTCAGTTAATCTATGAGTCCATTGGGAACGGGTACATCTAACAATCTCTGTGCCAGAAAACATATCGGAGATGGCTAGTGCTTCCTAGTGTTAAATTATAGTAACAATCATGGCCTCATTGAAAAATTTCAGGTTCCCTGAAGTTCTTTAGAGTTGTGAACTTTCGACTCTTAGGAGATTTTAATTGGACTTTTGTCCTTTCATGCAAATGAGAAAATGAAGCTCGAGTTGGGGAGTTAGTGTCAGCCTGAGAGGGGAATGTGGGAACTGTATATTTATTGTATTCTGACCACACTTCTCCTGGTGTATTGGAAATGGCATTCAGTGACCATAGAACCTGTTGACTCTCTAATGATTTGATGTCTTTTACAATCAGGGCTGGGCATTCTTCATTAAGTAGACTGGAAAAATTCCCATGATGCTCAGCAGAATTCTTAGCAGATATCACCCCACCCCCACCTACCCCCAACCTGCATTGCCTCTAAAAGACATAAAATACATAGATTTTCCTATAGGCCCCTGAGCATTAGCCAAATTGCCCTCTGAGACAAGCTAGTCCTAGGCACAGGAGAAAGAGATTTTATCATTCCACATCCTTACATGCATCCTAGTGGTGTTTGGGGTTAGCTAATGTAGCATCAGAGGGATCATGTGAAGCTGGATGACCTATTCATCAGCTAAAGATAACTCTGTGTTAAATTCCTCACGGGGGTGGGGTTGGAGCGTGGAAATTAGAAGCAGATTTTAAAGTTGATCTTTTGCCACTGAGTTATCTTACCCAAAGACAACCTGAACTTGGAATCTAAGCCTGGGAAAGAGCAAAAGTCAACATTACATTGACTCTGTTTCAGAGATATACTATATATCCAAGCTAATCCCAGGCAGTCAATACCATAGATAAGAACATTATTTATCTTACCACTGCTGGTGCAATTACACAGTTTACCCTGTGCTCACTGCACTTCATAAACATGGTAGATCAATACTAGTTATCAAAATCCATCCACAAGCGATAGCTCATGAAAGAGGGTTTTGCAAAATGGTCTTGAAAGCTCATCTACAGGCAACCCAGGACAGGGCAACTTATTACCCGCTTAATCACCCAGATGTTCTGGCGGCCTTATTGATTCCTCAGGGTTTGGACATGACATCACTCCTAATAACACATGCAATAAGCTATTACCACAATGCAGAACAGCCCATTAACCCATGCTGCAGTCGTAAATCGCCTGACTTAGCCAAACACATGGAAAGGTCACCCAGAATACTTATCTCTGGTGAATCACACACCAAGGCCAGATGTCAGGGACCATGATGTGAGAGAACTAAAACTGTTCCTACTCATATATAAAGGAAGAGGAGCATAGATTTCAAGCTGGAGGGAACTTAGAGATCTTTTTACAAGTGAGGAAACAAAGAATTAGAGAGGTCACGTGATTTGCCAGGCAGCTAGTGTGGGGTTAGATCTGAGATTTGTAGCTAAGTCTTTTAAGTCCATGAACTCTAAGGTCTCTTCTGGCTCTGAATCTATGATCTTATGATGAATTTTGTCACTCTTCCTATCATGCCTTACCATCTGACCCTTGGAAATTCCTCTGGTCCAGAGGCTCTTAGCCATTTTTGTGTCATGGACCCCTTTGGCAATCTACAGAAATCTACACTCCTAAAAATAGTGTTTTAAAATGTATAAAATGCAATTCATAGGATTATAAAGGGAATTTAATATATTGAAATGGTTATCAATTTATATCTCTTAAATACATATATATTTATACATACATACATATATGTGTGTTTGTGTATATATATGTATATATACATGAATATCTATGTACACACATATATATTTATTTCCAAAATACAAGTTTATAGACCTCCAGGAGTTAAGAACCCCCACTTTAGTCCAAATCCTTTTGTCACCACCCTACCTCTATAGAAAATTGTGTTTCAAGGCACTCAAGACTCAAAGCTATCATCACCATTATAGCACATTGCCAAGCTATAAACTTCGCTGTAGTCACCCTTTGTAAGTTCTGTGTGAGGAGGGATCATTTCAATCTTTGTATTTGTATCTTTGGTACCTAGCACAATTCCTTGAACATAATAGAAGCTTAATAAATACTGACTGCCTGAAATAATAGGCTGCTGCTGTTTGTTCTTCCTTCTTGAAGAGAACCATGATATTAGGAAGTTGATACCCAGGCTTGCAAGTGCATTGGATTTAAGTGAGGGATGGCTGTGCAAAGTTACCAGCCTTACTTTCTCCTCTGGAGCCAGCTGGTCTATAGATCAGGATGACTAGAAGCAGTAGGCACCATTACAGAAACTATGTAATTGCATCACCATCTATAGTATTGGCTTCCTAGAATTAGCTTGGCGTACAGATCCTTTGAATTTCCTTATTTGATGTCTTTTACAACACAGTCAAGACAGAACTGTCTCCATTAAGAAGACTAGACAGATTCCTGTGATGCCAGATTTATGGGCAATTTCCAGAAGTCTAACGCTACTTTCTTCCCAACTCTAGAAGAGCATAGGGTATGCAGGGTGTATTACAGGGCACTGGACACATGCCCACATCCCCTTCAGGGCAATCCTCATTCAAGTCTAATTTATTCTACATGAGCAAACAATCAAAGTAAAACCCCACACATAGAGAAAATGCTGGGAGAAGTCACTTTAGAGTGATATCAGATAGAATTCGTACTGCCTTTGCAAAATTCAGGTGATTGAGAATGAATCTTATAGATAGAGACCTAAAAACTCCAACAGCTGTATGGTCTAAACAGCAAAATCTGTGCAGATCGTTTCTGGTTTAGGAAGTAGCAAAGAAGAAAACACAATGGTGAAAAATGATTGGTTGGTTGTTGAAAAAACATTTATCGTGTGTTTACTACGTTTAAAGCACTGATTGATACAAATAAATGAGAAGACAGCCTTTGCTCTCAAGAAGATCATATTCTAATACAAAGAGACAACATGTATAAGATGTTTTAGCTACAACTCAAATGGAAAGGTTCCTTGGTCCTTAGAGTGTAGCTGCAAAGTAGATGGTAATGAATCTTCTTTAATATCATCTCCATTAATACAATCTTATTCATTTCTGATGTTGAACCATTTGACAATACCAAGGGTTTTGATAGACAGAACTTTCTTTTGGGTCTTCAATTACTCTAGCCACAGTAGCTGAAGAAGCACTTGCCAAGCTGCATCTCCATGGGAGTTACTTCCTGGGACGATGGCTGACAGAGTTGGGCTAGAAGCAGGACTGAGGGGTTTTGCCAGTCCCAGGACTCTTGAGCTTGTCCAAGAAGTGGTGGAAAATAGTCAGCAGTTGGTTCTTATAGTGGCCAGGAAGGTAGGGCCACAGTAATTCCACCACTCAGTGATGACTGTGGGATCTGTGCTGTTTTTAGGGCCAGTGGTTTAGGGTGCACCAATATTCCCAAGGTTCTTGGGTTCAATTGGGGCATCTCCCTAAAGGTCTGAGGAGTCCTTTTTTGGTCTGCAGCAAACTTTAAAGTAACTTAAAGCCCTAGAAATAGGATTGCAAAAAAGAAAAGAGGGTCACTGAAGCATTATCTTTTAAAAGGGCAGAAGAATGTAGAAGGGAGGCCAGAAGAAAACAAAGAGAGAAGCAGGACAGCTTTGAAAGTTACAAGTTGAATTTCTTCTGTTTCTAAAAAGGGAAAGCAAGCTGTACATAGTAGAGAATCACCATTTCATATACAGTCCTCTTTCTGTTCTGTTTTATGTAGGGTGATGCTCATTTTGTTTGGTATTTGATAAGTAGTTTCAAATAAAAACAATTTAAATTTAAATTTAAAAAAATCGTTCTCAGGTAAACTATGGAGCCTTAATGAATTTCGTGCATATTTGGACTTATGATATTGGTGTTTCTTGAGGTCTTTGTGCCAGAGAAGGATCTTGCTTTCAGAGACCTTTCATTTTTGTGTTTGGCCCAAATTTAAAAACTGAGTATTACAGCTGTCATCTGTTCTTGTACTTGTACTAAAAAGTGAGAAAATGGCCCTTGGGGTTAGCTGATTTAGGAGGAAATGATAAAAAAATGACAGGGATTCCCCTCTCTTCCTCATCTTACCTTTTTGGATTGTGCACATTTGATTAAAAATAATCAAAAATGCTATCTATGTTTGTTTGCTTCATCTTCATTCAGGCTATTTGAATGAGCTTGCTCATATTTTGCTTACTCCAGGAAACTGAGTGAGATGCCCCCTCTGCAGAATTTTACTTGCCTCCCAGATATTTTTGATCCTTTGGACTCAAGACGCTTTTCATCACACCCAGCCCTTAATCACTCAGTATTAGAATCCTGGGGGAATTGTCTTGAAGAATAGACTATACTCCTCCACCATTCCCTTCACGAGAATCCTGTCAACTTGGCGATGGTATTTTTAAAACAGCCCTGAGAAATGTATGGTTCAAGATAGGGGGAGGAAGAGATTAGGACTGAACGTGGAATTTCAGTGATCAAAAATTTATTCACATCATTTTATCTTCCCTGGTACACTCTCTCTCTCTCTCTCTCTCTCTCTCTCTCTCTCTCTCTCTCTCTCTCTCTCTCTCTCACACACACACACACACACACACACACACACACACACACACACTCATAGTTGCCTTCCACTGAGAGTATATAATAAATGTCTCAATTGCTATTACAGTTTTAGGTGATTTCATAACCTTTCCTCTGTCACTTAGTAATAGTTCCATAGAAATTAGTAAAGATGCATCATTTCCCCCTTGTTTTTCCTATCATCAGCAGCTATATTTATTCACCATATAATGAGTATAAGGTGTCATATAAGAGAATACATTATCCAACCACCACACTAGCTCAAGCTAACCATCACCTCTTGCCTGGATTTTTGCAATAGCTTACTAATAAGTCCCCCGACCTCAAGACTCTCTCCATTATAATCCACCTTCCACACATCTGCCAAAGTGATTTTTCTAAAGCACGGATCTGACCATGTCAATCCCTCCTCCCACCCCACCACACCAACCCCATACATACACACCATACATGCTCTCAAGTTTTCTAGGAGCTCCAGGATCAAATATAAAGTCCTTTGTTTGACACTTAATGTCCTCCACAACATGGGCCCTTCTTACCTTTCCAGTCTTCTTATCTATGATATAGCTGGACTAGCCTGCTTGCTATTTTTCATGCATGTATTCCTTTTCCCATCCCCATGCCTTTGCCCTAATTGTCTCTCATGCCTAGAATGCCCTCTTTCCTCATCTTAACCTCTTACAATCCCCGACTTCCTTCCACAAGAGGCCTTTCCCAGTCTCCCTAATTCCTAAAGCCTTCTCTCATAAGATTGCCTCCCACCTATTCCATACAGATCATGTTTGTGCCTATTTATTTGTATGTTGTCTCCTCCATTAGAATGTAAGCTTCTTGAGAACAGGGACTATTTTTGCCTTTCTTTGCATCCCTAACACTTAACACATTGCCTGGCACATACTGAAGACTTAAGAAATGTCTGTATTGATCAATTCATTTGGTTCCCACCTGGATGTCATCCAGCTTGATTCTGCAATTCAAATGTAGGAAAATATTAGCATCAATCACATTCTCTTAAGTAGGAAGGGAAGAAAGTCTTTTCGTTAATTTTTTTTTAATTTTAGGCGATTGGGGTTAAGTGACTTGCCCAGGGTCACACAGCTAGTAAGTGTCAAGTTTGGTCTAAGGCCAGATTTGAACTGAAGTCCTCCTGACTTCAGGGCTGGTGCTTTATCCACTGTGTCACCTAGCTGCCCTGAAGAAAGTCTTTTCACTAGCTTCTCTAGGACCGAGGTCATCCTTAGTTAAAATTATTTATCTTTGTTACCTTCTATCACTCCTTTGGGCACTACATTACTTTCAGTGCCACCTGGCCCATCCTCCAGATGGACTTTGTCTTAGGACTACTGTTCCACTGCTTGGGTCACCCCTGGAATTGTTCCTCATATGATTTGTCAAATAGCTCAGGCCTAGGGGAGCATGGGTGACAGTGATAACTTTTTCAGTACTCTTTACTTCTCTTTTCATTTTTGTACCTAGCAGCTCAATTCTTGGATTTCTTCTTCAACCATTCACGTAGCTTTTCACTACCACCAGATACGTTATGGGGAGAACGGATCTATTCCATTTTCTCATTTATCCTTCTGCTCTCCCTACTAGCACATCACCTTCTAATGTTTTCCCCATGTAATAGTATTTTATTTTTCCAATTACATGTAAATATATTTTCAACATTCACTTTTATAAAATTTTGAGTTTCAAATTTTTTTCTCCCTCCCTCTCTCCCCTCCCCACAAGATGGCAAGCAATCTGATATAGGCTATATACATGTACAATCATATTAAACATATTTCTACCTTCTAATGTTTTTTAAAAGGAGTTTTACTACAAAACACTACAAAAGAGACATATTAGGGCATTTAAGCATGGAGAATGGTGATTACAGTAATTAATTGGAAGTTGTCACAAGTGACAAAGGTTCCTATTTGATCATGGTTTTTAGCAACAAATAGGGGAACCTATGGCTTACTCTTTCCTAGTGACCTCTTCTTTCTTGCCAAAATTCTTTCTGCTTGGTTTCAATTGTGTCCTTAATTCAGTTCTAATTCCTTTGCCATGAATTTGGTCAGCAGGCTACCTTCTAGAATCTGCTTCTCCAGCCTTCAATTATCTGGAAAGAAGTCTAGGGCTGAGTGGGCAAATCTCCCCTGTAGTCCCTAGTCTATCCCTTCCAGAACATTTCTGGCCTTGCCTAGGAAGTCCACTCCTGCCAGTCCACTCCATGGGCCCAAAGCTATCTCTACTCCTCCCTCAAGCTTTAAGCTCCCACTACCGTTCCTTTCCTAGGGAGGTTTATATACTTTGACCCCTAGAAAGTGTGTTTTCTCTCTAATGTATTGCTCTCAACCTCTATTCTAGTGGATCTTTCTCAAACAGATACCACCTTCTTGACCTTCCCCAGAGATCTAGGATCCTTAGTAGATCCTTATCACATGACTTCTCTTCCCAGACTAACTTGCTATCTGGTTATGAACTTGTGCCCCCTTATAGGCCCACTACAAATTCCCCACTCATTTTGTTGGTGTGGACATTTCCCCCTGCAGCCAACTATAGGACCCTGCCTCTCAATGCTGAGGCCATCGCTCTGGTCTGTCCTTTCTGGACTTGAATCCCACAGACTATTTGCTTTTTGTTATAATTAAATGCGAGCATCTTTGGAAGTACCAAAATATCAACCTGTCTTCCCTCACTCCCATCAATTAGGCAAAACTATATATCATTGCATCTACCAGAATCACCTATGTATTCTTTGTGCACATTTCCTCTTCTTTTGTGCTTCTTAGATTTCTTCAAAGCTCAGCTAAAACACTACCTCCAACATGAGGCCGTTCCTGAATCTCTCAGATGTTGGTGCTTCCCTCACTATAAAATTTACCCTGTATTTTACTTCATATAGATTTTTGTATGTGCTGTTTCTACCACAGAATGTAAACTTCTCCAGGGTAAGGATAGTTTCATTTTTGTGTTTGTATCCTCTTGTGCCAGGTACATAATTGCTACTTCATAAAAGCTTGTCGATTAATTGAATGATTGAAAGGTGAAAATTCAAACAAACAATCAAATCTGTGGGCAGCTAGGAGGCAAAGTGAATAGAGTGCCTGGCCTAGAATCAGAAAGACCTGAGTTCAAATTTGGCTATTGTTGTGTGACCCCAAGCAAGTCACTTAATTTGCCTCAGTTTCATCATCTGAAAAATGAGCTGTAAAATGCAGAAGGAAATGGCAAATCACTGCAGTATCTTTGCCAAGAAAACTCCAAACGAGTTCATGAAGTGTTGGACACAACTGAAGTGGCTGAACAACAGCCAAATCTGTGTTAACATGTTGAGTGTGTGCTACCATTTCTAAGGAACAGGGGATCTGATGTAATGGAAAGTGTATTTGGGTTTGGAGTCAGAGGATCAGGGTTAAAATTCTAGCCTTGGGCCAGCTATGTGGTACAGGGGATAGAGCACTGGCCCTGAAGTCAGGAGCGCTTGAGTTCAAATCCGGCCTCAGACCAAACACTTGACAACTTACTAGCTGTGTGACCCTGGGCAAGTCACTTAACCCCAATTGCCTAAAAAAAAAAAATAAAAAAACAAACAACAAAATTCTAGCCTTGCTATTTGTGACTTATGTCACCTTCAGCAACTCACTGAATCTCTTTAGATGTCATTCTCCCTATCTTTTTAATCGTTTAGATTAGATGACCTCACAGTACCTTCCAGCTCTAATTCTATTATACTATGACCTAATCCAAAATATTGACCCTATCAGTGAAAACCTCATGATGTATATGGGATATTTTGAGCAAGATAAATTTTCGGCATCTCTCCAATTAGATTATGTAAATGGCTGTCTACCCATATGTCCTGGCCATTGCTAGGAACTACATTTTCCGTGGGCAAAAGGAATCGTACTTTAGATAGCCTTACTGAGCCAAGAGCTATACCTACAGAGACTTAAACCTAGATAAGCTTTTCAGTTTGCACTCATAGATCGAGAGGGAGCCAGGTATTCAGACCTATGATTTCACATGTGTAAGAAGCTCCTCTTGGTGAAGCTGCTGTTACCTCTCTACCAAGGCTCTGACTTTTCCAAAACTTATAGTCAATCTTAGAGAACTGGCCTGAATTTTGCTTGTTTTCTTAAATATGTACAAAATCTTTTTACCCCTTTTACGATCTGATCTCAACCTAACTTTTCAATAATATACATTACAGGGGCAGCTAGGTGGAGCAGTGGATAGAGCTCCGGCCTTGGAGTCAGGAGGACCTGAGTTCAAATTTGACCTCAGACACTTGACACTTACTGGCTGTGTGACCCTGGGCAAGTCATTTAACCCTGATTGCCTCACCAAAAAAAAAGCTAAAAAAAAAAGAGAGAATATATATTACTTCCTTTCACAACTGCTATGGTCCATTCAACTTCCTCCCAAGCATGCCATACCTTGCCCTCCACTTTCATCTCTGAACCTTTGAACAAGCTGTCTTCCATACCTGGAGTGCACTCTATTCAACTGAACCTGGTAGAATCCCTATTTTCCTTCAAAGCAATTCAAACACCACCCTAATTTCCCCAGCTGCTAGTGCCTCACACACACACACACACACACACACACACACACACCCCCTCCAAATTACCAAGTATTTATTTTGTATATATGGATGTATATATTTTCTCCTCCAATAGTATATGAAGTCTTCAGGAGCAGGAACTATATGATTTTTGTCTTTGTATTCTGAGTACCTGGCATACAGTTGGTGCTTAATAAATATTTGATTGACTACTCCCAGAAGATTGTTTTATCCCATGTTCCTGCAGAACCTAAAAGAACTTAAGTTTAAATGCTAGTGCTTGAAATACAATCCTCAGTGACTGGACTTTATCCCAGAGCAATGTTTTTTGTCTTACTCTCGGTGACTAGGAACATCCCTTTGATTCAAAGGATCTTGCTTTAGTGTGCTGAAATTACATTTTCCTGAAGTACTGCATAGCTGATGCTTACGTGCTTTCATTTCTACTCTTTTCACAAATACCTTTTCCTGGACACAATCAAAGAGATAAAGTACTGGGTCTAGATCGAGGAAGATACTCCAGATCCACTTTGATCAAAATTGTAAAATGTGTTAAAGCTTATCTTTTCTTTGCCTCCCTCTTCCATCATCATTTGGGCTGCCTTTTCCTCATATTTTGATGTCCCTACCAGGTTCGATGTCTTCATCCTCAAGCTGTCCCCATCCCCCGTATCTGGTGTCCTATCTGCCTTACCTTTCCTCCAGGCAATTCCTTTACCCAGATCTTTCCCTCTGCCTTTCCCCAACTTCAATCCCTTAGAGCCCTGCTTTATGACTTTCCAAGCTAATCTCATAAAGGAATCTGTGCTAATATGCTAGTGTATACTAATGGGTTTATGTGTTATCCCTCCTAGATAATAGATTTACATTGTAACAGTAGCTTCCTGGAAATACTGTCTAAACCTAAAGTGTTGGCCCCATTGAATGAATTTCGAGTCCCCGAAGGATAAAGGAGATGTTGAACAGGCTGACCTTTGAGCACCCTTGAAATCATGTTGTCCAATCTCTCAAGGGTGATACAGTGAAGACATTTTGTCATAATGTTAAATAATGATATTTTTTAATCTCTATTTGCTGCTGAGTTGCAGTTGTGACATCAGAGGTAACTACCCCATCAGTGAGCCTTTGTTGAGTTCAAACATATGTGAGTTTGGCCCGGGATAGTTTCCCTCCATTAACATTTATGTTTACATAGAATTTAAGCTTAATAAAATTCATATGTCTCTGTTTCAGTTATACTGAGCTCATCAGAATATTTCTTCCAGCCTGAACCATGTATGCCATGAAACCTGAAGAGCTCCACTGACATTCTGGTGATGGCCTATGGGAAACAGGAAGTCCAATCCCTAGGAGCTTTGCCTGGATCAGGGCCAAAATGGGAGAGAATGACCCCTAAACTGATCTGGCCCATCATCCTATCTCTAATTGGAATAGTCAGGGGACAACATAGAAAAGAAACTGTTCAGTTAATCAATCATTTGCTTTTGGGAAGATAATACTGAAATTGATTTTATCCTTGTGGTTTGGAAACTAATGGTAGGCCACCATTTAAAAATGAAGAATATTCAGCGATTTGATTCAAATGGTCAGGTAACATTCCAGATGTGTGGTGATGCTGATATTTTTAATTTAATCAAGAGTATAGAGGAAAGAAGGGAGGAAGGAAGGAAGATGTGTAACCCTAAACCGTCTTTCCAAAGAAGCTTCATGAGTAAGTTATGTTTAAGAGGCTTCCATCTTTTCCTGCCTCTGCCTGTCTCACTCACTCATTTGCTAACAGCACATATGGAACCAATTACGGACAAAGCCCAATTGTTGTATATTTCCCACACTGAATCTATGCTTTCTTTAACTGCCTCTTAATGTAGGTCTGTGCTGGATACATAAATTTCACTTTAACTTTCTTTCTTTCTAGCTTTATAAAGTGCCTGTTTCCTGATTCATTTTTCATGCAGTTTAAAACTCAAACTCTGACCCCTAGTTAGTTTTTTGGATAAACACAACTTTCTTTTCCATCCCATCTCTCCCACTCCTTTTCTCTATCCTCACTTCCCTTTCCCCTTCCCCCTCCAAAAAAAAAAATGAACACTGTTCTCTGGGGAATAAATAGAGGGTAGTTCTCAAAACATTTGAGTGATATTGTGCTAATATGGGATTGAATGAATAATATGGGATTATTCCAAAGGAAATTCCAGCCTCTTTCATAAAAACTAGAAATGGGAATAGCACATATGAAATTTCTTTTTAAAGAAGAAAAGGTCTTCAAGCTAGAAAACCTTTAACTTTTTTCTTTGTAGTCATTCCAAATACAGGGAGGAATAAGCACATGGGGAACAAAGAGGTGAGACTAGGTAAAGTTGGTTTGTTATTTTATCCTGTCTGAGCTCTACTGAAGAATAGAATTGTATCCTATATCATAAATACTATGTAATTGAAACAGAAACAGCAACTGTGATGGATAAAACTATGTTTCCCACTCTTGTAAAGTTCACTGTTATTTCTTTGTGTTTACTAGTACACATTAAAGTAAATGCCCAGGAACAGACTTTTAAACAATGATTTAATTTTCAAATTTATAAATTGTATTTGATTCATATGGTGCATGTGGTACAGTTAATGTTATTTCTCTACCCTGCCCCTACCTTGAGACTCATTCTCTCTGCCTCTGTCTCTGTCTCTCTGTGTCTCTCTGTGTCTCTCTTTCTATGTGTATGTCTCTATGTCTCTGTCTTTGTTTTTTTCTCTGTCTGTCTCTTTGTCTCTGTATAAATACGTGTGTGTATATACACACACACATGGACATATATACAAAACCTTTTAATCAAACATGTATGTTTATTGGCGATCGAAAGTACATGAAGTTTATGACTGAGACATTCATTGGCTCTCCCAAATCCCCAACGTTGTGTTTCTGGACTTCAAATATTTTCCCTGTGTCCAGAAGAGCAGGAAATTCCGAATGCAGGATTTAGCATTAATCTCTGCACCAGATGGTGATATAGTAGATACTCTTTTTAAGGTGAACATGTGATCTACTGTACAGCAAGGGGGGGGGGAGTAGGGAATCACGTGATGGCATGTATCATGCCTGATAGGGCTCTGATTAGACAACTGACCTGGTTCCCATCTGTAACTACAAGAAGTGAGGTTGACATTTTGGGACCACTTGCCCCAGAAGCTGAATTCTTCCACTTCTGAGGCACAGCAGCCCTGCTGAGCCAAACTGACTGCACAGGGGAAAGACAGAAGGAAGCTAAAGATATGTTGCTTAAGACATGCTCTTAGGGTGGCAGGGCTTGGGTTATTTTTTTCCCTCTCTTTCCATTTTTCTCCTCAGACAAGCCACATCTTGACTCATGTGGTCTGAAGTAAAACCCTCTTAAGAGTTATTTGATATTTTAGCAGATCTCCAGGAGACTATCACTTATTCTAGAGAAAGCCTCCGTCTCTCTCTTTGCTAGGGGAGCACCCACACATACAGGGTGAGCTGGTGAGCGATGGTAATTCAGGCAGCAGTGACTCCGAGTAGGTCCCAAAGACTTTTGTTCAAAATACCTTATGGATCTCTGAGAAGACGGAGTGCCGAGAGGGTAAGCAACGCGGCTGGCGGTTTGTTATTCTCTAAGCAAAGTGCTGCCGAGCAAGGGAGATGTTTATTTTAATTGTAACCAGCTCCGCTATGTTATTAGTAACGTTTTCCACGAGGAATTAGTTACTGAAATTGCATGATCTTATATTGGAATTAAGATTTTTCTTCTCATCTGGGGTAGGGGAAAGTTTGAGACTACAGTTGAATACTGGACTATTAAAGCTAAGTGTGTATATGAAGGAAAAGGAGGAGAAAGAAAGAGATAGAAGGGTCACTATCTCTGGAAGTGTGTATGAAAAATCTGAGTGCTTGTTTTAAAATAACAACAACAACACACCAGTGAGACATCTAAAAGCCTGTTACTTGGGACATTGATTGAAAGGTGGTCATCGAGGCTGAGGGACTGTACATTTTTTTCACAGGATGATTTTGTCCAATGGAAGAAATAGCCAGAGATCAGGCAGTTAAGAAGCTTTGTGGGGGGAGGGGTTTCAAATGTACAGCTGGCTGATTAAAATCTCTGAATTTTTCAGATAAACTAGGTCTTCTTCATAATTATTCCAAAGTCTTCTTCATAATTATTCTGTTAATTTCCTGAAAACATATTTACTTTATGGTAGCCCCTGGAAGATAAGATCCAATAAAATAATAATGATTATTTGTCCTTCTGTGAGGAAACTTATTTAGGTAATAGAATGCTTGTAGTAGTTAAAACAAAGCTGGTTGGCAAGAACTTAGGGTCACACCTGTGGCTGTAGCAGGTGATAACTACCCAAGGTTGCCACCTAGCAGGGATTTCCATAAACACAAAAGGTCCTCTCTTTAAATCCTCACACTGTCAGCTGGGAGAAGCCAAGGGTTCAGATAAATGTGTTATGTAAGCCTGAGTAAGGTAAAAAGTGTCACAGAATGCTCTCCTAATAGGTTGGTGATCTAGTACTTAATAGCAGTTAATATTGTTTAGTTGGGGTGATCTTAGTCTTTTTTAAATGTTCCTAATTTTTTATTTGGGGATTTGGGGAAAATATGATTAAGGACATAGAAAACATGAAGTGTACTCTGGAGTGAGAATCCACAAGGAATTTATGATTTTGAACATAGCTATTATTTTACTCATTAAAAAAAATACACCAACTTCTCTATAATCTATGGTGCTTATATTCAAGAGGGGTTTTTTTCTATTTTGTTGTAGAATTCTTGTATCAATTGTTATCAGCTAACATTTCCTGAGTGCCTGCTGTATGCAGGGAAGTGCCACTTGGCACAGTGGATAAAGCACTGAGTCTGGAGTCAGGAAGATCTGAGAAAGCCATCCCCAGAAACTTACTACCTCTGTGACCCTGAGCAAAGCACTTACCCTTTATTTGCCTCAGTTTCCTCATCTGTAAAAGTGAGGATAATATTGTTGCAAGGATTAGATGAGATAACATTTGTAAATGTTAGCACAGCGTCTGGCACAGAGCAGGTACCATATTAATGCTAATTATTATTATCATAACATGATATTATTACAGTAAAACTCTTTCATCATGTTGGTATTAAAGATATATACTTGTGATAGAATTTAACCATGTTTTAATAGACTTATACCACAGAAAAGTATTATATTTTGCAGGGAAGCATTTGTTTTATAATGTATCAGATACTTTATAATATGTCCAGTATGTGTATAGATAGATGCATATATACAGGCATATACAGGGTATGTACATGTTGTGTATATGTACATAAAGTGATAGGGACCTCTACCTGCTATTTAAAATTATTAGGTTTGCCAATCAGATATTTAATACATCCACTTTTATTTTAATTTGTTATTCTTCAATTGATTAATCATTAGCAATGATAGACTTGCATCCATAAAACATGTTTGCTTTTCTTTGGGGATGTATCTGCCAAAGATATAGATCTATTTTCTTATACTCACATGGATTTTAAAAGGTGTATGCTTAAGAGCTCTTTGGTCCTTGGAGAAAAGTTTGTACATTGTTGAAACACTAGACATCATATTAAATCTCACTGCTCAGAAGTGTAATCGGGAGGAGGGGTAGATCATAACTCATGTGAGGTGTAGTCTTACATTTATTGTGACTCTCCTGTCTCACTTCCCACTGTAATGGACAATGAAGGTATATTGGAATGTATGATGTAACATCGATTCCAATTGGACTCTTAATATTATCTGTATTTTTATGAGACTTTTCATAGTCTAAGTCATATATTTATATAAGGAAAGAACAAGAAAGAAGAGAGAAAGCTTCTGCAATAATAGGAGGCATTTGCTACTAGAACTGTATTCCTAAAGGCTTAGCAATATCTCCCTGATTCCCAAGCGATAAGGCCTTATATAGCTACCTCAAGTATTTAGAGAGTAAGAGACATCCAGGTTACTAGAGGTTGACTTCTGCAAATATTTAACCATATGATACTTTTGCCTATAGAACACTCTATTTCCAAAAGGTTTACACTTCTATCTCTTGTTTCATTTTAGTCTCAACATACTCTAGTGAGCGAGATGGTGCAGGCATGAATATCCTCACCTTCTACAGAGGAGGAAAATTGATTCACAGACTAATTAAGTCCCTTGCCCAAAGTGATATATAGTCTAACTACTGACCAAGTCAGAAATAAAGGTAATGGAAGGGTTTCTAGACTTCCAGATAGCTATTCTGATCACTAAACTCCTGTTTCATGGCCATTGAATCCCTGAAGAAAAATTCTTTTAGCCTAGAGTTAGGAAAACAGTGGAGAAGGGGGACATAATCAAGTTGCTCCCTGCTCCTAACTCTCCTTGACTTACTAAATCAGGCAAGAGGAAGTGCAGAATTAGTTCTACGGTGTCTATTTCTATCTCTACCTCTGTCTCTTTTGCTATTTTGCATATCATTAGGGAAATGATAATTTGTGATGTACTGTATCTTCTTGCCCATGAGGCTAACACAAAGTAAGTATACTTTCAAAAAATTGTGGTCATTCAGTTTCAGTCGTGTCCAACTCTTCTTGACCCTATTTGGTGTTTTCTCGGCAAAGATACTGACTGGAGTGGTTTTCCACGTCCTTAATTTAGAGCTGGAAGTGACCTCATTGGTAATCTAGTCCATTCACCCCAATTTACAGACACTGAAGCTCAGAGAAATAACTCACCATCAGTCACACAGATTTCACAAAGATACAAAGAGAGGATTTGAACCCACATCCTCTCATTTGGAATCTAGTGCCCTTTTCACATTTCTGTTACTACCTCCATGAAAATTAATAGAAAACTTATGAGGCAGATCCAGTAATATGTGTGTGTATACATGTATATAGGAGTATATATAGGTATAAACACTTGTATAAATAATCACATACATGTATATATACATACATGTCTTTATATAATATGTTAGAATACACATTAGCTATCTAGCCATCAAGTAGAATTTGTCCTTGAAACTACTCTCAATGTACGAGAATCAAATGGTTTGGGGGGAAAAGAAAGAGGAAAAAAGCGAAGGCACAAAATGACAGACCATTTCTTATATTTAACCAGTGAAACACTGAAACAAAATTTGTTCTTCACTGAGGCACAGTCATTTTGCACAGCTACAAACTAAACATCCTTACTCCTTTCCTATTATTCCCAATTTTGATATGAACTTTGGGTGGTAAAACAAAGTTTATATGTAATGATCTGGCCAGCTTTAAGTTGTATCTACATAAAGGGAAAAATTGTGGCTAATTCATTAGAATGCAAAGGGTGAAGACAGTAACCTTTACCTCAACTTGTCCCAGTTATCTGGATATTTTAGGTGAAATATTCAGTTTTGGGTGAAAATATTCAGTTATTTGGATATTTTTAGCTGGGATGGAGGAGGAGAATAAAAACAAGTATGTATTGGCAAAAGAACTCAAATGGTGAGATGTCACTAGATAAACATTTTCAAAATATTGTAATAATCAACTTTTTGTACCCACACTCTTTGGTATGTTATTCTGGGCTGATATATTTTCAGTCTATTATTTCATAAACCATTACATTATCACAGCAGCTAGGCTGCATAAGTTAAAGATTAAGGAAGCAATGCAGTCTCTTCAGGCTGTGTGTGACACATATTTTGAATATATTCATGCAGAAAAAGTGTGAGACTATCTTCCCCCCCCACCCCCAACAAAACAACCCACATACTAAAGAACTATCTTTAGTGGATATTTATTACCATTAAAAGCAGACAGCAAAGACACTATCAAGACAGATCACTACAATCATGCATATTATTACCACAACCTCCAAGTACAGCAGAAGGTTTTGTTCCTTCTAAAAATACATATCTCTTTTAGAGAAGAAAGAACTTGTAGCATCTGATAAAGAGTTTCTCTAGTTCACAGGCCAAATTTAAGGGCAGTTTTCCTATGATATTTGCTAGTTACTTGAAGTCAGGGTGAAGCCTTTTTCTCTAAACTATTGCTCAGAATTTCTTCAAGTTAAACAGGACAATTATTTCACATAAAAACATTAATAATAATAATAGTTATAGCACATATCTGATGCTTTTAACAAAGCACTTTACATAGAATGGCCTCTGTGACCTGGGAACGGTATCCTCATAACCATCTGATGTCTTTGTATGGACACTAATACTAACCTTGTTGAGTTGTGAAATTGTACTGTGGTAGAGTTGAAAAAGCATTGGAGTCATGAGCATGTTCCTTTGGGAAGAACTTTGGTGAAAACATTGAGGAATTACAATATGAGGAGAAAATAGAATTGTAACATGCATCAGTGGAAGGAGTTGCCACACAGAGATCCTTCAAAGCCCCACACATTTGCAAAAATAATCTAACAATCAAATATATTATATTGGACATATTTGTCTTTCTTTGATAATTCTGGAAGACTTCAGATATTTAAATAAGCAATCAGTTTTGGAATACCACACTTGTGAAAGACTAGTCAGTGCCATCTGACAACTCTGCTTCTTACTGATTCTGGTTTGCAAGGAAGAAATCCCTCTAAAAATCTATGCATTGTGCCAGAATTTGTCATTATCTTGGAGTTGCAAGCACAGGTGTTCTCAAAATTCTGTTTTCCTTATTTTCAACTAACAATAAAAACTAAATTCCTGCTCAGGAAAGCAGGGTGAGGATTATAGGGATAATTATTGTTATACTACCTACCTCATTAGGTTGTTGTCAGGAAGGTAGATTTGTAAACCTAAAAGTGCTATATAAATGGGAGCTATTTATTATTACTATCACTATTATTATAGTAATAACAATAATTGTCTCATTTTGGAGCTCAGGAAGACATCTGCAACTTGTAGACTTTTAGGATACTGATGCCAGATACCAGCTTCAACTGTTGTTTTTTTCTGCTGGCATATATGGTTTAAATGATATATCCCAATAATATTTAAGTTGGGTACAGTTTTAAATAACAGATATTACTATGTAGGGCATTCTAACAATTACATTTACATTTATTTTGGAAAATTTTGTGATTTTTCCTTGAGCTATTACTAGAAATCTTCTAGATAGGTACAAAGCCATTCTTGAGAATCATTGTCCAATTTTCCTATTCTCTTGCACCAAATTTCCAAAATCAAGCTGTATGTACAACTGGGGGATAATCACTTATTTCTTCCGTCTCCCCTTTCCTCAAACTACTGGCTCTTTTTAATGAATCCAGAGGCATAGGACAAGTCTTTTCACTTACTCCAAAGTAAGGTTTCTTTTTTTTTTTTTGCATGGGGGAAGAGACAAAGACCTATTGGTATAAGGAACCATCAGAGTAGAACCTAGGTGATGCAGCAGATAGAGTGTTGGACCTGAAGTCAGGAATACTCCTTTTTCTGAGTTCAAATCTGGCCTCAGACACTTATTAGGGGTATGATCCTGGGCAAGTCATTTAACCCTGTTTGCCTCAGTTTCCTCATCTGTAAAATAAGCTGGAAAAGGAAATAGAAAACCAATCTAGCATCTTTGCCAAGAAAACCCCAAATGGAGTCATGAAGAATCAGAAAGGACTGAAAAATGACTCAACAACAAAACAACAGGGTAGAACCTGTATGCAGCAATATAGAGTTCAAACTCTGCCTCAGACACTTACTAGCCAAGTGACACTGGACAAGTCACTTAACCTCTCTCAGTCTCAGTTTTCTTATCTGTAAAACAGAGTTGTACTTGATGACTTCTGAGGTCCCTTCCAGTTCTAAATTTGGGATCCTATTCCATAACTTAGAGTCTTAAAGAATTGCCTGAGAGGTAATATGTCAGAAGAGGTTTTTTCTCTGTCTCTATCTCTGTCTCTGTCTCTGTGTCTCTGTCTCTGTCTCTCCCTCTTTCTCTTCCTCTCCCTCCCTCCCTCTGTCTCTCTCTTTCCCTCTCTCGGTGTCTGTCTCTACCTCTGTCTTTCTTCATCTCTGTCTTTCTGACTCAATCTCTGTCTCTCTCCTCTCAGTGTGAGAGTAAGCCTAGCTATTGCTATTACGATTACCCAGATGCTTTCCAGGGAAGTCACTTGGGAAATAATCATAACGGAAACAAGAGTCTCCAAGGTTTTTTAGCCTTCCTTGATGAGGAGATGTTAAAATAAAGAAATGAGGTTGGGGGGTAGGAAGATTCCCTGATGAAGCCAGTCTCACTTTCAAAATGCCAAAAATGTAAACTAATTAATAACAGTGGAGAATATTATGTGTGTGTGTGTATATATGTATATATGTATATGTGTGTATATATATATATATATGTATGTATGTATGTATGTATATTTAGTGAGAGAGACAGAGAAAGAGACAGAGAGAGGGAGAAGGTCTAGCTCATGGAAGGGACTTGATCATTGTTGATCAATAACGGTTTTTTGAAATCACATGATTTAAGACTTGCATGACTGTTGTCCATTTTGAATCATAGTTATTTGTATATGTATCATAGCCCCACTCACCCTCATCTAAACTCTAGCTCCCTAATGGCAGGAACCATGTTTTATTTCATCTTTCAGTCTTCCCTGGTGCCAAGCCAATGAACTTCCTATTTTAAGCCCTTAATGTTTGTTGAAGATGAGTATCAAAAATAAATAATACACCTTATACTTTTTCTGTGCATAAAGTCACTTCAGGGCATGTTTCAGTCCATGCAAGCGTAGGCCAGCTTATTACCAAAAAAGGAAAAAGAGGTGGGGGGAGAAAAACCAACTTTTACTCGTTCATGGATTTGTAGCGCATCTCCTATAAGGTGTTCTGAAAACATGCTTCTTTCCCTCTTCCCCTTACCTGTAAGTGCTCTCCATCCTCACAAAGGCAGCCTATGGAATATAATGAAAATCTCTTTCCGTGCAGAATAGATAATCTTAAACCAAATCCATGATAGCCTTTCAAATAAGTCAGAGAGTGACACACTGAGGTCTGAAGACAGAAACCTGTACTATGATCCAAATGCCATTATGATTTTCTGGGGGCTTCACTAGTATTGATGAGGTTGTAGTTATTTCCTTGACTATCTCAAGGGCATTCATGGAATCAGTTTAATTGGACCTCTACTCAGATAGACAAATATTTGGTTCATCACGAGGCAATTGGCTTATACCTAGTATAGCTCTTTCACCATTTCAGGCAAGAGAACAAATGAAAATAGACACATCAGAAGAGCAAGGGGAGAGTGGTTAAGAAGCTTTTTTTGTTAATTAGATCAAGAAGCATAATAGCACAGGAAATCAGAAATTGTGGTCAACCTGAAATAAATCATTTTGCTTACTAGCCAGCCATTTGGATGAGTTTAGGAGGGAAATGGGGACACTAGTTCAAATTACATATTCTTCACCATCTGAAGATGTGGTTGGTGTCATATGGAACTCTCTAAGAACATGTAAAAGAGGATAAGTCAAGACAGCCTTAAAGGTATCACAAGGAAATGGGATTGAGGACAAGAAGCAATTTTTCTCCGCTAGTGATTCACTACTTTGGCTTAATGTTAAAAATGAGTGATATGGAAAAGGAAGATTGGAGAAGGGAGTTTGAAAGACAAACTTTGCCTATTTCCAACTTTTTACCTAGAGTCAGTGCTAGATAGAGCCTAACTCTAGGGAGAAATGGAAGGAAGTGAATGATGACAGAGGCAATCACTGAATATTCCTCTATAGAGGCACAGTTGCTTTTTAATTTCAAATAGGCCCTATTTAAATCTATAGTTTATGGAAGAACAATTTAAAACAAGACTACCTTGTAATTAGAAGATTAGAAGGGGGAAAGTAATTTTTTTAAAAGAGCAACATAAAGTCAGTAGCTAAAACCAAGATTCTCTCATGCCCTTCAGTAAATGCAGATAGAAGTCTTCTCTTTACATTGTCTCACTTCTAACCAAATTAAAAAAAAAAACAAACTCCAGTGCCTCATTCAAGGAAAGCAAATAATATCATTAGCTTCTACATCTGCACTCTCCTAGGGAGAGCTGGAGGAAATGTGGGGTTTTTTAGAAGGAAAGTAAAAAGGATAGTGGGTTAGTCACATGCTTCAGTTTTGTAACCCAGCTGAGTCCTACAGTATATTTAGAAAGTATAATTTTGGGTTGGGTGGGCACTGAAATCAGCAAGTCCTAATTTGAGCCCTAAGTTGGGGAGTTCACACCCATTCTTCAAGAAGCAAATGACTTTGTGTTCAACTCAAAGGAGCCACTTCTATTTTGTTTTAACCCAAGTTCTCTTTCACTGAATCTTACTGAAGTTCTGGTAGAAAAAATAGATAAGGGTTATTTTTTTTAAATCCTTGCTGATTTGGCATATGTGAAGAATTGATAGTGGGTCTTTTCACTTATTCCAAAGTAAGGTTTCTTTTTTCATTGGACTTGGAATCAAGAAGTTAGGGATTTAAATCCCACCTCGGACACTTAGTAGCTGTATGACCTAGGGCAAGTAATTTATCTGCTTTGTGCCTCAGTTTCCCCATCTATAAGATGAAAGGATTAAACTCTATGATCTCTCAGGTCCCTTCTAACTCTAAACCTATGGTCCTATAATCTGTGAGGATTTAGGCATAGCCCTGCTGTGCATAGATTTTGCAATCGAAGAAATTTCTGTCCGGGTTATAGTATATGTAATCTTCCCTGCCAATTACTAATCATGTGACTTTGGACGAACCACTAATTCTTTGGTTATTCATGTGAATAAGGATAATACTTGCATTACCTCACAGAATTGTTGTGAACATGAGTAGAATACAAGCTTCTTCAGGGCAGGGACTGTTTCATTTTGGTCTTCGGAATGCTACTGCCTTGCACAGTGCCTGACACACATTAGGGGCTTAATAAATGCTTGTTGATTGATTGAGTAAATGTGCATCAAGAGCTTTGTAAACCATTAAGTAGTATATAAATGTCATCGTTACTATTATTATCATTTTTTTCTCCTTTCCCTTGGCATTTTCCTTTGGTACAGAAAAGTGTCTCTGACCCATAAAATTCAAGGCAGCCTCAAGGAAAATGAAAAAAAAAAATCGGAGTTTGTGAGCCTCTTACATCACTCTGTAATCTTGTTTCCTAAATTATCCTCTCTAGTTACCATGGCTTGAATCAGTGACTCAAGCAAATGCATTTCATCTAATAACACTGACTCATTGTGGCTGAATCAGAAGACCTCCTGGCTGTGCCAGGGGGCCTTAATGATAATTTACATTTATATTGCCCTTTAGAATTTACAAAGTATCCTGTAATAACTCTGGCACTTCTTGAGGGAGGGGCAATAGACTCATGATGTAGAACAAGACATACATTTTTGGACATGACCAAAGCAGCAATTTGTTTTACTTGACTGTGCATATTTGTACAAGGACTTCCCCTCCCCTGTGAGATGGAGAGGAAAAAAAATGTTTAATTGAAAAAAAAGTTCTAAAAACATAACCCTCTGCCAGGTTGAGTCTCAGAAGGGCTAAACTGGTTGCCTACCCTCTCACCTTAGTAAGTAGAAGAATCAAGTCTCCTGATTCCATTCCTGGCTTTTTCTACGACATTCCTTTTCCTCTGACTCAGCCATTATGAAGGCTGGAGCTGAATGGTCACTAACCTAAAGAAAACTCTTGGTCTTTTGTATTTACATATTGGATTCCATACTCAGACATCTCAATTTCTCTTCATTTCTAGTATAAAGTCACACTTACACAGCATACTCTATTCCCATCCATGTTATATTGGACCAACAAGTCCAATCATGACCTCAGGATTCTCACTTATCCCTTTGACTATCTGAGATATGGACTGAGAATGGTGTGGGTACATCTGTGGTACTCTTTTGGAAGAATCTTGCAAAGGTCATGGACAATTCTCTGCATTCCAATAACCATAAATTAAAAACTGGTTCCAGTGGATGTTTTGCTCTGCTCCATGAAAAGCAAGTTAGTCTGGTAGAAAGACACCCAAACTTAGAGACAGGTGAGACTCTAAGCTTTGATTAGCTATGTGATCCTGGGCAAGTCACTTACTCTCCTAAGCCTCTATTTCCTCCTCTATAAAATATGGGTAATAATATTTGCATTACAGATTTGTTTTGATGAAAATGCTTTGTAAACTTTAGAGTTCTGCATGAATGTCGATTATGAGTGCTCACCCTAGGATCAAATCCATCAACTTAGTGTCTATGTTTATCTTTCCCACTCTTACTTCATCCTTTCCATTAGGACTCAAAGCGAACTATCCTGCCCAAATCTATACTTTCTATCCTGCCAGGAAGATAGATGTCTATCACTTTCTTCTCTGCTTTTATTAGATTTTCTGTGAGCAGGCAGCACAATGGAAACATATTCAGTTGAGAGGAAAGAGGAAAAAAAGAACAAAATACTTCCCTTCACTCCCGTTGGTGAAACGAGTTGTTCAAGCAGGTGTACCAGAGATGATTCAAAGGCAGCATGAAACATGGGAATGCCACTCTTTAAATAAGGAATTTCTCCCACAGGGGAATGAATTCAAATGGGATATGGGGCCCTGAAAGAGTGCTGGCACTCTATTTCATCCTATTATGTATCTGTAACTTAAAGGAACCATCACTGACAATGATCGGGGGGAGGTAGAGCGTAACAAAGAACAGTCACTGGAGAATGTATTTTAGATGGGGTCTTCGTAGCTAAAAGTCAAAAGATACACATTCCAATTCTGTATCTCTAAGATTGATGCATACCTTGGACATGAGCTGCAAATGCCTCTGGGGATATTGTAAGGAACCAAGATTTAATGACAGAGAAGGGGATAAAGGAGGGACATTTTCTACTGTTCACTTCTCACCAGAAATGTTAAATGCCTCTTCCTCATATGTCTTTCCCCCCCTCTCTTTCCACACTGAACATTGCTGTAATCCTTCCATCAGTGTACTTTAATGTAAATGACAAAATGAGCAAATAACAGCTTCCCTGGGAAAGAGATGTGGCTTTGGGCACTGGGGTCATTGCCAAGAATAGTAAAAACAGAGAATATTGATTTAAGAGAACCAAAAGATTTATTTGGACAGTTTCAGAATAGTTAATAAATCAAATTAGAAAGATGCTGGTTCAGAAATCAAATCCATACCTGGCCTACTCTGGGAACACAGCTGAGCAATGTGCTGCTTAACCTAAAAGGCACTTTGATCCAAAGCCATCATACTGACATCTTATTTTTTTTCCTGTTTAATCAATCAACAAGCATTTATTAAGTACCTGTTATATGCCAGACACAGTGTTAGGGGCCAGGGATTCAAAGACAAACACGAAAACAGTCCCTGCCCTCAGAGAAGCTATATTCTTGTGGTTGAGGAACAGCCTAGTTCCATATACAACTGCCAAGACTACAGTTGATTGCAGTGAAGGAAAGAAGTGTGGGGAGAACGGGAAAGATGAAGAGAAGCTAGTCCATTCTGGGGCAGTTTTAATGATAAAGGAAAAAGTAGGCATGTTCTCAAACAGATATGTGATTAGCAGCTCTCCGAGAATTTCTGACCTTGTGATTTGGGGGTTCACAGCATCTGAGGGCTTGTGCATTTGAAGTGCCTATGGTAGCTCTGCTATGTCAAGGAAATACAGCATCTCTTCCTCATTCCTAGGATGCAAGACAAAGATGCTCTGGCAAATGAAGTTCGTAACTCCCATCCTGTAGTGAATTAATTAGTTCACCTATGACCATAGGATAAATAGCAAGTTACCTGTCCCCCACTCTCCTCTACCTAACATTCTCAGTCAGTTTCCATGTTGTGAGGAAGGAAATATATTGACTGAACAGAGAAAGATAATGTTGACCGAAAAAGACCAAAGGAACAGAGAATCCCAGAATCTCAGGACTGGGAGAGACCTTAATGGGAGAAGGCACAGTGGATAGCATGCTAGACCTGCAGCCAGGAAGATCTGAATTCAGATCTGGCCTTGGAAACTGAGTGGTTGCATGATCCTGGGCAAGTCACTCTGCCTGCCTCAGTTTCCTCATCTGTAAAATAGGGATAATTGTAGCGCCTACCTTCCAGGATTGTTGTGAGAATCAAATGAGGCATTTATAAAGCATTTTGCAAACCTCAAGGCTCTATATAAATGCTATCATTAGTAGTAGTAATAGTATTACCACCTATATCCTCTGTTGCATGCCCAACAGGTGATCATTTAACCTTCACTTTAAGTCATGCAGAGAAGGGAAGCCCATTCCTTCCCAAGTCTGCCCTTACAACTTTTGGAGTGCTTTTATTGAGAGGATGTTTTACCTTATGTCAAGGCCAAATTTCCCTCTTTTCCACTTCCATCCTCAACTCCTAGTTTTGCCTTCAGAGTCAAAGCACAGGTTTAACTCCTCTTCCCCATAAAGACAGTCATCAGTCAGTCAGTAAGCATTTATTAAGCATCTACTACATGCCCGTTCTAAGCACTGGAGATACAAAAGAAGACAAAACACAGTCCCTGCCCACTAGGAGTTCACGGTCTAATGGAGAAGACAACAAGGAAACAAATACAGACAAACAAGCTATATACGGAATACACAGGAAATAATTAACAGAGAGAAGGCACGATTAAGAGGGGTTGGGGTTTCACTTGGGACTTGAAGGAAGTCAGGAGCCAGATATGAGGAGTAAGAGCATTCTAGCCATGGACAACAGCCAGAGAAAATGCCAGAGATGGAGTGTCTCATTCACAGAACAGCAAGGGCTCCTGTGTTACTGGATCAAAGAGTATATGGTGGGGAGTAAGCTGTAAAAAGACTGGGAGAAAGAGGGGAGTTGATCACGAAAGGCTTTGAACACCAAACAGATGATTTTATATTTGATCCTAGAGATGATAGGGAGTCCTTGGAGTTTATTCAGTAGCTGGTGGGGGGACGTGGGGTGATATGGTCAGACCATCATGTTCCTCCTGAATCTTCTCTTCTAAATAGTCCTAATTTCTTCAATAAATGGTCATATGGCATGTTCCCTATCTAGAACAGCTTGCTCTGGACACCATTCACCTTCTCAATGGCCTTCCTAAAATATGGTACCCAAAAGTGAGCATAATACTCCAGATGTTGTCTGGCCAGGACAAATTACAGCAATAGTAACACCTCCAGTGTCCTGGACCCTCTATCTTTCTTCATGTATCCTCAAATCACATGCGCTTTTTGGTCCCATGACATATTATTGACGCATATTGAGTTTGCAGTTCACTGAAACCCCAAGGCCATGTTTCACTGAACTGGTGCCAACTATGACCCTAGGTTCAGTGCT
This sequence comes from Phascolarctos cinereus, assembly GCF_003287225.1. Classification (NCBI taxonomy): domain Eukaryota; kingdom Metazoa; phylum Chordata; class Mammalia; order Diprotodontia; family Phascolarctidae; genus Phascolarctos; species Phascolarctos cinereus. The sequence continues at coordinate 159,888,012 of NW_027555514.1, forward strand.
CTAGCCATTGTGACACCTGGTCACCTGATCATCCTCACCATATCATCCTGTATAGCTCTGGGGTAATCAACTGTGGACAGCTGTGAATCCTTTTTTTTTCCAGCATTTAAGATATATGAACAGTCTATCTTTGTTCTGTCCTGTGATCCTTTTATTCATTTCACTGTCACCAAATTTCTTCACCTTAATCTTTTTTTTCTTCCTTCTTCAGACGCAGCAGATTTTTTTCACCTCTTAAAGTAAAGAGGCCTTTTGGTCTGACTACTGAATGATCCTTCATATTTACAGACCTTTCATAATGTATGAGGACCTGAGGCTTGGACCTAGGTCAGAGGATTTAGGGATATCGTAGATGAGCCCTTAGAGATCATTTAGACCAGAGATTCTTAAACTTTTCTGAGCCTTGGACCTCTTTAGCACATCTGGTAAAGCCTATGGACCCCTTCTCAGAAAAAGGCTTTTAAATGAATAAAATAAAATAACACAGGATTACAAAAGAAAACACTTACTCTGAAATACAACTACTGAAGTATATTTTTGAAAAGTTGACAGTCCCCAGGCTAAGAACCTCTTCCTTAGAGATTATATTCTACCAGGGGTGGGGACCCTGTGGCCTCCAACTGAATAATCCAACTGGATTCAAATGGCCACACTTTAGGACCTCATGTGGCCTTGAGGCTACACTTTCCCCATCCTGTATCTAATCTAACCCTTCATTTTACACATGAGAAAATTACAGCCCCATGAGACAAAATGATTTGTGTGACAAGCCAAGTAGCAGACCAGAGATTCAAACCCAGGTCCATTCATGCCAAATGCAGAGCTATCTCCTTTGCCACGTTTTTTGCCTCTGTATTTGAACTTCACTATTGCCTGTGCCGGGATCCAGCAACCACCACTGGTTCAAGGTTGTGAGGTTTTTATCAACTTAAGCACAGACTTTTCCCCCCATGAACATCCAATCTAACTTTTAAAACATTTAATCATTTTTATCTCTTAGCTTAACAACCCCTGATCTAGACTAAATTGTTCATTTCACAGATGAAGAAAGCAAGACAATTTTCCGAATAAAGCGAAATTGTGGTCCCTACTATTTCAGGGCCTTATATCCAAAGTAATATAACTGATGGTTCAATCTTTATTTTGTTTTATTGACTTCAAGATTTGTAGTGTCCATTATTTTTGTTTGTTTGTTTGTTTTTATTTTTGTATTTTGCTAGGCAATGGGGTTTATTGACTTGCCCAGGGCCACACAGCTAGTGAGTGTTAAGTGTCTGAGGCTAGATTTGAACTCAGGTCCTCCTGACTCCAGAGCCAGTGCTTTACTCACTGCACCACCCAGCTGCCCATTAGTGTCCATTACTTTTTTTTAAAAAAATCATCTGGTGAACTATTTTATCACAGGAATCCCCAGAAAGGTATTTGCTCTAACTCATTCAATGAGGAATAAAAGGGGAGGCGTGGCTTTGAATTTGAACTTGAATGGCAAAGTAGACATTGAGCTAAATGGTGATCCTGATCTCTACCCTACACCCTTCCCCAGAGATGTAGATAGTGTAGGGGAGATTATGCTGCCCAGGTGTTGGTGGGAAATGTTAGTATGTTTATTCTTCAATTCAGTAAACATTTATTCAATGCCTACTATATATTAGGTACTGTACTAAGCATCAGGGATACAAATTAGGAAAAGAGTCAGTCCCTGTCCTCAAGTAGCTTACAATCAACCCACAAAAAGAAGCTGAAAAGGGGAGCGGTGGCCGCAAGAAGGTACTCAATGATGGGAGCACGATGGGAGTGGGGAAGGTGTTGGAGAAGGTGGAGCCCACCATAGCCCTCCCCCACCTTCCCCAAGCATGGTGTTCGGGGAGCCAAAGCTAAGTAGAACTACTGATGGAAGAATGGGATTAGTGGATTATGTGGAACATTGTGAGCCCTCTATAAAGGAAGGTATTAGGTCTGCCCTATATCCCTCCAATCAGAGGGAAGAGGAGAGGGCGCTGAGTGTCAAAATCTGAGTCATTTACCGGGGGTTGAGAGATTTCAGTTGAGTTCTATTTATCCTGAAGGAAGGGTCATGACGTCCCTTGGGGAGTCAAAGACAAGCAGAGCTGCTGATGGAAAATGGAGTAGTAATTCTGGCTATAGTTTGAAGTAAATATTCTTTTGTCAAAGTTAATCTGATGTTAAGTGGTTAAATGGATCTGGGGTGCTACTCTCTAGTCACCTAAAATGGGGGGAACATAATCAATATGGTCTTTACCTAATGGCAGCTATTAGAGACCCTCCCAACCCATCAAGGAACAGACCTGTCTTTAAGACAGTGGAGTCAGTCAGCCTGTGCTACTTTTGTACAGTTGTTTAAATGTTTTCTCCCCATTAGATTATGAGCTCCTCCAGAGCAGGGACTGGGTTTTTTTTCCTTTGTACATAACTGGCACATGGTAGGTGCTTAATAAATGCTTAGTGACTGACTAACAGAGGAGTTGAACATCAAAATTTTCAAATAAAGGGAGAGGAGATTGGCCAGGCTATAGTTTTCCTGACTTTCCAGTTCATTTTGAGGGTCATTCCTTTCTTGAAGTTTCAAAAATAACCTGTCAAGACATATTATTTTTTTCAGCAACATCCATCAGAAGTCAAAGAACTTTGAGCAGCTAAGACTGAATTCTTTACCATTGGAGAATATGAAATGTACCTGGTTTGGAACCTAGCTCCAATTTATTGTCTATTTAGTTCTGGGAACCTAAAAGTTGTCTTGGTGAGGATTCAAGGTCTTAAATAAATCCTAATTCTTTCATTGCCTAATGGAAAATTTCCTGTGAGACTTGGGCAATGTAGAATGCCAAGGAAATGGTGTGCGCTGATCAAAGGTCGTCTCTGAACTGTGGGTATGGAGAACCTCTAATTCCCGCTTGTTTGATGCAGTTGTTGAATTTGTTCAAACAACAAATAGGTTAGAGATACCATCCTCCAGCCTGTTTAGAATTAACGTTTCTAGTTTTAAGAGATCTCAAGTCTGCCTGTTTTGTCACGGTTATACATGAGATTCAATACTCTTAAAAAACACAAACTACAGAGAAATCTGTAATTCTTTCGGCCACAGATGATTATGATTGTTCTTGCCTCGGAGTGATCTGATTATTTACTCGTTCTTTTCCTTCACAGCTGTGACCTAGTTAATTTTAAGTGGGAAGAAAACCCTGAAATCATTAGACCCTCTGCATGGCCTGAAAACCTTGTTCTGTTCAATTTTAGGATGTCCTCCTTCATAACAGGAAGTGAAGTTGCCGAGAGCAAACACATTGGAATTCTTTGAGCGCCGAGATGAAGAAGAGCAAATGCTATTTCTTTCCCTTTTCCTTGTGGTCAGGGATGGGGGGAAAAGACAAGTGGGATGGGCAACAAAGTGACCAAGGGATGAGTCACCAGTTTCTGAATGAAGAATAAAAATCCTTTTTGTTAGTTGCAGAATTTCACATCATGAACATCTTGATCTTCCATCTGTACGGATAATGTAGTGAGTGATGATTCAGTGTCCTGGTCTAGCAGCTTTCTGCCTCCCTTTCAGGGAAAAAGCCACTTCTAATCTTATCTCCCTAAGAAACCAATTTCATTTTGGAATGAAATCTAGATGGCCAGAGGTCTGAGTTTAAACCTCAACGAGTGAATCTGCATGGGCTGCCTCAGGAGAGGACATTGGTGGGAAAGAGAAAGGATCCCATGTCTTTTATTTGGTACTATCGCAATTATTCTTTCTGTGATTGAGAACTCCTAGTGTGGAAACTTCCTCCATCAATGTGGAGCCACAACTCGTCCATAATTTATAGTCTTGAAGACTGGCCTGGACTGGTCGATGAGAAATTAAGTGATTTGCTGGTGAGAGGCATGATATATGAGAGAGGCAGGACTGACCTGGACCTGGCTCTTTCTGACTCGAAAGATGCTATACTTACATGGATTCCTAATAAGCTAGATGTTGTGATATGAAAATTACCCAAACATAAGACACACAGTTTTATTTATTTTTTTTTGTCCAAGTCTACCACCTTACCTTAAATAATGGTTAATTTTAATTATTAATTGAATAGTTATTGAAATAAATTTCTTACTATTTTATACATATAGGGCTTCAAAATTTCCAGGCAAAAGATAGTTTTTGGACACCTACATTCCCACTCAAATCAAAAAAACCTCAATGATGTCAAAAAGTAAGTTGTAGGAACTAGGAACCTTGGGAGAAAGCAGACTTAAGAAAGACACATTTGATTTCTGAAATGGCAATAAAAGTGATAAGCATACCAATTCCTTCTTAGTTGTTATACCTCCTATCAGATATAAAGCACGGCAACCGTTCCCTCTCAAGAGAGAACAGAGCTCATTTGTACTTGACTGTGTTAGACCAAACTCAGTCATGTGGGACCTGTGATTTCATTAGTGTGAGTATTCCCTGCACCCAAAGAGAATGTAACCCCTCAACAACTTAAAAGCATCATTCTGTAGCCAACTTCATGAACCCTGAAGTTAGCTAAACTGATCCTTGGCTGACTGACACATGGTCAATCCATCACAGGGCCCAAATTAAAATTCTTTCTAGTTTGGTTAAGATGTGGCCAGGGTTATTGTAAGTCTTGAATGAAATGTCAAGCATTTTCTAAACCTTAAAGCGCTATATAAATGCCGGTTGATGGTGGTAGTAATGTTAGCCTATAGTTAGCCCAAGTCTGTAGATGATTCATCCCCTGAGCCACCTGCTGCCTTCCTGCTGAGTTCAAGCAAGGTTTATATAGAACAATACAGAGCTGTGCTGGTAAATTTTTAACAACTAGGCTTGTGGTGGAGGGAGGGAGAAAATACGCACACACACACACATGCACACACACACACACACACACTTTTAATGTTAATCTGATTTATTAACACTTAAATTCAGATGATCAACATAACATAAATCAAGCTCTGATTTGTAGCTATTGCTGATTTAAAGCTGAATCCCATACACTACCTGGACCTGGTACAAGAGAAAGAACACTGCGGAGTACAGGGTTCAAATCCTACCTTTGGCATTTCCCTGTGAACTTGGGTAAGCCCCTTAAACTCCCTGGGACTCAGTTTTCTCTTCTGTAAAAGGGTAGCTTAGATAAATGGCCTCTGAGGTCTCTTCTCATTCTAGACCTATGGTCCTGTGATCATTTAGTAGCGCATCATTGGTGTTAAATTAAAATTGAAACAGAATCCCTGAGGCAGCACAGTGACTCAGAAACCCACAAATTAGCATTACCTGTGTCGTATTGTATGGAGGGGGAGGAGGAGCTAAACATTTCCCAGTTATATTTTTTAATTTTATTTTTAATTTATGGATTAAAACAAGCATTTTCATAACAATAATAAAAAAGATGATTGCACACAAAACTGCAAATCTATCTTGTATAACTTGCTATTCCTTTTAAATATATAACAAAGTTATCATGTAAATTTCTTTTTTTTCTTCCCTCCCCATTTATATTTTAATCTGGTTCTGACTTCACTAGGGAGTTTTGCCTAATGCAACCAGGCATTCGGGTTGGGTCTTCTCCAAGTGAAGATAGCAGCCCTTTACAAATACTGGAGGTAATTTTGCCTATGACTCTGGTTTAGCTTTCAAGAATCTAGGCTCACCTCAATGAGTGAAGCATGGAATCAGACTTCAGTGGAAGCTAGAATACGCTCGTCCCAACTTAGTTTTTCCTTATTTGTCTCCTCAAACCAAGGAAGAAAGGCATGACTTTGATATCAAGGGCATATTCTCCTCTTATGTAATTGTCAGGTAAATTTCACTAGACAGCATCCCTGATAGGAAGGAGTAGCTCATATTACTGAGCCAAAGGAAGAATTTAAAAAACCCATCTGGTCTCCAATCTCTCTGTCAGCTTCATTTCTCAGCTACCTCATAGGCTGCTCACTTTCCACCACTAGGAGTACAAAACCACTTTTGTGACAGGGGACAATAGTTTGACCCTTGATACTTAATTCTAAGAGTTACAGGGAACAGTAAAGCTCTATTCATTGCTAGAGAGTTAATTAGCAAGGAGACTAGTCCCTTTTAAGTAAAATGAAGGCATTATTTTAATTTCACTGAGAGTAACAGAAGATACAAAATTATGAAACTTTTCTCCATTGTTGAATATTAATTTTCATCTGTTTCTCCATCTAGAAGGTTTCCTCTCTGGTCTAAGTTTATCTTTTTGAAAAATAGTTATTGAATATTTTTATGGTAAATCAGATAAGAAGGGCAATTTAATTTTCTTTGCAGATTTTTAGATTTTTTTCACAGCCTGAGTGGATTCCCTTATAGTTTTTGTTTAAATTGTAGACTGTATCGAATTTTTTTTTTCAGTCACAAGGCTCCTGGGGCTGCTTCTCTGTCTTCAGGGTTGCTTTGGTTCAGAGAAAGATGAAGTTGAGATAGCAACCCTTTCTAAATACTGGAGATTACCATGTCTTGGGTTTAGCAAACACCTCATACAAATATAACATTTGGTCATTTTCAACAATTAACAGGACTCGGGAAAGATCCAGTAGGTCAGTCAATAAGCATTTATTAAGGATCTACTATGTGCCAGGTAGATATATGAAAGGTTAGACATATGATAAGCCATTCTATCAGGATCCACTTTCCTTTCTGCTTATTCACCCTCTACTCTAACCAGATGCTTATACTTACTTCCACCTGTAAGTACTAGGTTCACCACATACAGGTATTAGCTCTTGTCCTTATAGCAAGGATATAAATGTTTATTGATTGTGTCAGAGAGTTGTTTTTGTGTTCAAGGCTTTTTTGGTACTGCTGATGCCTTGTATGTTTGTTTCAACCTGCTTTGTCCTATCCCTTAAGGTCCTGTCAATCTCTGTGCTCCCCTCTATCCAGATAGCTTACCCTTGTGTCTTCCTGGTTTTTACCTGTCTTCTTGACTTTGGATTGATTGCTTGCTTTGAGCTCTAGAATGTTTCTGTCCGGACTTTTGTTTGCCTGCTAAAGTCTCTTTGATCTTGAATTCATGTATGTTTCTAGGTTCCTGATTACGAGCCTACTGTTTAAGAATACCTCTCCTAGACCCTAAGGTACTTCTGTTTATCCCCAACCTAACTCTTTATTCCATACCCATGATCCACAAAATCACCTGTAGTTAAGCTAGTTTAAATAGGAGCACAGCCATATACATAGACAAAACCTCAGATCAAAACCCACATGTGATTTTATCCAAGTGAACTCTTTATGAGGATGCCCAGGCCAAAGTTTTTAGTCAGTAGTTTATAAATTTAAAAAAACTGTTCTTCAAACTCAAAACCTGGCTTTGAGTAGTAAAATGACAAGTTCTACTATCTCTATCAATTTGGGATTATGGGGAAAAAATTGCAAATACCCTGAGGTAGCAGGTAATTCTAGGGAGCGTTTACTTTATCCTGTGGACCAAGTTTGCAGTGGGAAAGGTTTAGAGGGGGATGACATTACCCTTCCCTAGAGTCTCTAAAGCATTCTGCCCAAGGTGAGTGATTTATGCTAGCATTCAATAAGTGTGGTGAACTTGAATAGAATATTTTTCATCCCTAAAACCCCTTTTTCTCCTCTCTAGTATTTCTTCCACTAATGCCTTATGGAAGTAGCATGCTCCTTGAAAGCTCTGCCAGCAGAGCACAATCTCCAGCATGACTCACCAAGCTGCCAAGGATTCCATACCAACTTGTCAACAAACCATATTCGTGGTGTCCAGGGATTGGCATTTTTTGTTGCTTAGTGGTTTTTCAGTTGTGTGTGACTCTTTTTCTCGGCAAAGATACTGGAGTGTCTTGTCATTTCCTCCTCCAGCTCATTTTACAGATGAGGAAACTGAGGCAAACCGGGTTAAGTGACTTGCCCAGGGTCACACAGCTAGTAAGTGTCTGATGATGAATTTGCATTCATAAAGATGAATCTTCCTGATTCCAAGCCCAGTGCTGTATCCACTGCTCCACCTAGCTGCCCCAAGGACTGGCATTGTAAAGTTCATAGAGGATTATCACTGAAGGGTTGGCTGTCAAATAATGATTTTTCTTCTACAACAACTCATGAAGAGTAGTAAAGCATGGAGGAATTATAATCTGCAAGCCTGGGGGAACTATCTCTTCTGATGAAGTCAAAGATCCTTAAAGTGTTGAAATAGAAGCATAAGCCGTATTTAGTATGATCATTTAGAGAAAAGGTAATTGCTAAGTGCCTGAGTTGAATTTGAACTCAGGGTTTTCTTGACCCCAAGTCCAGCACTCTTTCCATTATTTCACACTTATACCTAATTTATTCACAGGCCCAACCTCTTTCTAAAGCTTCAGATAAATAGAACACAGTTCTGTCAGTATTATATAAGTTAATTCACATAAGGCAAATGCAGCACCCATCTCTCTGACTTCAGAACACCCCCCTCTGAATACCTTCTCCTCATCCTCTGAAGAGAAACAAACATGGAGCATGGGACGGTGATATTGACCAACCAGGAATTCAGAAAAAGAAAAAGTGCACTTTGAATTACTGATTTGGCCTGAAGATGTTTATTTTGATGTTCTGATTTCTTTTAGGTCCTGAGCATGTGGGTGGGCGATTGTTTATTTTTGTGGCTGAGGTAATTGGTATAATGAGATCACTTTTGTGGCCATAGGATCAGCTTGGGTAATAGTTGTAGACCTTTGGGGAGTGTTTCTAAACATAGATCTTGGCCTGCTGCTCTAACGATTACTCCAGAGGGCAATTCCTACTTCTCCTTGTACTTTCCCAGGGACCTAAAATATTTTTATATGCTGGACCAGCAGGATTTTATTTTCATTATGCTGTACTCTCCAAAAGATGAAAGTGACGATTTAATTCCCCCGCTCTCTTTTGTTTTTATCATCATGTCTCTTGAATTCTCTGGTCCAGAAATGATGATGACTCTTTGGGTGTCACATCAGGATGCTATCCAGACCCAAATATGACAAATTGAGTGTGCTGAGGTCAGCATGGAAGGGTCTCAAGCTTTTAAAAGATTGTTCTGGTCCAAGTTTTTCCAAATAAACACTAACTGAATGACAAAATCTTTTTTCTACATGTGGGATTCCCAGGACCCTAGAAATGACATTTGTAAAGAAAAGAGACTATTACTTTTCACAAAGTTTGGGGCTTTTTCCCTCTAGGGTGTTGCAGACTAAAGTTTGATGTGGGAGAGATAAGGAAGGGAAATTTGGTTCCTCAATCTCATCTGCATCATAGACTGTGTTTCTGCAGAGGCAGTTTTAGAAAATCTGGATAGCAATGGTCTTTTGGCCAAAACAAGAGGGTCTATTTCCTTGCATGGCATTCTGGGTCTTTTCAATGGATCATTCCAGGCCTGGTGCCCACTTCCACCCTGCCTAAAGAAAGGCATATGCTGCAGAAACACTATCAGGAAAACAAATAAAATTTAGGACTGTCCGTTTTCAAAAGACACACTTTCAGACCCTGTCATATTCTGGCACCATAGGGCCCAGCAAACATTCACTGGAAGTTTGAAAACGAGATATTTATTCTCATAAAGCCACAGAAAGAAAAAATAAAGATCTAAATGTGCAGTGAATTTAAATCCAGGTTTGGGTCCTGTGTATGGTTATAGGGGGACCCTGGAGGTAGGAGGTAGGGTTGAAGGGTAGAATCAAGAAGTGAAAAGATCTAGATGTGGCGCAGAAAGAGGCAACATCTAATAAATATGTACTAATCCTTTTACCTGTATTCTGCCCCCAAATGCTGTTGGTTAACAGTTCCTTGAGGCACTTAACTCCCTTCTCCTAACCAGTTATAAATTGTTTTGTTTTCCTAGAAGCTTTTGAACAATGTTGGGGAGTTTTCTCTTTTAGCTCTTCTAGGGCCCCAAGTCAGCCTTGTAACCAGGGCCCTGTTGCTTAAGTTTCTAGTTAAACTCTTGTGACTTTGGGCTGTGGTGAGTTTGGATTTTAATGGTGAGGTGATTGTCTTATACCTTTAGAACTCATCCACAATGAAATAAAGAAATTCATCGTAGAGAACTTTTTAAAAATACAATCTATTTATGCATTCGAGTAGCACCCTTTGGCCTATCAGCAGAGCGTGGGAGTCCTGTAGTCAATGTTATGCCTGACATTTTCTAAAATAGATGGCAGGAAATAACAACTGAATAATTATGAGGAGTTCAGATTATGTTTCTGAATGTAATTTTCTATTGCTCTGTGTATGTGTATGTATGTAATATATGTATGTATATTTCCCAGGTTTGTGAACTGTTATTTCTGTATATTTATGTACTCTACACATTGATAATAATTGCAAGATACATCACTTTCAACTTAGAGCTTTTCAAAGCCTTTTCAAGGCAGTAATTAAGTCTTAAAACATCCCCAGAGCCAAGACAAAGACATTTAGTACTTCTTTACAAAAACAGTGAACTAGGGACTGAGAACAGGGACAGGAAGCACATATTGGGAGAAAGGTAAATGGACTGGAATAGAGGAAAATGAGGTGAATAGTTACCTAAAGACCATCCCCGCCCAGCTAGCTGCACACTTGCCTAATATTTTCATAGGCTACTGGTGAGTATTTTCCATCAAACAGAATCAAATTGTGTAATAGTCAAATTAGAGCTACTTTGCCTTCGGACCTTCTCACCCAACCCCACTTCCAGCCCCAGGAAGACGCAGCTGTTGACTCCTTTTCTACATTAGAAAGTAACCCATTTGGAGCTTGTGATAATTAGGTGGTTGACTCATTCTGGTGAACACATATAAAGGGAAGTAGAGATGTGTTGGGGGTAGATGGGAGGGTTAGCATCCCATGACTATTTAATGTCTTCTCTCTTTCTCTGTTTTAGAGGGTCAGAAACTTCCCTACTCCAATAATCATTTGAATTACTTACTACCTTTCTTGATTCTAGGAACTGTTTTTTTTTTAGCTTCTCTTTCCCTTCATAGAACTAAGGAACTATGGTTTTTATTTCTAGTAGAGTGTAGATAATCAGTTTTCAAACTTTTTGGTTTCAAAACCTCTTTAAAACTCTTAAAAGTTAAAGAGTTTTTGTTTCTGTGGGTTGTATATTGATATTTGCCATATGAGAAATTCAAAGTTATAAATTTTGAAAACGTCTATTTTTAAATCACAGCAAACCCATTATATGTTGATGTAAATAACACATTTTATGGAAAAGAACTTTTCCAAAACAAAAAAAAATTAGTGAGAAGAGTGGCATTATTTTATATATTTTTGTAAATCTCTTTAATGTCTCGCTTAATAGAAGACAGCTGAATTCTCATGTATATTTCTGCATTCAATCTATTGAGATAATGTTGTTTTGGTTGAAGTTTATGAAGAAAATCTGGCTTCACACAGATATGTGGTTGGAAAAGTGAGTAGTATTTTAAAAAGCACATAATGTCCTAGAATTATTACAAAAATTATTTTGACCTCATGGATTCCTTGAAAGAGCCTCAGAGACCTTCAGGCATCCACAGAACATACTTAGAGAAGGTCTGGTGTAAGGAAAAGACTGCTGGATTGAGAATCAGAAGACAGATTCAAATTCTGGCCGTGTCAGTACCTGTGTGACCATTGCAATTCACGTCTCCCCAGTGGGCCTCAGTTTCCTCATCTATTAATTGCCAGGATTGGACATTCTGATTTCTAAAGCCCTTTCTCCCTCTAAATCTGTGAACCTATTTCTCTGTATAATTTTCCAGAGCAGACAGTGGATGCTTAATGAGTTACCTAATTGACTCAGTCCTTGTGTTCTTAGGTTTTGATTAAAAGTCTTTCAGTATCGGCCATTAGACAACAATCTCCTTGAAGAAAAGGGATTTACTTCTAGCTTCTGTGACATTGTATTGATTGCATTAGTTTGTTTCTAGGCTCTGCCCTTCCTTCCATGTTCTATCCTTCAGCTTCTAAATAGGTAGATGGCTTAAAATTTTAATCTTCCAAGTGGGATGAGGAAAGGATGGAGAGAGTAAGAGATGTTTTCAGATCAAAAGGTGTTTGAGTAGGGAGAGGCAGATGCCAAGTCACTGTTGTGCCCCAAGAGAACTGGACTTGGAGTAAGAAGCCCACAGTCCTTGTCCTATGTCAATCATAACTAACTTCATTAGCTTGTATGTACTACCTAACCTCCCTATTGCTGGTATGCATGAGAACATGGGCTTGCGTTAGTTTCATACATGTAAAGGGAATGGAAGAACCAATGGTAATGGGAGCTGGCTGCTAGTACACCCAGCCCATAATCTAGGTGCACATACCAACCAAATCAAGCCTCAGATGCTTACTAGCTGTATGACCTTGAGCAAGTCACTTAACCTCTGTTTGACTCAGTTTCTTCAACTGTAAAATGGGAAAAATAATAGCACCTAACTCAGGGGTGGGGAACCTGTGGCCTCAAGGCCACATTTAGGCCTCTAGGTCCTCAAGTGCAGCCCTTTGACTGAATCCAAACTTCACAGAACAAATCCTCTTAATAAAAGGATTTGTTCTGTAAAATTTGGACTCAGTCAAAAGGCTGCACCCGAGGACCTAGAGGGCCACATGTGGCCTCAAGGCAGCAGGTTTCCCACCCCTCACTTAACTCCTAGGGTCATTGTGAGAATTGAAGGAAATATTTGTAAAGTGCTTACACATAGTAGATGCTTGATAAGGCTTGTTTGTTTCCTTCCTGCTTTACCTCCTTCCCTTCCGTTGTTTTCTTCCTTCCTCCTCCTATCTCCTTCCTCTCCTTCCTTCTTCCTTCTTTCCTTCTTTTCTTTCTTCCTTCTTCACCAGGTTGCAGAGATAAAATGAAATAAAACCTGTGAAATGCGTGGAAAATTAGAAAGCTCTTTATAAGTACAAATGATTGTTGTTTACACACCTATCCTGGTCAAGCAGCTCTCTCTTAACCCACCCTAGGAAAATCTGTCTCAGTAAATCACCTCTCTATGGGTCTATAGCAGAGGAAGGAATTCAGAGGTCTTGACTTTGCCCTGGAGAATGAAGCAGTGTCTTTGGCATGGATGTAAAAACCACTTTTACCATGCATATCCGTGGGAGTATGTCAGACTTCCAGAACTATAATCAGAGAGGACCCCTCTTAGGAACTTCAAATTTAAGACTACACAAAGAATCTTTTTAGAGAGCTTTCCCATTCTACAGAAGGCATGCAGATTCCAATTGAGTTTGAACCGGCTCTTTTGTCCTCAGAAATAAATGCATTTTGTATTCAAATTTTTTTTTAGTTTATTAAGGCACCTTTAGACTTGAAGGCCTCCTGTTCCAGTTTATCAGCTAAATACATATTGAAATTGGCTTTTTTGAAAGCCATATTATTTAATCAATAGAGTGAAACATCTCTTTTAGCAATGTCCCTATCTGTCCCATAATTACATGCTTTCTGATAGGAGTCTGGTTCGTAGCCAAAATTCTCTAGAGCATGTGTGGAATGAGCTCAGGGTGCATATACAGTAGCTAACTGCACTATATCATCTATTTGTTTTTTCTTGAAAATACTAAAGCGGTTAGCTAATGTTAATGGACCCGTCTTTTTCCATATCGTATTTTTGGGGGGTTTTGTTTTGTTTTTACATTTAAAAAAATTGTATGAAGGTAGTCTTTGAGTTTATGGGGAAATTGTAAATAACTAAAATATATATATATATTTCTTTTTAAAACTAAAATGAATCCACAAGGGGTTTCAGAGAACTAGAACAATATATAATGGCGAGACCATACATGGGTTTAGCCTGGGGCCAATGTTTTATAGCTTAATGATACAACTCTCTAAAATGGGTTTTATGGTAGAAATGACATTCATTTCTTAACTAAATCATGCGGAAAAATATGGAAAGTGTGAAAACACCATAAAAGGAAGAAAGACACTAGTTGGAGGGACATTGTTTTAAAATCATACCTATGATTTCATAATGGCATATTAGGATCCTCCATGTAAAGCTGGAAGAGATCTTGGAGGCCAACCATCTAATTTTATAGATGAGTACACAGAGGGCAGCTGGGTGGCACCATGGATAGGGCATTGGGCCTGGAGTCAGGAATTCTCATCTTCCTGAGTTCTAATCTGGCCTCAGATACTTACTAGCTGTGTGATCCTAGATAAGTCACTTAACTCTGTTTGCCTCAGTTTCCTCATCTGTAAAATGAACTGGAAAAGGAAATGACAAACTACTCCAGTATCTTTGCCAAGTAAACCCCAGATAGGGTTATGAAGAGTCAGACACAATGGAAACAACTGAATAACAACAAAATTGAGACTCAGGGAAGCTAGAGTTGTCCAAAGTCACATCATTAGCAAAGTACCCAAAGTGGGATTTGAACCTGGAGCTTCTATTTCCAGAGACAGTGGGTTTTTTTTCTATATTCCCTTCATTCATAATCATGGAATGTCATTGATATGATAGCATCTACCCTTAAGAATTTTATGTGAAGTCTGAGACCCGGAGATAGAGCAAAGAACGTGCAGAAGGCTAAATTATACCTCATAAGCATACTAAGGAAAACATGATGGGTTTTTTATGACACTGTATTCAAAATGAGTGCATGAAGAAGCAATTAACCCCTCTCCATGTCTTTTTTTTTTTCAGGATATGGTTTATTATTTGTTTGGTCTTTCAGGCATATCCCCCTTTTATATCCCAAGCTAGGTATCCCACTAGCAGTAACAGTAGGTTTTTTTTATTATTGCTACATATTGTGGGATAAAGTTTCCATTCCCCATAGATCAAAGTTCTAACATGTAGGACTTGGATGAAGTACTTCTGAAGCTTGGTAAAACCATATACAGTGACCTGTAATTGTAATCACAAACAACTACCACATGCTTAGCATCACAGAGCCAAGAGTGTTACTGAGCTTTCTTTCTTGGATGTGTGGATGTGTCCTACGTATGGCTATCCTATCCTCCCAAATAGTGAAAAGGCTTGTCTGAAAACAACCTATAATGGAAACGATGGTGTGTGATGCCTCTCCCACCTTTTAGTCACCTCCCTCTAAAACTTTGAGCGTTAGTCTTTCAACAAATTTTTCTGTAGGTTCATTCCATACTAACCCAAACTTGCAAAATATCCAAAGAATATACTTCTGTTTTTGCTAAATCACACATGGTGCCTCCTGAGGCTGGAGACTTGGAGGGAGACTGGTTTTCTCATAATTTAAACATGATTTTGTCCATGCAAAACAGCCTTAGGTTGCTGAATTTGAAAGGGTTAAGTAAAGACATGGAATGTCTTGGGAATGTTGGCAGAGAGAGACAGCAGTTTTTTTTTCCTTTCTTCCCCTCTGCTTTCTCCCCTTGGATAGAATCCCAGCACTTTGAAAACTTAGTGATGGCTTTGGATTTTAGCTCTTTTCTGGGTTCTGCTGTGGCCAGCTGAGAAGTCAGCTTGAGAGTAAGCATCAGTCTTCCACAAGGGAGGGATGTGTGACTATCTGCTTACTAGAGGAGGATATTTTCACCTTGTCCCTGGTAATTCCCAGGGGTAGAGGAAAAGCTTCTTGATTTAAGAAGTCATTCCATAACCCCTGAGGGAAAACAGTCCCTGAAAATTAGTAGTGGTAGGGAGGAGGAGGGTTAAAGGTTAAGGAAGAAGGAGCAAAGTTTATTTTGGCTGCATTTTTTTTTCTTTTTTGATTAAAACACTGTGACATTTGAACCTTGCGGTTCTAAGAAGTCCAGTCATCTGGTTTGTTGCTTGGGACTACAGAGGGGTACAGCTGGGCACATAGCTGGCATGGCTGCTGTACTCTTCAGTTTTGAAGACCTTTTATATAGCTGGGACAGCCTGGTGTGGAACCTGACTGCCCGGGCACTAAGGACCTGCCGAGCTGGAAACCTTCGAGTCTGGCAACTGATGTTGAAACCATGGTGCATCTCCAGGGCTGTTTACCAGGTGGGATTTATCTATCTTCTAAAACATCTTCTGAGCATCAGGAGCTGGGAGGAGGTTGGGGAAAGACAGAAAGACAGAGACAGACGGAAACAGAGAGAGAGAAAAGGAGACAGAGAGGGAGGGAGGAATGGAACGAAGGAGGGAGAGAGAGAGAGAGAGAGAGAGAGACAGAGACAGAGAGAGAGAGAGAGAGAGAGAGAGAGAGAGAGAGAGAGAGAGAGCCTGGGCCATCCATATGAGGACAGTTATGAATGTTGCTAGAGCTGTTATTTTTTACAAAGTCCAGGTACCCAGGCAGTATGGCATAAAGAGTAGAGCACCAAATCTGGCTTCAAACCTCCTTTTGACACAACCTGGTAATGTGACCCCGACCAAGGCACTTAACTAAACTCTCAGGGCCTTAGGTAACTTTCCTAGACAACGAGTTAGAAAGAAGGTGCCAACCTGCATTGGTAAAGGTAGTTTCCTCACTTGGGAGTTCTCTATATCAGTGAAATCACAGGTTCAACGCCTATCCCTACGGAGCGAAGAATGAAACAAAAGGGATGAGGGGAGATTGTTGTTTTTTTATTGAGTTGTTGGAACAAGAAGGCAGGGTTGAAGAGTACTGAATTTGGGGAGGTTCTTTCCTCTCATTTAAAAAGTAGCTTCTGAAAATGACATTAAACCTTCATGTTTCACCTAGCTCGTCTATGAAAAGGAAAGGGGAAAGGAAACTTCATTAACCCAGGTGGTTTTGAGACTATTTGACAATAAAGACTTTAAAAGAGGGCCAGGATACAGGATACATCCACTGACATCAGCTCAGAGAACCTTAGAGCAGGAGTAATTGTCCCTCTTTTATATCATGGACACCTTGTGAAGTGAAGCCTATGTAGCCCTCCTTAGAATGTTTTTAAATGTATAAAATAAAACACATAGAATTACAAAGGAGACTAATCATACTGAAATACAGCTGTCAAAAATTTTAAATAATTTTACAAACCTCTGCCTCCCAAAAGGGTTGTCTTAGGGCTTTTTAGTTCTGATAGGATTCTGCTTTTATCTGATAGACTGGGGGAGGGGAACATGTTCAGTGCCTCTGGTGCTGAGGTATGTGCTGCATTTACTGTTCCGCTATGAGTGGTAGAATGTCTAACCTAGTGGGCTTATTCCATTAAAAAATTTCAAATAGCTTTGGACTCATCCCTCTTTATGAGCCAGATCACCTCGATGTTTGGAACCAAACAGGCTGTCTGGCCTTTGTATCTTTAAGCCTAATGTGGCCTGTGCCAAATCTCTTAATTAACTGTAATGGCTAAATAATTCTCTCTTTCCCCAACCCCCAACCAGTTCCCCACTGAATGTTTGGATTTGTGTTGAAGGGACAGCTCCAGAGGCTTAAGCAGGACAATCTGCTTTGGCTTTGCTTCCATATCTCTCCTGCCTTTGTATCAACTTCCTCCCCAGGAGAACTCCACAGAGGAAAAGCTATTGCTGGTCCCTCTGCTCCTGTTTCTTTGGCTGCTAATTAGAAGTATGCAATGGCAAGCCAATGTGGAGGTAATAGAAATGGCCTCTGACAATGGCTGTGCCATGGGGCTGCGCTTGCCTTTGTCGGGACTTAATTGATATCTTCACTTAGAGGCAGATTTAGATTTACGTCTGAGCACTGGGTGTTTGCCACGCTGCCCTTTGGGGAGTTTGCTGCAGATGGGACAGCCATCTTTCCCTGCCCGTGCAGAAAAGTTCAGTGCCTCTAGCTTACTTTTCCTTGTTTACTAGTGGTATGACCCTAGGAAAGTGACAACCTCCCTTCTCCGTCTATAAAATGAGGGAATTGGATCAGTGACCTCCAAGTTTTCCTTCCAGCTCTAAATAAATCTATGATCTAGAAGCCCATGACCTTTCCCTCTCTGTCTTCTTTCCTTTCTGACCCCTTTGTGTGGATTGTAGAATTCTAAGTCTTCTGGCAGATCCAGAATGGTACCAGATAGCTCCATGTCAAGGGACTCTTTTTGAGCCTTTCATTATTTAAATTAATAAATGCATATAAGCAATCACTACGCTCAAGGCATTATGTTATAAATATGCTTTTCCCTCCTCTTTAAATAGCAACCTTGGGTCTCAGTTCCTTTTTTTGTTTTTGTTTCTTTTAGTGACGTTATGATATATCACTCCTATATGTGGCTCTATGGCTTACCGGTATTTCTGCTATTTATAAGAACTTCTTTGTCTGGCATTCACCAACGAGGGAGAGGCAGCAAGGTATAGGGGAAGAAAATGGTACAGAAGAAAGATCACTGGTTATGGAGTCAAAAGGTTTGGGTTCATATGCCACCTCTGATGCTTACTTTCTCTATGATTATAGGCAAGTCACTTAACCCTCCTGAGACTCAGTCTCCTCATACTTAAAATGAGGAAGTTTGACCTGCATATTCTCTGAGGTCCCTTCCAGCAGACCAAAGATTGGGGGCAGTACAGAGAGAGGAGTTGAATCACCAAAAGTTGTCCCCAGAGACAATACAACATCCAAGGTTTAGAACTCAGTATAGCTTGCCCCTTTCTCTGGGTTGAGAGTCTTTTGTCCACTGAGCTCTGCTGTTTGATAGCTTTGTATGTGTGTTTTGCTCATCCCCAGAACCATAAGCATGCCTCCAAAGTAGTTAAGTGCCAGGTGCCACATACAAAGTTTCACCTAACTCATCTATGGAAAGGAAACTTCATTCACACAGGTGTTTTTGAGACTATTTGACAATAAGGACTTTAAAAGGGAGCCAGGATACAGAATATATCCATTGACATCAGCTCAGAGAACCTTAGAAGCAGGAGTAATTATCCTTCTTTTGTATCAAGGAGAGGAAACAGTTCTTAAATGTTTTAGACTTGAGGATAGATACTCAAAATGTCACTGGCCCACAGAAGTAATTTAACAGCTCATCTTCCTCTTAGTTTATGCAGCATAAGGAAGAGTAAAATAAATAAAATCAGCATTCTGAAGTAATGGCCTGCCACAAGTTGTTTCTGGCCCCAAAGACTTAGAAACACATGTGTCACATACAGAAAATGGGATTAGAATTTTTTTTTTGCAAAAGTTGGATGCATTCAGCTTTTTCTATTAATAAAAAAGTTACACCCTCCATCTAGCTTCTGATCAAACACTCTTGGTGAACTTGACCTCAAAAAGGCAAATCATTCCATTTGGGGAACATCTCTAAGTGTTCAGGAGTCTTTTCTTATCCTGATTAAAATCTGTCTTCCCATGACTTGCATACACTGGTCCTAGTTCTCCTCTCTGGTGATTATGGGGAAAAAAGCAAAGGTCAGTGGCTATATATGGCATGAACATCATTACCCTGGGGGCTTTATTTATAAGTTCCTTCTTTCATTTATACCCAGCTCTGATCTTGGCTTATTGCAAAACAAAAAAACAATCATTCAACAACCTACATACCTTAGTTTTCCCCATGCCTTATAGAGAAACTTGGGAGAATCATGCACAAACTTTGTTAGTGCTTTCAAATCTTCCTAAGACATGGTCCTGGGTTTATATTCCTTGTGTGTGGTTTCCTTCTTGACATATCTTCTCTAAAGAAATTATGCTGTCTTCATCTCTTCCTCTGATATCCTCTTGTCCCCAAAGGCAATAGAACGGCCAGGTTTAGAACTCAGCATAACTTGCCCCTTCTCTGGGTTGGGAGTCTTTGGTCTACTGAGCTCCACTGTTCAGTAGCTTTGTATATGAGTTTTACTCATCCTCAAAACCATCCCTTCCAGGCTCATCTCAAGTAATAGTGCTTATCAAGGAATTTTCCTAATTTTCAGTTATTATTTCTTCCACTCACCTAAAATTGTCTTCTATATATTTTGCATTTAATTATCTGTATACATTTCCTTCATTTCTCAATAGAACGTAAGTTCTAGAAAAATGGGGCTATTTTATTTCTCTCTGTACATCTAGCACCTTACATGGTGTTTGGCACATGGTAGATGTTTTATAAATGCTTGTTGAATTGAATGGAATTGAAAATGGAAAAATCTCTCTTTGTACCTTATTTAGCTAAAACAGTTTCATCAACTGTTTATTTAGCTGGCGTGACAATGAAGATGATGAGCAGGCCTTTAAAAGCAAGGATGATTTTATTTTCCATGAAAGATTTGTGTTTTCTGAAGTGAAAAGTAAGGCCAATCTGGGACCAATAGGTTCTTGCCACAATTTGAACAAATGTTTCCACATGTGGAAATTGAGTTTCAATTGTTAATTCATGACTTCTGCTGTTCTCTTTTTATCATTTCATTATGGTGGCAGTTTCAAATATAACACAAATAACAAAAAATACATTTTGCATTATTTAATGTCTTCATGACAAGTGGTACTGAGTGTGCCACTCTTGCTCATAACAGCTGTCACAGCTAAAGAACAAAAGGCCTGCAATGGGAGAAAACAGTTAGCAAATTCATTAAAGAGCTGTTTACACTTTTGCTGTCAAGTCTAAGCATTTATTTCTTTTACCCTCTTTGGCCTCTAAAATCCTATTCCTCAGCTTAGCATTGATGTATCCCTTAGCTCTCAAAGGCTATGCCCGCAGATTGCAAGTTTTGGTCAATTTTACCAACCTGGAAAGACTTCAAGTACAAACCCAAGGATGGAGTTTATGTCATCTAATGATCAGGCTAGCTAAATTTGGAAAGGCTCACTTCTGTTTTGACAGCGGGAGGATGACATTTTTGGCCCCAGTAAATCTCAAAGACATTCTACTAAATTGTAGATGGCTTGCAATTTGCAACAGTGGAAGAAGTACCCTTTACTAGCCTGAGATTTCTTTGATCTGATTGGAACTCCTAGCATAGGAACTCATCCACTATTTCTGATCTTTAACTTGTTAGTAACAGAGAAATTTAAAGAATTGTTTGGGAATATCAAGGAGTTAAATGACTTGCCAATTGTCACATATCTATTATGTGACAGATTTCAAATTCAGATCTCTCTGACACAAAGGTCAGTCCTCTTCACACTAAGTCACATTGCTTATTGTCTTCAACACATGCTACAGTTGAAAACTTCAGATTTTGGATATTCCTTCCAATAGGCAGATTGCAACTCATCCATGCGTTCTCATATTGCATAATTATTTGTCCATGTCTTCTGTAAGTTCTCCTTTCAGGATCAATCTAATATCATAGAAAGTCTCCTGCTAATCAGGAATTCTTAACCTGAGGTCTATGAACTTAAAAAACATATCTATTTTGACATCTGTATTTCAATACAATTGGTTTCCTTTGTAATCCTGTATATTTTATTTTATGTATTTAAAAATCTTCTGAGAAGGGGCCCACAGATTTCACCAGACTGTCAAAGGAGTCCATAACACACACACACACACACACACACACACACACACACACACACACACACTCACACACACACACACATGGTTAAGAACTCTTGGTATAGATCTCTGAATATTTCATGAGCACAGTGCAGCAATTTTGTATCTTTCTTTTCTGACTCATCCCTTTCTCAAGCTGTATATTCATCCCATCTCCATAACCCAGAATTATGAGAGACTGAAGGGGCAGGAAAGAAGGATTCATATCAGGTATAAGTAGGCAGTATCTTATTAACAAAAATGATTTTTCCTGCAAGAAGCAATGGCATAAGAGTATCATCCCAGAAGTGTACAATAGGAAAAGGAACTGGCCTATCGGATAATGAAGTGTTAAAATTTTCACAATTATTCTTGATTTTCAGATATTTTGTATTTTGTGTCATAGGCCTAGTTAATGCCTTCACTTACTGACCCATAAAAAAGGCACAGTCTTAACCTAACTCATGACAGCTATTGGTGATAGAATTGTAAGCATAATTCTGATTTGTGAGTTTTTCTTCCCTGATATAACAAGATTTAATACAACATATTACATCTCCCATTTTTTACATTGTTCTTAGAAACATTTAGAAAGTTTTGTTTTTTTTTCTTCTTTTTAAGAATCTTGAGTTAGGCTTTTACTACTTATCTTCAGACAGAAAGCACATTGAGAAACACCACAGCAATCACAAAAATCATGGGATTATGTATTTAGAGCTAGAAGAGACTTAGAAGTCATTGAGTTTGATTTTGCCCTTCATTTTACAGATAAAGAAACAGAGGCACAGGGAGATTAAGTGACTTGCCCAGAATCACACTGCTTGTCAGTGTTTGAGGCAGGATTCTGACCCAGGTCTTCCTGACTCCAAATCCAGCACTCTGTCCACTACACATCTTCCTGCCTCTATGACCACTTTTGACAGTTTTATGAATGAAGGCAAGGCATGGAGATTATGTATTCCTGCAGAGTCAGCGAAGTTGGTTGAGCTTCAGTAGTCTGAGGTATTTTGGATAGAGTATGTCTAACAGTGCAATTCTATGATCGGTAACCTAAAGGACCAAGAGGAAGGCCTCCAGAAAGTTGAGTAGATCCTCTGTGGGAGAATATGTGGGAAAAACATAGCCAAGAATTGAATGAGATGATAAGAATAGGAAGTCTACTCTTATCAGTAAGAATGTGGTTCGTCCTTCATTTTTTGATGTCCAATGACATCAGTAAGATCGAGCTTCACTGGAGTACTGCCAGCAGTAAGAAAATCATTCCTGCTCACATCTGATTTCTGGCTCTTCCATCTCCATGAGAAGCTCCTCCCAAAAAATGACCTCCACAGAGAGCTCTCTATATCTCAGGCAAACACTCTTCCCTCAGCTTTTCTATCAATAAAATTTGTATAAAGACATTGACTCCATGATACAGTAGAACGAGCAGCGAATTTGGAATCAGAGACTTAAGTTCAAATGCTATCTCTACTATTGACCACCTGTGGGACCTCAGGCAAGTGACTTGGTTTTTCTGGACTTCAGTTTCTCATCTACAAAGTAAGGAGGTTGAACTAAAATTTATCTCTAAGGGCCTTTCCAGCTTTATAGCCTATGAGAAAGGAAACTATTGGAAATCCTAATGATTCAACAACAGTTAAGTCTTTCAGCACTCTTAATTATTATCAGACTGTTCATTGCATTATCTTAATGCATCTCTGAAGCTCTTGAAATTCAGCCATGCTAGCTCATATTATCCTACCTTCTCACCAAATCGACTCCAGAAGTTCTTAGTTCTCCTTATTAATGACCACAGTGTCATCAGCACCATGGTGCTGTGTGTGTCATTGTGTGCAGTTTTAGACATGTTGAATTTGATATGACAATGGTTCATTCGGGTGGATATTTCCTTGGAAGCATGCAGCATTAACCAATGGAGTAGGAAAGGCAAAAGGGTCTTCTTAGAATCAAGTCATTTTATTGGAGGACTTTTATGTGCCCTAGGAAGAGTATTGCATGGAACATGCAGGGAGAGAAGATGGAGAATCACACCTTGCATGAGATTCAGAGGACCTACTTTCTCATCCTATCATCTTGCACTTTGTACATCCTATCATCTATCATTCTTGTACTTTGACCTTGAACAAATTAATAAATAAATATGTATTTCTCTATTTCATTTAATTCTCTATGTATGTATATATGCATATAAGTAATGTGTGTATATGTATGTATATACATGTCCTCAAACTTAATGATACTTATAACTTCAGAACTTTCTGGCAAATGTAGAAAAGAAAAAGAATGTTTCTCTCACATTTTAAAAAGAAACTGCCCCCAAAGTTATATTAACATCATTACTGTTATTCTAACTATTGTTACCCTCTTTGATTTCCCAGTGAGACTCTAAAATAGCGCTCTGAGAGAGAAATCGGATCTGAAATAAATAAGGAGCTCCTGAAAGACTGTAGGAAGGTAATTTTGGTGTCGTTGCTAGCAGGAGAAATCCCAGGGTTCAAATTCTCTGTGTGTTTGGGGGCTGAAAAAATGTAGGTCACAAGGTTAACAGTTCCTAGAAATCAGAAGAGCCTTCTGTTCTCTCCTCCCCACAGAGATAGGCAGGATCCAAACATGGGGGCTGTCTTTTTCCTACACAGCTTCAGTTCTGGTGGTTTGGTTTGTGTTTCCCTAAGGGAGTATTCTACTTGTCATTTTCCTGTTCTGAGCAGCAATGGTGGCATTTCCACATTGCCTGTGGACTGGGGCCAAATAACCTGCAGTTTTGTTTTCCTTCTTTGCAAAACCTTTCACACCAGACGCCACTAAGCATTTTCTGCACAGCAGTTGGAGAAGTACAACCCCACTTACTGTTAGGCAGATCCAAGTTGGAGCTGATACAGTGCTCCAGAGACACAGTCCAAAAACAACCCTGGAAAGGGTAGAGAGTGCCAGCTCCTTTTATCTAATCAAGACTTGGCATCTTGGACATTGATAGAAATCAATGCAGCCTCCTCCATTTTTTTTTCTTGTATGGTTGATTTTAGACTTGGTGTTTCTCCCTTGCCCAGTATGGCCTTAAATAACTTCTAAATTAGAAGGAAGAGTCTCACCTGTAGTCTTGTCTTAGGGCACCACTTAGAATGTCTTCTTCCAGGAGGACTCTTAGCTATTTAAACAGTACTCCTTATTATGAAAAAGTTTATCATAAAGAAACTATTTATAGATTTGAGATTGAAATGAATAGATACTTTCTCTCCTATACTGTAAGCTCCACGAGGACAGGGAATGATGCCTTATAATCATTTTATTGTTTTATACATACATACAAATACATGCACACAGAGACACATACACACTTGAAAGACATCATGGTATAGTTGATAAAGAGCCTACTTGGAGTCAAGAAGTCTCAGGTTGAGTTGTAATTTTGACACACCGTTATATATAGGCTCTTTGACCTTGAGCAGGTCACTCTACCAAAGAACCACAGACCTGGTCAAAATAAATAAATATGCTCATTAGTGTTTTAGGTTTTCCAACATGTTTTAGTCATAATACCATCATGAAGGAGATAGTGCAGATATTATTCATCTGAAATTTAATTAATCTGAATTTAATCAATCTGAAATTTAATCTATTAGCTGAATTTGAGGTTCAAGGAACTTGCAGCCTAGATGAGGAGAAAAAACATGGCATTCATACAAAAATGGCAACTAACTTATCAAGAACCAATATCGTCATTGTCAAGTGAATGGTAGAGAGGAAAGAACCCTACTTTTAGCTGGAGTGCTCAGAGAAGAACTTATGAGAGGAGGGAGAATTTAAAGTGGGTCTTGAAAAATGGGGAGCATTTAGTTAAACAGAGCAAAAAGGGTAAAGTTTGCCAATTAAAAGAGAGAGCCAGTTGGCCAAAGGTATAGAGTTGGAAAAATATAATGTGTACTTAGGTCATCAACATGAGATGAATTTTCTAAGGTGCTCATAGTGTAAGTGTAAGTAAGTGTAAGTCAGGGTGACTGGGAGGATGGCCATCCCCTGAAAAAGAGGATCAATGATATTGCTGTTATCCCTTACTCTTCATTCTTCTTCCTCACACATATTCAATCTGCTGTCAGATCTTGCTGTTTCCCCCTTCACAATATCTCTCTTATGTTTCCCCTTCCTTCCACTAACATAGCCATCACTCTGGACCAGGCCCTCTACACCTCTCACCTGGGCTATTGCGGTAGCCTTCTGATGGACCTCCTTTCCTCAAGTCTCTTCCCCATTCCAGTCCATCCTTCAATCAGCCTACAAAGGGATTCTCTTAAAGAGTAGAATTGACCATGTTACCTTCCCCCTCTGCCCCCACCTCATTAAACTCCTGTGGCTTCCTATTACCTCTAGGATCAAATATAAAATCCTCTGTTGAATTTAAAACCCTTTATAATCTAGCCCCTTCCTAACCTTTCCAGTGTTATGTCTCACTCCCTTCTACACATTCTATAATCCTTGTACTCTGGCCGACTTGCTATTCCTCATACATGAGACTCCACTTACTATCTCCATGCCTTTAAAACAGCCATTGCCCATGCCTAGAATGCTCTCCCTTCTCCCTCCTTTCTTAGTTTCCCTGGCTTCCTTCAAGACTCAGTTCAGATCCCACCTCCTAGAAGAGTCTTTTCCTGACATGGCCACTATATTCCAACCTAGTGCCTTCTCTCAGAGAATACTTTACGTCTACTCTGTGTGTATGTATATATGTGTATATGTGTGTGTATATGTGTGTGTGTGTATGTGTTTATACACACACATATACATAAATAGTATACATCCATACCATAGTTATTTACGTATTATCTTCCTTGTTAGAATGTGGGCTTGAGTGCAAGGACAGTGGCTTTTTTCGGTTCATTGGTTGGTTTTTGTTTTTTTTAAAATTCCCAGTTCTTAGGCCAGTCTCTGGTACAGAATAAGCTCTTAATAAATGCTCATTGATGTACTTACTCCAAGTCCAGTTCTCTTTCCACTGCATCACACTACCTTTCTGCATTTGTATAACTTTTTTATTTCCCCCATTACATAGAAGAATGAGCTGCAGATATTAGGCATATAATAAATGCTTGTTGAATTTGAGGTTCAAGGAACTAGCCATCTAGATAAGGAGAAAAGGGGTGGCCTTTGTACAAAAATGGCAACTAATATATCAAGAAACAATACCATCATTGTCAAGTGAATGGTAGAGATTATGGGACTCCGGAAGGAAAGAACCCTACTTTCAGCTGGAGTGCTCAGGGAAGATCTTACAGAGGAGGGAGGATTTAAAGTGGGTCTTGAGAAAGGATTAGTCACAGGGATAGGGAACTGGCAGCCTTGAGGCCACATATGGCCTTCTAGGTCCTCAAGTATGGCCCTTTGACTGAATCCAAACTTCAAAGAACGAATTCCCTTAACGAAAGGATTTTTTCTGTATGACTTAGACTCTGTCAACCCCCCCCCTGCCCCCGCAGGACCTAGAAGGCCACATATGGCCTCAAAGCCACAGGCTCCCCACTGCTAGTTAGTCAAGCAAAACTAAAAGGGTAGAGTCAACTAGTTGAAGGAGAGAATGGGCTGGCCAAAGGTATGGAGTGGGGAGAGCATAATGTGTACTCAGGTTATCGACATGAGATGAATTTTCTAAGGTGTTCATAGTTTAGAAAGTTTTGGCAGCCAGACAGATACTAAATTAGAAGAGAATGAAATTTTGCTTTAATAAATGAGCAGTTGGGTGATGTAGAGTTTAAAGCTCTGGACCTTGAGTTAGGAAGACTTGAGTGTGAATGATGCCTGAGATGCATTTCAGCTGTACTAAGTGTGTCTGTAGGAAAGGGTCAACAAGTCACTTAACCACTCTGCCCTTACTCATATGCAAAATGGGGGTGATAACAGTGTCATTTTGGGGACCAAATAAGATAATGAATAAAACCTTCACAAATCTTAAAATTCTATATAAATGCTAACTATTGTTACTATTATTGAAAATTAAAAAAAAAACCACGAAGCATGATGCCAGACATTATGACTACCAGAGCCAGAAATAATACCAAAGATTGCTGGTTCCCAGGCTCAGAGTCTAAATGCAAGGCACTTTCCCAAAGAATGGAGTTGTGTTTTTTTATTATTATTATTATTATTTTTAAATTTCATGGACTCATTTTCCCTCAGATTCTATAACAGTTAGTGATAAAGCACAAACTAAAATGAGAGGCAAAAGTAATATTCATCAACATAAGCAAGTGTAACTTCTCAAAGGCATGTGCCTATTTATTTAATCTCACATTGTAGACAGACTTTTTCATCCCCCATGCAGCCTGTGCAGTGTCAGAGACTTTCCGGCAGAAAGAGAGCTAATCTTGTTAGTAAAAATGTGTTTAGCTTGCAATCTGATCAGAGCCTGCTCACTGTTTTTGCCACCATTTAAGCAGAATTTTAGTTCTCAGACCTCCAGGAAATACAAGGGGTAGAAAGGAGAGAGGCAGCAAGGGATAAACTAACCAAGTAGAGGCGTCTTAGACTCCAAGGCCCAGAAAACTAGTTAGCACAGTAGATAGAACGCCAGGGGCCTGCAGAAAGACTTGAGTTCAAATTTGGCCGAAGACTCTTACTAGCTATGTAACCCCAGGCAAGTCACTTCACCATGTTTGCCTCCATTTCCTCGTGTAAAATGAGCTGGAGAAAGAAATGGCAAACTACTCCAGTGTTTTTCCCAAGAAAACCCCAAAGGGAGTCACGAAAAGTTGGACACAACTAAAAACGACTGAACATAAACAAAAAAACAAGGTCCAACTCTGAGCTTTATTGGGAACCACTCCTAAGGATAACTTAAAAGCAGCATTTTTTTTAAAGAAAATCTAACCTTAATTAGTTTCATAAAATTCTTTGAATACCTAAAAAGTTTCTTAAGGATCCTAAGTTTCAAGCCTATTCATTTGCCTTTAAAATACATCCATTTATCTTTTAGCAAACAAGTTTTATGCCAAACAAAACCATGCACATCCATGAATACCTGTTTTTCTTCCTTTGCTCTATCCCCTCTTTTGCTAGTCCTAGAAATCTAGCTTTCCTTTAAAAAATACTTTTCAAAATTAATTTGAAGAACTTAAAAACTTAAAATAAAAAAAAACCTTGCAATTTTTCATACTCGCTACCATTTTTATAGTAGATTAAACAAAAAATGGGAAAGGTACTGGGAAGTAGAAAGAGGCATCATTCATCCCAGCTTTCAGTGTCTTCCTCTTGCTTTTGTCATTAGCTCCTAATTCCCCAGTATGCATTTCTTGAGAGCTCCATATCACCACATATGGAACAGGGTTTCCTCTATACGGCTGCTAATAGGCCAGAAATTCCAAAGCAAAGTTGGCCCCAGAAGTGCAGTGACTTTGTGTTCTCAAATAAGCCAGCCATAAGGCGCCACTTTCTGGTATTATAAGGTGTTTCTAATTAAGAAGGGAAATGCAACTGACTTAAAAGACCTTCTTTTACTCTTTATGCAAAAGGTCCCATCTCTTCTGAAAGTTGGTCAATAAACATTTATTAAATGCCTGCTATGTACCAGGCACTGTGCTAAGCACTGAATTACAAAACAAGGTAAAAGACAATCCCAGTTCTCAAGGACCACATGGTTTAATGGGGAAGACAAATAACTGGGTACAAGACAAATTGGAAATCATCAACAGAGGGAAGGCACTAAAATTAAGAGGCATTGGAAAGGTTTTCTGTAGAAGGTGGGATTTTAGCTGGAACTTGAAGGAAGCTTGGGAAAGCTGGAAGGTGACATTTCTAGCTAGAGAGACCCCTGCCAATGTTGAAAAGCCCTGGAGAACCAAAACTCAATCTCATCTGGCTGTCAGGGTTGAAACTTTCAAGAAGTTATTGTGAACACTTAAAAATTTAATAACACATTATATGTGTGATGGAAACAATATGTGAATGACGTTTAAACACGCATTTATAAAACTGTATGATGGCCATTTTGAATACAGGCCTAATGTTAGAACAAGGTGCAGTGGATAGAGTACAGGGCCTGGAGTCAGGAAGGCCTGAGTTCAAAAGTGACCTCAGATCTTACTAGCTACGTGACCCTGGGCAAGTCACTTAACTTGCCTTGGTTTCTCAACTGTAAAATGGCAATAATGATAATAGCACTTATTTCTTGAGATTGCTAACTATCATCTTATATCTTTTCTGCCTTTTGCATTTAAATACCTCATTTCTAGGTTTTCCAGATACCACTCTGTTCTGGTTTTCCTCCTGTCTAGCTTAATGCTCCTTCTCTGTCTCTTTTACTGGATTCTCCTCCAGATCACACCCTGCCCTCTAACTGTAGGTGTCCTACTGCGTTCTGTCCTGAACCTTCTTTTTTCCCTCTGTGCTACTTCACTTGGTGATCTCATCAGCACCCATGGATTTAATTACCATCTCTATGAGGATAATTCTCAAATTACCTTTCCTGCCCCAACTTCTGCAGATCTTGCATTTCCAATTGCCTTTCAGACATCAAGAACTGGATTTCCAGTAGACATCTTAAACTCAATATGTCCAAAACAGAACTCATTATTTTCGCCCCCTGAACTACCCCCTCCCCAACTTCCCTATTACTGCAAGGGGGTGGGAGGGACCCCATCCTCCAGTCATCCAGGCTCACAACCTAGGACTTATCCTGGATTCATCACTGTCTCTCACCCCTCTCATCCAAGATGTTGCCAAGGCCTAACGATTTCACCTTTACACCATCTCTCCTATATGCCCCCTTCTCTCCTCTGACACTGTCACTACTCTAGTGCAGACCCTCAATCACATCTTGATTACTACAATAGCCTGCTAGTGGGTCAGCCTGCCTCAAGTCTCTCCCCGCTCCAAACCAATTCTCCATTCATTCACTAAAGTAATTTTCCAAAAATGTGTGTCTGATCATGTCACCTCCTACTCGTTAAACTCCAGTGGCTATCTATTGCCTCCTGGAGCAAATACAAAATGCTCTCTTTGGCGTTCAAAGCCCTTCATAATCTAGCCCCCTCTTAACCTTTCCAACCTTCTTACCTTGCTCTTCTACATGTACTCTTTGATCTGGTCTCAGCCAGAGCTGTTTCATGAACAAGATCCTCCATTTCTAGGCTCAGTCATTTTCTATGACTGTTCCCTATGTCTGGAAGACTTTTCCTTCTCTACTCCAACTACTGACCACCCTAGTTTCCTTTAAGTTTCAGCGAAAATCCTACCTTCTAAAGGAAGCTTTCCCTAACCCTTTTTAACTCTTTCCCTCTTTCAATTAATTCCTATTTATCCTGGGCATAGCGTGCTTTGTAGATACTTCTTTACATGTTGTCTCACCCATTAGATTGTAAGCTCCTTGAAGGCAGATGTTGTCTTTTGCTGGTGTTTAGCACAATGCCTGGCACAAACCTGGTAGGCATTTAATAAAGGTTTATTGATTGATTAACGTTTGTAAAGCAGATAACACAATACCTGGCACACAGTAGCCTCTTGATAAACACTCATTTCTATCCTTCCTCTAAGTTGGAGATAATAATGTTTGTATTATCCACCTCATTCCTGCCTCTAATGCAGTCAGTCAAACATTCTTTGACTTTTTTTTTTTAACCTGGAACAAATGGTTTTAAGTTGTTGTTCATTGTAAATGAATTATTTACAAATGCAGCAATTCTGGGGCACCTAGACGGTGCAGTGGATAGAGTACCAGGCCTACAGGCAGGAAGACTCTTCTTTCTGAGTTCAAATCTGGACTCAGACACTTACTAGCTGTGTCACCCAGGGCAAGTTACTTAACTTGTTTACTTCAGTTTCCTCAATTGTAAAATGAGCTGGAGAAGAAAATGGCAAGCTACTCCAGTACCTTTGCCAAGAAAACCCCAAAATGGGGTCATGAAGAGTCAGACACAACTCAGCAACAACCAGAAGAAGCAGTAATTGTGCCTAGGTGAGTAGCTGTTGAGCAGGGACAGAGCTGTTTATAGCTTGCCTGTCTGGATCGTTCCTGGTTCCTTAACCATGGGATTTGTAAAACTAGTGCATGTGAGAGTTCTAGCGGTATCTGTAGCATTTCTCATTTTTATTCCCTTTCTCCATTACTTCAGCAGCTGGAGGCACCAAACATAGTTGGAGGACTCTGATTAAAAAGTGTTCCCTCCCTTTTTTTTTTTTTTCGTTTCTGGCTATATTAACATAAACTGGGCTACAGCGAGGCAACAGGAGCTGATCACACAACGAGAAAGGACATCTTCAATTCCCCTGATTCTTCCCTTAATTTGTTCTGACGCACCAGGTTGCAATCTTCTGCCTTCATTTTCTTCTCACAACATGGGAATAATAAGCTAGCATTGGCTGCTACGGCTCAGCGTAAAGCTAACTCACTGTGTGCTTGTGACACAGTAAATCCCTGAGCAATGAGGAATCTATGAACAGAAAAATTAGAAAAATCATGAATAATCACAGCATTAAACGTGGGGTATGGTGTATGCAGGGGTGTCAAACTCCAGTAGCAATGGGAACCACTAAATTGTACATAAGGATCTGTAGGGCCTGTTTATCGACTTAGTTTTCAAATGTAATAATGTCTACATTCTATTGTATTTTTATTTATTTTGTTTGATGTTTCTCAATTGCATTTTAATCTCATTCAAGCAGGAGTATGTTTGACACCTCTTGTGTGGTTGTCGGAGAGCTGGCCTCAGAGCCAGGGAGACTTCTCTGTTCTGACAATTACTAGTTATGTGACCTCTGGGAGTTTCAGACAGCTATCTGTACTTGGAGTCAGGAAGACCTCAGCTCAAACATAGCCTCAGACACCTAGTAGCTGTATGACTTTGAGCAAGCTATTTAACCTCCCTATGCCTCAATTTCCTTTGCTGTCAAATGGGAATAATAATGGCACCTGCCTCAAAGGGTTATTGGGAAGATAAAATGAGATACTATTTGCAAAGCAGATAGAAAACCTTCAAGCCTATAGAAATGCTAGCTTTTGTTGTTGCTGTTATAGGTTACAGAGAATATATTGACCTTCATTGGTGAAGAAAATTTCCTCATCTGGGAGTTCCCCATACTGATGAAATCAGGGTTAGTTGCTTTCCAGTCCCTATGTATTTTTTTTCTATATTTCTTAAGGAAAACACAAAACTAAATGAATAGCAAAGCAAAAATGAATAAATAATAAAACAAATAAAAAAGAAGATTGAAAACAAAAATATTTGAAAGGGAAATTGAGAGAAAATTCTGAGTAAAATGTACCCTCATCACCCTACCATAAAGAATTAAAATTAAACAAGATGTAATGAACCACAGAACCAGCTCCATCTCATTTCAAGATGAAAACACACACACACACACACACACACACACACACACAGAGAAAACAAAAAAACTCTCAAATGTTGAAAAGGTAAAACTGATCAGGAGAAAAAGAGAATTTTCAAGGTTTACATGTGGCTCCCAAAACATTAAAATTGGTCTTTGAGTCATTAGTCAGAATAGTGCCAGAAATAACATCATTCTTAAAAATCAGTAAAGCTTAGTTACAGGAACAAATGTAAATAGGCTTTTTGCTTTTTCTTCTGCTCGTAAGAAAAGTTAAACATCCCCTAAAGCCACTCATCTGGGACAGAATTTTAGGGTGTGTGCGTATTTTTTTAATCTTCTTGTGACTAGCTGAGAGAGGGGGAAAATTCCTAGGATGGGCCAAGGTCAAAGAGGATGAATGTAGCCGAGGCCTCTTTCCTGGGGTAATAGTCTGAATGTATTGCTAATTAAAGAAACATTTCTCTGAGATGCTAGGATCCTTGTCAAGATGTATTCACTTTTGATGACATAGTGAAATGAATATCTTCTGATTTCATGCATTCCAAGGGGGAAAACACAGTGCATATGTGACATGCGTATAGCTTCTGATCAAGAAAGTTCAGTAGTTTTATTTGCTTGGTGAACGCTGCATCCAGGATTTTAGATCCTGGCAATATTGACTTAGCTATTTGCCTTATTGAGACAGAAGGATTGAATACTCTATTGGGGTAACCCTTTGGATTAAAATGCTCATTAGGCATAATCTTTAATGATGGTAGACCAGTTAGCCAGTAAACCGTATGTGAAGTTTAATTTAATTCCCATGTGAAATTGGTTATCTTTTGAATGAAGGAAAGTATTCCTAAGCTATCAGGCCAAAAAGACTGGAATTCTCTCATTTTGCTTCAGGCATACCATTGAAAGCAGAGGTCATCAATCTCTTCAGTTCCAAATGTCACTGAGGGGCAAAGTAATTCCATGGGAGCCCCTATCAGAACCATGACATCTATCCTTCCTTCTCCATTCTCTGCCACTACCCTGGCTCAAGTTCTAATCACCTCTTCCCATTCTCTTTCCTTTAACATTGTTTATTTCTGCCTGTATGATTTTGGTTTTGCCTTTTCTCTAGCCTGGAATGCCCTCTTCCATCCTCTTCAATCATCTGGAGGCCTGTCCGTCCTCTTTTGTGGAGGCTACCCTGAGCACACCCAGACCATAGTGATCTCTCCTTCCTCTGGTCTCCCAGATTCTTTATTTTCCATTGTAAACCTGAAAGCCCTCTATCAGTAGGAGTAATCATCATCATCACCCATTGTATATGTACCCATATATCCTTAGTTGTCCTTCTACCTTAACACGTGTCTTTTCCACTATATCGTATGCTCCGTAAGGAAGAAAACTTTGTCTTAACACTTCTTTTAACCCACTACTAACATGAGCACAGGGCCTTTTGCAAAGTAGATGGCAAACACATTTTTATTGGAGATTCCTGACTAATAGAAGTGGGAAAAGGAAAAAGGGGGAAAACAGGCAAGAGAAAATAAAGTTAATGGCAGAGAAGAAGAGGAACAGGGAGGGTGAGAAAAGAGAAAAAGAAAGAGAAGAAAGGTAAATTGGCTTTCAAGGTTAGACTGCTACTAGCAGTTGACTTAGACAGCAGGAGCCATTTTGGAGTGAGCCAATTTGTCTCTAAAAATAAAGTTTATGCCTATGTAAATGGAACTGACCCTTCTGGGTGACCAAATAGCCTTCATTTTCTTCTGAAAACATAGGAATAAGAAGCTAGCATTGGCTGCTGTGGTTCAGTGTAAAGCTATTTAACTGTATGATTGTGACACACCAAATCCCTGAACAGCAAGGAATCTAAGAACAGAAACATTAGAAAAATCACGAATAACCATAGCATTAAATTTGGGGTGGGTTGTATACAGAGGTGAAGAGTTAAGTCTGCTTTTCACATGAAACCTTACAATGTATGTGAAATGGAGGTAAAAATTGATGACCAGAGAATTTTATCTATTACACAAAAAGAGTGAGAAATATTGGCAACTTTAGCTTCCAGCCACAGCCCACCCTATTCCCTTAATTTTATAGAGGAAGAAACTGAGACTCAGAAAGAAAGGTTAAGTGAGTTGCCTAAGGTCACGCGAGTAAGAAGTATAATAATGAAGATTCTAACCCAGGAAGTGTAATAACTAATAATTATGCCAGGAAGTATAATAACTAAGAGTCTATGGCTTGCCCCAGAATTCTTCAGCTATTTACTTGTAACAAGTCCACGTTCTAGGATACAAGACTGAGCATGAAAATACAAAGGGAATCAGACCCACCTTTCATTTTTCTTCTTGATCTCACCACACACCCAGTGTTCAGAAAGGGCCACCAACCATAAGTAAACACCCTATCCTCCTATGTCCCAAACCACCAGGGGACACTTTACCTTGAAAGAGAGGAAGAAAAGACCCCCCATAGTAGAGGAAGAAAAGGTGTAAAATTCTCAGGTCCATATTTATTGTTTTGTCACCTTCTAGATGAAGGCAGATCTCAAGCTCCTGACAACCTTTCTGAGCCTAAATCACTAGTTTTCCCCACAAATACAGGGCACTGAGAAAACAATGGATTTAATGTTGACTGAATGGGGACAAAACAACACCAGCCAAATTCAAGTTTCCTTCTAATTGTATAAATGGTAAAATCATCTGGGGTGACCACGGCTGTCTAATCAAGTCAGTCACCTCATGTAGCATTTAAGGGCTCCAAACAGCTTCTATAACACCCAGTGTTCTGGGGGGGAGGAAGGGGCAGGAAAGAGTGGAAATCCGTTAGAACGGAAACCTTTACACAGCCTCTGCATAGCTGATTTGCAGACAACAAAGCCCATGAGACATCTCAAACTTTATGACTACATATTTAAGCATTTATGAGACCTGAACTGTGTTCCATTAAAAAAAAAATGTAAGCACAGAGAAAAAAAATGTAGACTTCCAGAAAGGATAATTACCCCCAAATGTTTCATAAAGGATTTGATAGTGTTCTGGTTTTTAAGCTTCTTTGTCAGTTTTGTTGTAGGAGGGAAAAAGAGGAAAGGGAATTGATTAAAAATACAGGCTAGCTAGAAATAGCACGTCACCGTGCCACTGAAACCATCTTTGGAAGGACAGTAATACCATAGTCCTGAAGTGACAGATTGAAATGTTATTAGAAAAGAAAATATCTAAGAGAGGGACTTGACTATTTTCACCTTTCCCACCAAAGAGACATTTTACTTTGAGCTAGTTCTTTCTTTTATTATATTATTCCTTCCATTTGTTCTGTTCTTCCCCAGTTTGTAGGTTTGGCATTAGTCTAATAAGTTTGGCTATGTCTTGGTCTCCCTCCTACAACTGGATCTGTTTCCCCAATAACTCAACACTACACTGTTCCTGGCAAGGGCAGGGAGGGCCACCCCTGAACTAACGGGGAAAAATCAAATAGAGCAAGTGCTAATCCCCACACACAGGACATCAAATAAGCATGGACCAGACTCATAATGTTGACCTGCCCACAGCGAGGGGAAGTTCTCATCTGTGTCCAGAAAACCTGTACTTTTTTGTGAAGGAATGGATAGGTTAGAGATGGAATTTTTTTATGAATAGAGAAAAGGGCCTCAGAAATACAGAAATGTGCCTTCTTTCAATTTACCTTCATCACAATCATTAAAAGTATTTATTGAGATGCTATGGGGGGCAGCTAGGTGGCGCAGTGGATAGAGTGCTGGCCCTGGATTCAGGAGGACCTGAGTTCAAATTTGACCTCAGACACATAACACTTACTATCTGTGTGACCCTGGGCAAGTCACTTAACCCCATTGCCTAGCCAAAAAAAAAAAAAGGGAAGGGGAGATGCTATGGCAGATGCTATTGACCAGTTAAACTGGGCCAACAGCCTTCCTTCCTTCAAAGCACTTAGGGTCCAACATAGATAAAAGAAAAGCATAAATATAAGACTGAAAGAGGTAGTGCCCCCTCCACTCTGCCAATCACATATAACATTTTTCATATATATTTTTAAAATCAGTGAAATCCTGTGAGCACTTTGTCCTGCCCACCCTCTCACCCTTCTCCAGACAAATTTCTACCAGAACATCTTTTCTATTTCCATGCACAGGTGAAACTCCTCTGTGTCTTTTAATTACTACTACTGGTGATGATGATGATGATGATGATACCTTTTGTGTTTATGTGACAGACATTTCTGAATACCTTTCCCATTCCCTACCTAGTAAGCCTTCCCTTGTAACATGAATTTTAAAAGAAAATGAAAAAATGATTGCATCAAAACTATCCTCACATCAACTATGTCTGAAGATGGCATAAACAGTGTATGCAATATTCCTCACTTACAGTCCCTTACCTTGTAGCATTTCCTACAATGGGATTAGGAAAATGTATTTTTCTCAACTCTTCCCCACAGCCAGATTTGGTCATCATAATTGCATAGTGTTAAGTTTGGGGTGGGGGGGGAGTTGTCCTTTCCATTTTCATTGTTGAGAGAGAAGAAGAAAAAGGAGGAGGAAGAGGAGGAGGAGGAAGAGGAGGAGGAGGGGAGGGGAGATGGGACCTGTGATTTCATGGGCATAGAGAACTTACAAATGAGTAAGTCGCTCCTACAGTGCAGGTCCTATGTTCTCTGCAACTACAACATATAGTCTTAGAACACTGCACAGAGCCAAGCTGTTCAGAGACACATGGACCGTCTGTGTTAGAGTATGTGTCATCTTGCTCTTCCTTACTTTGAGGCCCTCTCTCCATCTACTAGTTCATCATCCTGCCTCACTATTTCTTATAGCACAGTAATATTCCATTATACTGAAGTGCCACAATTCGTTTAGCCATGAAACGATCCTATTTCTATAAAGCCTTTTGCTCTGTTGAGCAGGGAGTGAGAAACACTGGATAAATAGCATTTTCTGCACTTAGGGTTCACTGACCTATCCACCTGAACCAGCTCTCCCCTCCCCCCTTCATCTCATAGGATAATAGCCATCTGTTCTCTGCTTAAATGCAGAGCAGCAGAGTTAGACGGAATGGAATTTGAGGCTGATTCTGAAGCCTAGGCCAGCAGAACCTTTGCATATCCATGAAACAGATTTAGCAGGCAAATATTCATTACATCTTTTGTTAAAGAACTAACACCCACACAAGCACCTGGTGAGGAAACCAACAAAAGTCTAGAAAATGAGTGCAACTGAATTAGGAATTTCCAGGGGGGTCAGACAGCTCTTCATTAGAGGGAGACTGCCTCTGATAATAGCTAACTGCCTATAAACAGCAAGAAAGTTCTGTGTGAGAGCAAAAGTCTTTGCTGTTTGGCTGACAAAACCTTGGAATGAACTACTGGACAAAGCCCTTGAGATTTTTAAGAAAGGAGTAGACTACTGCCTTCCTGGATGATTTAGACCAGTGATGTTAAATTCAAATAGAAACAGGGGCCAGTAATCTGTACATAAGGATCCATGCAGTCTGCATATTGACTCAGTTTCAAAATGTAATGTCATCTATGTTTTATTGCATTTTTATTTATTATGTTAAGTATTTCCCGATTATATTTCTATCTGGTTCTGCCGGGAGTTTTGTGGGAGGGCCTTGAGTTGGACACCTCTGGTTTATCCGTTTGTTCACCTGCCAAAAGGCAGGAGGCTGAACCAGATGGATGACCTCTTGAAATGCTTTCCCTGTCTCTGATGCTGTTGGCCTGAGCCACAAAACTTAGGGAGTGGAAAAGCTCTGGGTCTTGTTATAATTAAGGGTCTCTAATGCTTATTGCTGCACAAAGTGATTGGGCCTTGGAGATGGCTTCCATACCCTCTCAGGAAATTCTAGTCCCTCTGAGCAATGCTCCAGTGGTTCATCCTCTCCTGAGTCAGGATTCTCTTTAGATGAACTTGAATTTTTCAGAAGTAACTTCATTTGTAAATGCAAACCTTTTCCTGTGTCACATAGTTTTAAAGATGAAAGAAAAGAGAAAGTTTCTGAGAGGCTAGAAAAAAATGAAATTATTTACACTGTAGATATTTGTGTGAATATTTTGATTCAGGCATATTTTTTATCAATCTCTCAGTTTTGAATAAAACATAGTATTTAGTTTTGTATCCTCAAAATGGACTATTTGGCTACATGGTAAACCACAGAGCTTCACACATTTAGTGAAATTCTGAAATATTAAACATTTACCCCCTAGTCTGGGGGATTTGAACAGCTGCTATTCTTCCATGAAATCCTCTTATTGTGGAATCAGACAATTTATGAGATAAACCACAAAGCATCTTGTTATTCTCAGGGAAAAAAAAACTGACATAATTTTTTCCACCCTTTTTTGCCAGCAAGAAAGAGATTTTTTTTCCCTGTCACAAACTAGCTGGGACATTTATATTGAATTGGTATGAGAAATAAGCTTTACTTATTCCAGGATTTTATCATCTTTAACATGTATGCTTCAGTCATCCTTTTTCAGAAACACCCCAAAGTCCCAGGTACCATCCATTGTGCTAATAGTGAAACTTCAGGTAGAGATTTCAAGCTGTTCTGTTCCCTCCTCGAGTGAAATCTTGCTAGCCTCCCCCACCACCCCACCTCCAGTTCAGTGATTTCTTTCAGATGTTTCCAAGATGGAAGTGACTTTCAGACACGAAGTCTTCCTTTGTTCTCTAGAACTCATGCAGTAAGAAAAAAAAAATCACCCACACCCCTAGTCCTATATTCCCTGTGAAATAAATGTAGTGAAATTCTAAAATATGAAACATGTACCTCTTAGTCTGGGGGTGTTGAACAGTTGTTTTTCTTTCCAGGGTCCCTAAATTTCAGAGGCAAAGTTTATAAACAATATGTGTCTAAAGAGAAAAAGCAGAGTTCATTAATAACATCTGTTATAAATTTTACCTGATTTTATTAATGACTGAATTGGAAACTTTCTGAATAATTTACCAAGCCACAAAATTGCTTTCCTCAGTTTTCAGAGTGAGTATCCAATCAAAGGAGGAAATTATTCCTTCCATTGCATAAAAAAATGTACCAGTGACATGACACAGTGCAATAACAGCTTAGGCACTAAGCTGGAGGAGTTTGGAAACCTGTCAATGCCTGGGGGTACCCTACCAACTCACAGTGTGGGTCGAACATCAGATAGCTACCTCAGATTCAAAGTACTTTATGGATCTATGTTCCTGGAGCTCCTGAGCCCCCACCTTATCTTTAACAGCTAACTAGAAGCTCAATTAGCTCAAACAAAAGAACTTAATGAAATGGTATGGTAAGAAAAGTAGCAATGAAACATTTCTTTCTTCATCCTTAAGTGCACTTTCCCACAAATACATGTAACACAGTGAGAAGAGTGATCACACATAGGAAAGTTGTAGAAAGGCATACACACAGGGAACATATGTGGTCAGGGTACACATGTTGAAAGACTCATATCTAGAGAACATGTGGCAAAGGTACATACATATAAGGACAACTCATGCCTCCAATGCTTTATGGCCACTGTCTCTAGTGATGTCATCGTGCTGCTGCCATAATTATTACTTCCATTGTCTTTGCTGTGTATTCCGGCTGTTCTTGTAATCTTTACCCAATTCCACTGTGCTAAACACAAAGTCTTAGATCCTCAACTAAATGACTCAATTGATCTCTTTGCGGCAAAAGCAGGTGTTGCTATGTTCTTTCAACTTAAATAAAAAACTATAGGTTTGTTTCATCTCTTTTAGAAAAGATAGAAAATCCTTGTCTTAGGACTTCACCTGTAAGGTCCCTTCCCTAAGACCTTAACCAAGAAGAAGCTGTCCACTCATCTCCCTAGACAGAAATGTTTGACCTTAGGTACTTAGCTTTTTGATCAAAAGGAGAGTGTTTCCAGATACCTAATGTCCTTAATATTACTTACTTCAAAAGAAACTTAAAGCTTAATATTACTTTCAACTTCTCTTCCTGGTAAAGGGTGAATATGTCAGAAACCTCACCTTTACTTATCATGAGTAACCTATATACTTCCTAAATTTTCATCACTGAAAGCAAAGCTAAAAACCAGGTAATGGTTATTTGCTTGATAATTGCCAAACACCTCTGGAGTTCCTCAGTTTCCCAGCCCTAAATCTCTTCCATTCTCTCATCTAGAGGAACAGGTAGAAAGAAGTGTAACACAACAGCCCCAAGCCCAGGGGGCAAAGTCAGTGTATCTTCTACCTGCTCAGTCCCATTTCTAGCCCCTTCTTATGCAAGTGTGTCTGGCTTAGAGTTCAGAGAGGTTTTGGTAGACTCCCTTACACTGAAATAATAGAGAGGCGTGACATATGACTTAACATATCTGTGTTTCCATTTCTCTTGCTGAGGAAACAAAAGAGACAATGCTATTTCCTTCAGCAGTTAATCTCATCACTAAGCCTTTCCTTTGCTCAGTGCTGTAGAGGAAAGAGCAGTGAGTTCTAATGCAGGCTTTGATGCTTGCTACTTATTTAAACTTAGGAAAGTTATAATGAGTAGTGTGCTGATAAATGTTTAACAATTAGCTCTTGGGGGGAGAAGGAACCTGTACGTATAACACACTTTTAATCTTAATAGGCATTATTAACATTTTCTCCATTGCTTTATAAAATCTGTTCTAGACAATCACAAACAAAACAATAAATCAAGCCCTAATTTATAACATTTGCTGATTTCTTATGTGTAAATGCTTACATTGAATATTTCACGATTGGCTCTCATGAGCTGGTTCAAGCTGGCTCCAGCACTCTCCTGGTTATAACCTCTCTGGTACTTAGTTTCCTCATCTACAAAATGAAGGAGTTGGACTAGATGACCTTGAAGGACCCTTCTCCTCTAAATCCTATTAGCCTGAGAAATCCATTTGATATCTGTTTCTTCATCCATATACAGTGAGGGTATTCAATGAGATGATCTTTCTATTCCTTTTAAATTCTAACATTATTTGAACTCATCTCATCTATTTCTTCAGTGTGGCATAGTGGATGGAGATCTGGTCTTTAAACAAGTCAGTCAAACATTTAAGTCCCTACTATGTGCCAGGCTCTGTTCTAAGTCCCATCTCAGACATATACTGACAATGTGGCCTTTAATCTCTCAAGGCTCTAGTCTAGACAATCTTTAAGAACCTAAGTATCAAAGAAGGAGCCAACCTGCATTGGAGGAGGGGGGTCCTTCATTTGTTGTTGGGCAGTCATTTTCCGTCATGTTTGATTCTTCATGACCCCATTTTGGGCTTTCTTGGCAAAGATATTGGACTGGCTTGCCATTTTCCTCTCCAGTGGATTAAGGCAAATGGAGGTTAAATGACTTGCCCAGGGGTCACACAGCTAGAAAGTATCTGAGGCTGGATTTGAACTCAAGTCTTCCTGACACCAGGCCCAGGGCTCTATCCACTGGGCCACTCACCAGCTTCTTGTTGACCCCATTTAGGGTTTTCTTGGCAAAGATACTGGAGTGGTTTGCTCCTATTCCAGCTCATTTATAAATGAAGAAACTGAGGTAAACAAGGTTAAATGACTTGCCCAAAGTTACACAACTAGTAAGTGTCTGAGGCTGAATTTGAACTCATGAAGAGAGTCTTCCTGCCTTCAGGCTTGGCACGCTTTCCATTGCACCACCTAGCTGTCCCTTTTCTGTGAGCCTGGGAAATCCATTTGACATCTGTTTCTTCATCTGTACAATGAGGGTATTCAATTAGATGATCTTTCTATCCTCTTTAAATTCTAATATTCTTTGAATTCATCTCATCTTTTTTTTTTTTTTGCTTTTTGGTGAGGCAGTTAAGGTTAAATGACTTGCCCAGAGTCACACAGCTAGTAGATGTCAAGAGTCTAAGGCCAGATTTGAAATAAGGTCTTCCTGACTTCAAGGCCAGAGCTCTATCCACTATGCCACCTAGCTGCCCCAACCTCATCTATTTCTTCAGTGTGGCATAATGGATGGAGATCTGGTCTTTAAACTAGGAATCTCTAAGTTCAAGTCAGTCAAACATTTATTAAACATAGTCTTTTCCCAAAGGGGCCATTGAAAATGATATTCCTAGGGGGTCATAAGACTAAGAAATGGCAGGATCCTTAAAAACATGTAGTCTAAGCCTTCCATTTTACAGATGAGAAAACTAAGGAATAGCAGGGTAACTTGCCCTAAATCAAATACTAAATAGCAAAGCCCAAATTGAACTCAAATCTCCTAATGCTTAATCAAATGCTTTGTAAATGAGAAAGAGCTTTTTATTAATAAGTCCAGCTTCCTAGGGAAATATCACTGGATCCTTACTTCAATACTCAGGAAACTAAGGCTCAGAGTGACAAAGTACCTTGGCTATGGTCAAACATGTTATGAGTTGCAGTTCTTTTTCCACTGATGTCCCAAAGATTTTTAATGTTGTTACCCCCTACTCATATTTTCTTTTTTAAATAGCACTTTGAGTCTAATGTGGAAATGAAGATGTGGTAGTGGGTCTGGTGACCAGGGGTAGGGATGGATGTGCATGTAAATTGACTTGGTATTCCTTGAGAAGGAAGGTAGCATGACCACACCATCTGTGGAGGATGCCTGGATTAGGGCAGAAGCTAAATCTATCCCTGGAATGCCTTTAATAGCCAGTGTTATCAACATTCACTCACTGGCCTGGCACTGTTACTATGGTCTTCTTTTCTCAAACTTCCACTAAGGGGTGGGGCCAAGTAAGTGAACAAAGGGAGGTGAAAGGGTAACTTTTTGTTCCTGTCATCACTAGATGGGAAATTGAGTTGAGACAAAGAAATCTAGAATTCCAAGCTAATAGGCAAGAATACAATTTGATCACAGACACTACAAAATCCCACCCAAGTGCTTAGTGGCCAAGACTAGGACCATCACTTTATTATCAGATAGTTCAAAGATTAATCACTATATGTATGATTTCAAGTGGATTTTTAAATGTCTTTTTTGCAAGAAAAGATGATGTTATTGGCCCACTATTGAATAGCCTCCTGAGATTGTTTTGCTTTTTCTCCCAGAGATAAAAGAATTTGAGTTGATCTGTCCACATTCTGTCACTCCATTCTCTTGTGGCCAAAAGCAACATAGCTGTGAAATGACGAGGGAAGACTAGGGGTGCTGGCCTTGACCAAATGACACTATGAGGCTAGCTAGCCCACAGGAGGATTGAACCTCTGATCTTGGCCTCCATTAGCACCCTTGTTCTAACCAGCTAAGTTAAACAGGCCCAGACGTCAAGGGAGGGAACTTCCCCAAACTCCTTTCATTTACAACAGGCAAAGATGTGCCATGCTGATGTTTCTGACCCATCAATAAACATGACCCAACAACTTTCTGTGAACAAGATTCCAGAAAATTCAAAATTGAGTTCTTGCCTTATTTTATTTTAATGGATAAGCTATACTTTTTAAAGTATAGCTTTGATTGACTGTAGTTATTAATGGTAACAAATCTTATTAGTATTATGGTTATTAATAACAGCTCACCTCTATATCCTGCTTTTCCATTTATATAATACTTTCCTTACAATAACCTAAAAGTATTATTATTCCTCTTTTACATCTGAAGTAGCTGGTGCTCAGATCAGTGAAGGGACTTGCCCCCAGTCACACAGCTGGGAAGTGGCAGCACTAGAACTGAAAGCCAGGGAGCATGGGCTCTCTCTCCAAATAATTGAAAGCTGGTACAACAGCGTGCTCTAAGAGCC
Source organism: Phascolarctos cinereus (assembly GCF_003287225.1). NCBI lineage: Eukaryota > Metazoa > Chordata > Mammalia > Diprotodontia > Phascolarctidae > Phascolarctos > Phascolarctos cinereus. Next base: position 159,932,264 of record NW_027555514.1, read on the forward strand.
CACTAGGAGAATGCAAAATTTGTTTTCCTGACACAGAGGAAGTGGTAAATTCCATCTCTTTTTCTGTTAAATGAGGAATCAGATTTAGCACAATACAGGATTGTGCATGCTTCCCATGTGGTTATGCTATTGAAAAAGAAATGTGGTATGTTTAAAACTGGCCTGTTGAGAAAGTCACTATGAAGCTCCATAGATTATTTTTGTTTATGTTGGCTCCATTGAAGGAAGTCAAGGTTTCAGTTCCATTCTATATTTAGGCATGCTTGCCCTTAAATTTGGAATATTTTTATGTCATTGACCTTTGACACATGGACATTTTTCTAAGGGGAAAAAAATTAGCTCTCTCAACTGATGTTGGGAAAATACAACCCCTACAAAAAAATGTCAGTTTCTAAAACCAGAGCCAGGATCTAACCAACCAGAAGTTCGTATTACAAATAAATCCTTCTCACTAAGCCAAATGCTTTAGGAATTCTGTTAAGAGCTGACAGTTGAACCAACTGGACTTCAATGTTTCCTGCACATTTGAATTTCCCAATAAGTATTTGTAGCTTCTAACATCTTTTACCATATGAGGAAAAGATTGTGTAGGATTTATAATCTCAAGATGAAAGAGGAAATACAACTAAATTTCTATGGCTAAACATTTTCAAAACATGAATGGTCTTCAAATAGCCTTCCTGATTAGCCTCACCCCACATGGATCACTTCCTAGCTTTGTATTTTAAGAAAGGCTAACTACAGTTTGAATTTCACCTTCCATAATTTGCTTATACTCCCTATGAGTTTCTTCTCTATTTGTCTTGTCACCTTAGGAATAGGTCCTGTTTCCTTCATCTTTTTTATCTCCTACTATGTTTAATGCAAGGCTGTGGGCACAGTTGGTGCTGTTAATATTAGTTTTGCTGAATACGTGACAGTAGGTGAAAATGAACTTTTATGGTTAAATAAGGATAGAGCCATAAGAAAAGAAACAAAATGACAACAGGATTGGCTTAGTTTAGATACAAAGTAGAATCTCCTAACAATTATTCAGTCATTTTTCATCATTTCTGACTCTCTGTTACCACATTTGGAGTTTTCTTGGCAAAAATACTGGAGTGGTTTGCTGTTTCTTTCTCCAGCTCATTGTACAGATAAGGAAACTGAGGCAAACAAGGGTAAGTGACTTGCCCAAGGTCACACAGCTACTAAGTGTCAGAAGCCAGATTTGAACCCTAGACAATGATTCTTCCTTGACTTCAGGCCCAGCACCCTGACTAGGCTAGCTGCCCATCCTAACCAAATGTTAAATACAGAAATGGGTTTCTCGTGAAATTTGTTCAAGTCACTTCCTAAGTAAGTGTGATAACCATCTGCTACCTGTGTTTTGGGTACAATTAGATAAATGAAGTGATCTCTTTAAAAGTCTTTTCCAAAATAATTGATTTGATTTCTCAGGAAAATGGTCTAAGAGGCACTGGACCACAAACGTTTAGGGAAAAGCATTTACCTCTTCCCTCTTTCTTTTCTTCCTTCCTATTTCAGTGGAAGAATTTTAAACTCTGAAGTGCCAAGAAATAAGGAAGAAGTAAAATAAGTGAAAGAAGAAATAAAATGAGGAGAAAATTGAGTGAGAAATAGGAAGAAATGGAATTGAGAGATTACTGAGACATTCATAATGTGATATAACAGTGACAATTAAAAAATTTGCCTACTGAGAAATATTTTTGATATGTTATATACTGAGCTGCCCAAGATTTTTCCATCCCTTCCACAGTAAATGGATTAGCGACTTAAGGGCTTTTTAAATTTTAATTTTGAGCCATTTTTTTTCATTGAAATTTTATTACTCTTAATCATAAATATTAATTTATAGTTGGGCTCTGATGCCTAGAGGGCCTTGGGGTCTTCTCTCATAGAAAATAATGAGCGTCTTAATATAGCTAGCAATGCCTTTATAAAAGGACTGAACAGCATGGTCTAGATAAAAACTTAAAATACATAACTCGCTCCTACCCCACCTCCTGGTCAAATCAAAAGGAGCAATCCTACACTAAATGTAACTAATGACTTGGTGCTTTGTAGGGTTGGAGTCCATCATTGTTCCAAGGTTGGTTTTGTTTTGTTTTGTTTTTCCCCTCTCTTAAAGTAGAATAAGGTTATTTGTTATATTTGTCTACCAAAGTTGTCAGCATCCTAATTTTTAGTTCGGCTATTAACTGTTATTTTACTTTCTGCTTCATCAACTGTCGTCTCTCTGGGGTTAATTGTTTCAAATGTTGCTGGCAAGAACCTCTGTAATCAGGGGGCAAGTACCTTTCCAACTCAGCTGAGGTTCCACGTTATCAATACATACTATACATTTTTGGTCTCAAAAGTCTGATGGCTTCTGGGAATGGGCAAGCTTCTGATGCTTTCTAAGGAGAGGGATTTAAAGATGGGAATACATACAAGGTAGAGGTTTACCCCCAAATGATTTGCAGAGAAAACGTTGTCTCAAAAGGCTCCTGTCAATGTTCCATTTGCATTCCGGAATACATTCAGATGCTTATTGTCAGCTGGTACCTCATTCAAATAATCTACTTTGAACTGCTTTGTGTGGTTGTATATAAGATGGTGTCTTTCCCATCATCATGTGAAGGCCTTGAGCATCATTCAGCAAAAATTTATAAAAATGGGCAGGATGCAGTACAGGGAAATGTCAAAACAATTTATTTAAGGGAAGAACCTTAACATATGTGTTTTCTGCTGATGTGATAAAAGTGTAATCGTTTGTGATTTAGTGGAGAATAACAAAATAATAATAATAAATAATAATATATAATACATATTATATATTAATATATATTATATATATTATAATAATAAATAATAATGAACTTTATTCATACTCAGTAGGCGAATAGTGATGGATGATATGAATCCTGATTACGTTCATGGTATGGACAATGGTACTTTCTAAAACTTGGAACAATTTTGTCTCCTTATGTACTATTGATGAGATGGCTGAGTTGCTTAGCCAGTCACTGAATAAACATATGAAAAACATTTACTGTATGCCTAGCACTGTGCTAAGCACTGAGGTTAGGAAGAAAGGCTAAGACACATGCCAGCTCTCAAGTGGTTTCCATTCCAATGGAGGAGATAATATGCAAAGGACTATTTAGATATGAGATGGAAAGGAATCTTAGAAGGCATTTGGGAGGGGTGAAAGGAGAGGCCTCTTTCATAAAGTAGGATTTGAGTTTATTCTCAAAGGAAGCCAGGGAAGTTAAAATGCTGAGGTGAAGAGGAAGAGCACTCCAGGCTTGGGCAACGGCACGAGCAAAGTCATGGAGACAAGAGATGGAGAGTCATGTTCAAGGAGCGACATGTAGGTCAATGGAGCTGAAAGGTGGAATGTGCAAAGGGGAGTAAAGTGTAAGAAGACTGGAAAGATAGAAAAGGAGCATGTTTGAAGGACTTTAAATGCCAAAAAGAGAATTTATATTTTATCCTGGAAGTAACAGGGAGTCACTGGAGTTTCCCAACAGACCCAAACTTTAGGAAAATCCTTTTCATAGTTGAGTGGATGATATATTGGAATGGAGAGAGACTAGAGTGAAGGAGACTAATTAGAAAGCTACTATAATAATCCAGGTGAGAGATGATGAGGGGCTATACTAGAGTGATGGCTGCATTCAGTTGAGAGAAAGGGATATATAAGAGAGATGTTGTGAAGGAAAAACAAGATTTGACAACAAATTGAATACGTGAGGTGAGAATGAGTGAAGAATTGAGAATGATATCTTTGTTGCCAGCCTGAGTGCCTGGAAGCATAGTGACTTCCTTGACAATAAAAGAAAAGTTGGGAAGAGAGGTCTATTGGGGGGGGGAACATAATAAAATTGGTTTTAGATACATTGAATATGAAATGCCTATGGCAAAATCAATTCAAAAGGTCCAAAACTCAGTGAGTCACTAGAGTTCAGGAATGACAGTAGGTCTGAGCATATGGATCTATGAATCATTGGTGTAGAGATAATAATTGAACCTATGGAAATTGATTAGATCCCTAAGATTGAGGAGCAGTCAGAGATAGGTAGGGGGAAAGCCAGGAAAGAGCAAAAACCCACAGAGCAGAAGATACAGGAGCAAATGGTAGTCAATATTGTGTAATGCTTCAGAAAGTTCAAGATGGATAAGGACTGAGAAGTCTGAAAGTGCTTATTCTGGCTCTATCAATTTTCAGATGTGGAACCTACAGCAAGTCATTTGATCTGAGTCTCAGTTTCTTCATCTGTAAAATAGAGATAATACTTATGGTAGCTACTGCATATTTTTTTTAAACATTTTGCAAACCTTAAAGGTTACATACACACAGAAATACATGTATGCATGTCTGTATGTATATGCCAATTACTATTATTGTTACATAGGATTGATGAGATGAAATGAGAAAAAATATATAAAGCACTTTGTAAACACTAAAGCACTATATCTTATTCACATCCTGCAAATTAGGGAAATGACTCATGATTAATAGATCCTATATTGGTCAAGTGATTAGTGCTGAGTAGAGGATACTGTAACCCTAAAGCTCTGCCTGTGTCTATACCTACAACAAGCCATCACTTTAGTTTTTTAAATCATTCAGTTTGTGGGAAAAGTAAGAGTCAAACTAGTTGTTAGGTATTTGTAAACACAGCTAATCTCTGATTTCAACCACATCGTAGAGCTGTTATGAAAATCAAATGAGATATCATGTCAACTGCTTCCCAATAACAATAATAAGAATAGGATTTATATTTCAATAACAACAATAATAGGATTTTTATTGCCATAACAACAGTAATAATGATGATGATGATGAATTCTAGAGCAAGTTCCTGGGCTAGTTGGGGACTCTATTCTATCCACTGAAAAGGGCAAATTAAAAAAAAAGATCAAAACAGCGCCTAAGTAAAAGGCGGTCGTCAGACCCTTCCCCCACAGCTTATTGCATGTTGCCCCTACTGTGAATAAATGAGTCCTTTACCACTGCAGATGCTGCAAAAAAGATTCAGGTTGTCTTAAAGACACAGGCAGTACCAGCTACACAGCCAGTCCAAAAGATATGGTAAGCCAAAACAGAATGTCCAACATGTGTCAGTTCTGTCTCCCAAGAGCAGGTACTTGGCCTTTCCCACATGGCAGCCTCCATTTTAGGCAGTCTGAGCACACTCCAAACCCTAGATAGATAGATAGATAGATAGATAGATAGATAGATAGATAGATAGATAGAATGATCTGCAAATGATGAACAGCCCAGTGACTGGGCATTATATGTCAGCAGCTATGCAGTAAGTCTACCTATCTCTTGTCAACATAGATTTAATTTTGATTTCCCCACATTCTTTTTCTTTTTCTGATGCTCTGAAAGTCTTCGGCCTTTCCTTTGGCAGATCGATATTATCTAATTTTTTTTAAGTGCCATTGATGACCTGGATACTTTTAGGACTGTATTCCTACAGCCACCCCTCACAACTATCTTCTAACAGCCAGCTAATTGATAAAGTAGCCATCCGTACTTGGTGGAGTCAAGATAGAGCTCTGATATCAGCTGACTTCTCTTTGAATTCTAATGTCCACATCCTGGCAGAGAATAGTTTTCTTTATTCTACGGGTTAGCACAATACTTTGGCTGTTGTGTGTTAGAATCTAGTTCATCTTACTAACACTTCTTGGATTTAGGAATATTGAGAAATAACCTAAATTTGCTCCCCACCCTCAACTGGATTCTTTCCTTCTCTCCCCTATAACCTCTCAACTTTGCCACAATTTGTAGTGCTATGCTAGTCAATAGAACTGAAGTATGCCTTGTATTTTCCTCCACAATGGTCATACATACAAGTGTCTGCAAAAAAGCTCATAGTACTTTAGAGGGATGACCTCTCATTTTTCTGCTTCTGACACATACTGCCTGTGTGACCCTTGGACAAGTCTCAGTACCTCCAGGCAACTTTCCAAAGTGTACTGTCCATTGCATTCTCTCTACATTTACCTTGGGAAACTGAGAGATAAGGCTTCTTATTTCACTAAGTATTGGTTAAAGTTTAAATATTATAAAAGGAAATTGATTTTAGTTTACTGTAACTGAAAGCAGACAACCCTTTTTGGAGAGTGGGCACGAATGCAGCAGATCAACCAAAAAAAGATCCGATGTCACAATTTCAACATCAGCTGAGAATCACTTAGTGCAGGATGAAAGGAGAGGAAAAAGCCAGACCTCTTAAAAAAACTCAGCCAGATTAGATGGTCTAAAACCATCCTGTTTGTCTCCATATTCCATTCTAAACTTTTTCTTCTATGTATTTGTTCAGAATTTATTGCTATTTTTATTCATACAGTTATTGTTAGTGAGTACATTATTCTGATTCTGTTTTCTTTGTATGTTCTTCTGTTTCTGTTTTCTTTACTTCATTTCATTGTCTTCTTATGCTTTTTTTTAGTCCTATTTGTAATAATATTCCATTCCATTCTTAGAATATATTGAGCTATTCCCTAATCGTTGGACATGTAGGTCATTTCCAGTTTTTTTAACATTATCTATAATGTTACTCAATTATTTTAGTGCATATAATTCTATTTTCCCCCTTTAAATAATATCCATAGGGCATAGCCTAAGTAGTGGGATCATAGAGTTAATTGACAGCTTTGTTAGCTCATAATATAATGTCATATTGATTTCCAAAACTATTGTACTAATTCTAGTCTTCCAGCATTGGGTCATAGAGTGTCTATTTCTCCACAGCCTGCCTACATTGAGTTTTAAAATGGTCTTTACAGTTTAATGGGAACAAGGTGGCATGTCACAATTGTTTTAATTTTTTGAATATTTTTTCAGGTAGTTATTAAGACTTTTTTTTCCTTTTGCTTATTTATAGAAATTGAAGAAACCATTCACCTCTATTATTTCTTAATTCTGACCCCTTATCCTTAAGAAATGATGTCTGTACTAATTGTAATTCTTTATTCCCTCCCCTATTCTGTCCAGAGAGTTTTCTAAACATGATACTTTATGAATGAGACTGTGTTTCATGGAGAAAGCCAAAGGAAATAAGACTTTTATGATAATAGACCTACACAGCACTGAAGTATAATCAAAGTTCCTTCATAAAACCCTGGCAGGCTTCATACATTGCTAAGAATGTGTGAGCTTTGCGCAGCTATATGAGGGAAGTTCACTCAGGACAAGTAACCCTCATGGCTTATCTGGCATCCACCCAGCATTATCACATACTTAACTGAGATACCATGATAGTAATAAGCACCAACTCCTGTCATTCACCACCACTTAATTACAATTCTGAGCTAGACCAAGTAAGCCACAAAATCCAATGAGCTTCATCACAGATATATTTTATATTTTCTTAAAAGCCATAAAACTAATGAGATCATGCAGAGAATTAAATGTAGTCAAGGTCTGCACTATTAATGACTTACTTGGCCTATTGGGATTTGGGGCTCTTAGGTCTACACTGCTTTCTGCCCTAGTAAAATTCTTTATCTTCCTACACTGGAAACAGCACTTCATTTTCAAGAGCTGTTCTTCCCAGAATCTCATAGTACTTCACAGCATTTGTAGGCTTAATCAATATTTGTTTAATTGAAGTGAAGTGAATGGTGTGATTAATCGCAAATATATCTCAGTGCATTATTGATCATCAATATGGCTATTTTACATACTGTAAATTTGATTCATCATATATTTAAGAAACGTGGCTGAATGCCACAGATGTGGAAAGCCTAAACCCATTATCAGGACCCAGGCTTCTTGATTTGGAGAAACTCATTCTTCTTCTTTTCAGCTGGAAAAGGTAAATCTCAAACAAAATATCAGCTATGAGCCCATAATGTATAGTTACATTCCCCCCCCTTTACAGATAAGAAAACTTGAGGGCCAGCAAAATTAATTGACTTACCTAGAGTCAGCATGGTGTAATGAATGAGCTTTGAATTTGGAGTCTGAGCACCTGATCTTCTCATGCAACTGGACAAGTTTCTGTGGGCCTCAGTTTCCTCATCTATAAAATAGAAGGGTGGGAATTGAGCTAGATGATCTCAAAGGTCCCTTCCAGTTCTAAATCCTGTAATGTTATGATAAGAGGATACAAATATGAATATATAATTTCAACTCCATGAATCAGTTTGCCTGATTTCTTTCAAGATTCCATCAAATCCTGTCTACTTCAAGAGACTTTTCCTGATCTCCGTTCCCTAGCCCCAAACTCTTAAACCTCTCCCACACACACTCTACCTTCAACTTCTAGTGCTTTCCTTCTGAAAATACTTTATGACTCTTCTGTAGTTGTTTTGTACTTAGTGCTTTTCACGTTGTTCCCCTTTCATTCCACTCCCCCCACCACCATTAGAATGTTCACCCCTTGAGGCCAGGGACTGTTATGCTCATCTCGAGCTTTGCATAGTGCCAGGAACATAAGAAGTATCTCATACATGCTTGGGGATTGACTGACCCCTGAAAGGCACATCACCCCCTCTCCCATACCCGGCCTGTCGCGACCTGAGAGGGAGAACCCTTCCCTTGCACAGGTGGCCTAAGGAAATGGGACAGTCTGGGAATTTCATCCTTATCTGATCTTACACAGTTTCTGTTCCTTCTGTAAGGATTTCTAATGAGCCCAGGCAGGATGCCTGCACACTGTAATTGGAGTTCAGGACAACCTTCAGCAAGAGCTCAGCCTGGAGAAAGTATAAGGAAGTCTTCTAGATTTTCAACTAATTATTTCATATGGAAAGTGAACCAATTGAACAAATCGTAAAACATGGAGGCTGTCAGTGCTACTCTATGATTATGGGAAATGTACACTGTGTATGTCAAGCAGTAACTTAATATTTTTTTAAATGGCCACAGGCTGCCATTGTGTAAATAATTTTCAGCTTGCTGGGCAGCCAGTACTTCTTCAAATAATCAGGAAATAAAATGTGAAAATAACAAAATAAAATGGTACAGGAAGAGAAGGGTCTCCAGGATGTCCAGCTAAATTGCTTTCCAACCAATTTCTAAACCATCACCAAATGTTCCATTATGTTTAGAGCAAGCTGGAGGGTTTCACTAAATTAAAAATTCCATGTAATGTTAACCCAAATAGGCCTCCTGCCTCTCATTATTCTGCATGCTTCAGAAAAGGTGGGAAGGGAAAGGGGGGAGGAAAATGGGGAAAAAGAAACTCCTGCACAACTTCAAAACAACAGAAAGAATCTGTTACAACTGAGAAGCTCCAGCTGTCCCAGAAACATGGAGCCTGATTAAATTGTGTGTGGGCATAATACAAAGCAACTTTCACATTCTCTTAAAAGAAACCCTTTCACACAACCTCAAAGCAGCTATCAACTAGCTTCAGTGCTTGTCTGAATCACATGGGTTATTAAAGAAAATATGTAATCTCTTTTCTTAACTGAATATTTTTTTTAACAAATGAAATGAGAACAAGCCAGTAAAATAGGAAACCTTCATTTTTTACTTGATAGGTATTAATCTAAATATCTAATATCTAAATCTAAAATAATTTTTTTTATTTAGAGCATTTGTCACAGTGCCAAGATATAAAAGCTTTCTTTTTACCAAAATGTGCCAATTCAAATATTTGTATGAACTGTTGGGTTTCTCATTTATTGGAATTTATAGTTTAGGGGCATTTGTATAGTTAAAAAAGAAAGCAAATAAACTGGGTCATGAAATCTGCTGAAGGTATGCTCTGCATAAATATTCATATTTCCTTCTGGCCAACCTATTTTTAATGGACAATTGATGCTATGATTTTAAACTGAAAGTGAATATGTTTAGCAAGCTATGTTGTGAGAATACAGTTTACAAGTGATTTTAGGAATCAGTTTCATTTCTTTATTATCTATAGATAAATTACCCTTTCTAGGAGAGGTATAGCACCCCATTCTCCCTTTTTTAAAGCAAATAGTACTAAAAATTAACCCATGGTTTTAAAAATCAAACTGTGGGATCTTTTAATCTCTATATATTATGATAAAAGTATATCCTTCTGAAGTGCCAATCCTGGCACATATATGGATTTTTTTTTAAATCAGGAATGTTCACAATGATTATCATATTGGCTTTTTTTTTAATAAAAAAAAAGAGGTTCATCAAATCACTAGATTCATCCCTGATCTAGTCTTTTGAATCCTCTATTTCATTACTGTTTTCTGTGATAATCTGCGGTGTTCTGATAGTTCAATATTCAGAGAAAAGGGAGAATGAACCTAAACTCAGGTGAAATCCAACAGGTTTTTTTTCCCCTGGAGTACGTAGGTAAAAATACAAACAAAAAAAAACCAGATACAAGAAAAATCTTAAAGTTATACAATTAACAATGACAGTCAACCACAAAACAGGAGCTCACAGAGGAGCATGGATTTTAGTTTAGGGGCTAGCCTCATAGAAATGCTTTCATTTTAGTGGATAACATACCTCTCAATAGCTCACTTTGCCTATTGACAGAGAAAGCAATGTCATTGGTCTTTTTAGAGAAAATCCTAGGAAAGGGAATTATCCAGGCTTTTGAGTTTGTTCAGAAATTAAACATGCTTCTTGTGGTGAAAAAGAAGATTCTGTAAACACAAAGGAGAAGAAAAAAAAGCCAGAGTGATCCAAATGTGTCTATAGTCACTGTTGCTCTGTTCTGAAAGGATCTAATAATTGGTGGTGTCTATGATTTTTCTCATTCCCATCATGCTGTGCTTCCTTGAAACATTCAAGCCTGGAGCACTGTTTTCTTATTTGCCTTCACAAGACAGGAAAAAAAAATCAACCCTTGTTGAAGGTGGTACTAAACACAGACATACTCAATAACCTTTGTGAGAGACAAACTTCACAGCATTTCATCCCTGATTAAAAAAGCCTATTACCAATTTGTTAGAACCAAGGACAAAATGTGTGTGTGTGTGTGTGTGTGTGTGTGTGTGTGTGTGTGTGTGTGTGTTGTGCTTTACTGTTGTATTTGAATGAAAGAGCATTAGGAAGCCTGCAAATGAACACCTAGGTTTCTGTTCTTTCTAGGTTTCTGTTCCTTTCATCTTCTAAACTCCTGACGAATTATTGGCATTTTTATTGTGTTACTTTTACCTTGGGCAGAGGGTGCCTTGGCGTTACACACACTCATTATAGATGAGGAATAACTATTAGATCATCTTTTCTTTCTTTTCCCCTCCCACCAAACAGCTTCCACTCCCTATTTCCATCCCAGGGGCCCAAGCTGGATTATTCCCTACTGTTAAATTTCAAGTGTCTGGTCCAGTCTGGTTGTAAATGACTCCAACAATGAGATTTTTACTGCCTCCCTAGGGGCATCTGCTCCACTGTCCAGCAGAGCAGGTTGAGAAATGTTTCCCAAAACACAGCCTCAATTTCTCCTCTGTTCTGGTTCTTCCCATCATTTCCAGTTAATGTCTAATACACAAAAGCAAAAACAGATCTCAAAAATGGGTTTTAAATATTCCAGGGGCTTCCTCCAGACTTCACTGTGGTTTTATAACCTTTGGAGTACAGAAATAGTGGCCTTTATTTCTTCGACTGACTATAACCAGGAATCCTGAGCAGAATAGATTGCAAGTAGCCTTCTTCATTATAAGTCCCCACTCCAACTATTTAGCCAAACAAACCATTTAGCTGATTAACTGTGTATCACAATATAAGGAGTGTCATCCATTAGAATGTAAACTCCTGGCCAGAAGGAACTGTTTCATTCTCTGTACTTGTCTCCACACTGCATAGCATGTAAAGGGTGCTTTAGAAATGCTGCTGGTTGATTAACGATTAATTGAGAAGGTGCCTTAACCCAAGGAATAGCTTCTGCCACAACAGAACACTCAGAACCTATGAAAAGAAAGTCTAGACTAATATTAAAAATGAAACTTTCAAACAGAAGAAAAAAGCTAAACTCAGAAGTATTTTCTATTCAACCAGTGAGCTAGCTTTGGTCTGGATAAACCAGATATTTAAAGCCCTAGATAAGGGCATCTAGGTGGCAGAGTGGATAGAGTGCTAGGCCTGGAGTCAGGAAGACTCATCTCCTTGAGTTCAAATCCAGCCTCAGACACTTACTAGCTGTGTAACCCTGGGCAAGTCACTTAACCCCATTTGCCTCGGTTTCCTCATGTGTTAAATGAGCTGGAGAAGGAAATGGCAAACCACCCCAAATGGGGTCCTGAAGAGTTGGACTGAAGCAGGGAAAGGGGTGGGGCAGGGAGGAGAGTGAGAGAGACCATGAGATAAAGACAGAGACACAGACAAACAGCAGTTGGGCTGAGTAGGTCTGCACCTCTAGTCTTTGTATTTAAGGAAATCTTCCTGCTATATAGGTGTCTCTCATAGTTCCATATCTTTCATTGGCCAGTTGTCTGTTTATATACCTACTGGTGAAACCATTCCAATTATGTCTCATGGTCAATTAGAAGATCATGAAGGAGATGACTGATCATTCTGGACCTCTGCCAGCCATGCTAATGGGGAAACAGGCTACACTGATTAAGTTAATGAATGTTGTATTCTAATGATTCTTCAGCTAACTGTAGACAGCCATTATGAGAACTGAGAAAAGCCATTCAACTATTCGATGACTAATTCTACACAAGGCCAAATAACTTATTTGACTGACATATTTACAGGATTAACTGAATTTTTTGGCTGAATTGACCAGATGCTTTGAGATCATGGAAACCCATCCAAAGCCTCCATTTTCCTCCATTTCCTGTGGGGAAATAACCAATAATAGGGGCCCCTTTCCATCCTCAGAAAGAGGTTTTGTAGGTCAGGAAGCTACTCTAGCTTTTCAGCAGAAAGACTCTACCTGAATAAGAATAACTCATATTGACACATTGCTTTAAGGTTTTCAAAACATTTTTCCCACATTTCTGTGAAGTATCCCAAGTATTTATTCCTTACTTTGTAGAACTGAAAAAAAACAATGTCCTGCTTGTTTTATTCTTTGTACTTATATCCCCAGTGCCTAGCACCAGGGACACAAATACAAAGTCTAAAGGTAGGTAGGTGGCTCAGTGGATAGAGCTCTGTACCTGGAGTCAGTAAGACCTGAGTTCAGTTCAGCCTCAGACATTTAGTAGCTGGGTAATCCTGGGTAAGTCACTTAACCCTGTTTGTCTAGTTTCCTCAACTGAAGAATGGGGAAAATATCAGCACCTACCATTCAGTATTACTTATAAAGATCAAATGAGGTAATATTTGGAAAGGACTTAGCACAGTATTTGCCACATAGTAGGTGCTATAGAAATGCTAGCTATAATAAGAATAACAATTATTATTATTATTATTGTCATTATTATTATTATTATTATTATTAGCACAGTACCTGCCATGTAGTGGATGCTTGATAAATTGATAATTGACTGAGGCAGGATTTGAACCCAATTTTCTGGCTCCAATTCCAGCACTCTATCCATTAAGTAGAACACATTCTTTTGTATCTACACTCTACCTGAAGTGATGAAAAACTATTTTAGTAGTATCCAGCAATCTAACATGACCTCTGAATGTCATCAGCACCAGTTATTATCTATTGATCATATTCAGAGGGCTGAGTAACACATAAGATGCCTAAACACAAGATAGAGAGAATACAGGATTCTTCTCCTTTACTTCAATCTTTTTCCATTAAGGAGAAAGATCTTCATGCTAAAGAGTATAAAATAAACATGTAGTGCCAGATGAGGATGCAAATATGTTGAAAAGAGGATGTCTATCTTGAAGAAGAGAAGGCTAAGGGGTAGAACAAGATTTCTATCTTCAAATGTTTAAAGTCCACCATATGGAAAAGAATGAAGAATTAGGCACACCTAGAACTAATGGACAAAAACTATCTGAAGGAAGATTTGAGCTTAATCTAAAAGTTTACACCTAAAAGGAACCTCAAAATGCTAATCAAACACATTCAGTTGTACAGATGAGGAGCCTGAGACTGAAAGTGATTTGAAGTGATTTGCCCAAAATCACACAATTAATTCCTGGCAAAGCTGGGAAGGTCTAGAACCCAAATCCAAGAAGAACTTTCTAGCATTTGAAGTCATCCAACAACGAAACCAATGATTTCAAAAATTAGTGAGCTCATCAGTACTAGAACTATAATATCAGAAGCTAGATATCCATTTTTAGGGCTAACATATAAGGGACTCATACATTGAATGAGAGGCTGAGCTAAATGACTTCTAAGGTCCTTTCTAACTCCAACGTAGAACATATATACAAGAAGGACAATCCAGTAAGGCACAGCACAATGAGTGAGAACTGTATTATAATAGCCTAACCAAATCCACCTGCTCAATTTAGTTTTGATTTGGTCTGGTTCTTTTTTCCCTTAAACTTCTGTTAAAATAGCTTTCATGTCAGGAAATTCTATTTAGGGCAAATTTAGAATCTCAAATGAGAAAATAGGCCTATACACACCAAAGATACTCAGTAAATGCTTGATGAGTTGTTAATGTTGACTGACAAGTAAGTTTAGAAGTGTTTAACTCAATGGGAACTCAATTAAAAACTAGGTATCAGAACGCAAGTCTGAATATTCTGTGAATAGTCTAGGCTTCCCTGGAGTCTCAAACAGGAGACATGGGCTAACTGCGTGGGACAAATTAATTATAACTTAAATAACATGTCCTAAGATTTTTTTTTTGCTAAAGAAGAAATTCCCAAAATAATTTGACAAAAGAATATGTTGAGGTGTGAATATATTGATGGAAATCAAATGTAAAGTTTCATGGTCAAGGTCATGAGCATCTCTGAGGAGAAGAATTACCATCATAGAAATTAGGGCTAGAACCTAAGAGATCACTTAGGCCAACACCTTCACTTCAGAGTTGAGACCTAAGGAGTTTAACTGACTTGCCCAAGTATTCGCAGCAGGCAAAGTACAGAGTCAGATTACAACACATCTTTTTTTTTGGGGGGGGCAATTGGGGTTAAGTGACTTGCCTAGGGTCACAAAGCTAGTTAAGTGTCAAGTGTTTGGTCTAAGGTCATATTTGAACTCAGGTCCTCCTAACTTCAGGGCTGGTGCTCTATCCACTGTGCCACCTAGCTGCTCCTAACACTGGTCTTTTAATTGTGTATCAACTTTCCACTGCAACAACAAGGTAGAATTCCAGAGGGAATTCCAGAGGGGAATGAGGGGAATTCCAAAGGAAATATCCTAATAAAATTCTCTGAGAAATTTGAGGAAGGAAAGATAACTTTCATTCATCCCTTTGGTGAAGGAGTGCTTCTTCTCCCATGTGTTTAATAGTCTCTATTTTCAACTGTGTTGACCAGCCCAGTCTTGAGGTTGTAGTTAGAGCTGTGGCTAAGGAGAGGAAAGAGGTCCACGACCCAGTGTAATTGCCCTTCAGGTCTGAGGGCCCTTCTGATGTGTTGAGAAAAGCCCCTAGTCTTTTTTTTTTTTTGGCCAGGCAATGGGGTTAAGTGACTTGCCCAGGGTCACACAGCTAGTTAGTGTTATGTGTCTGAGGTCACATTTGAACTCAGGTCCCCCTGAATCCAGGGTTGGTGCTCTATCCACTGCACCACCTAGCTGCCCCTAGCCCTAGTCTTTTGAAATGGCTCACTCATACCAAACTTTTGTTATAGACCCTTTTATTCATATCCCATAATATATTGAGGTTCCCCAAAACATTTTGGGAAATTGTTGTTCAGACATTTTTCAGTTGTGTACAACTCTTCATGACCCCATTTGGGGTTTTCTTGACAAAGATACTGGAGTGATTTGCCATTTCCTTCTCCAGCTCATTTTATAGATGAGGAACTGAGGCAAATGGGATTAAGTGACTTGCCCAGGGTCACACAGCTAGCAAGTGTCTGAAGCCAGATTCAAAGTCAGGGAAATGAGCTTTTCTGACTCTAGGCCCAGCTCTTTATCTGCTGTGGTGTCTAGCTTCACTGTTTTGGGAAATACTATGCCACAATGTTGTCTTCTGTGACAACCTTGGGATATGATTTAATTAAGGTTTAAGGTCATTCTCCTCCCCCCTCCCCATTCCTAAACTACAACTAAGGCTCTGTGGTATAGGGCCAAAGCTGCCAGCTTTTGAGTTGAAGGATGTAGGTTCAATTACCCACTCTACCACTTAGTAGGCATCATAAACTAATACTTCTTTGTTGACTCCTCAAAGAGAGAATAGCTCAGGTTAAAACAGTTAGTATAATTAAATCTAAATGTTAGACTTCATTGAAGTATTGCTGAAGGCCTCTGCAAAACATAATATAGGTTAAACATCACCTTCATGGAAACATGCTTTGTTTAAAATGCACATTTACATCAAAATTCCAAGAAAATGGCAGTCATTTTTGATCATTTTCTCTGGGAAGTCTCACATACCAGAAACCCTGTGCTCCAGTGTTTTCTGTGGTGATATTTGCATGTGGCAAAGGTTATGTTCCTTGTTATTCCTTTTTAGAAAATTATGTGATTACCCTAGATTATCATTATGGCTTGAAGTGCATTTTTTTTCATTATATTCTCTCACTTCTACAGACATAATTTTTACCAAAGAATAAGCTACCCATGGTTGGTTGTAATATTGAAGAGTAAATCAATCCTGTTGTTTGAATATAGTCCATTTATTGCTGGCAATTACCATAGTCTGTAAAAATCATAAATATGTGGATATGGCAGAAATAGTCAACATTTCTGTCTCATTGTAATGATTCAATTCCCATCCACATACCCAGTGTAGGGAGAATGATTTTGTTATAATGTAATAAACTTGCTCTCCTCTAGCTAATTTTCAACTGAAAGTATTGAAAGTTCTTCCTAATTGGAAGAACCATAGTCATTTGGTGAGGACAAAGAACAATTGTTTTTCAAGATTTGGATTCAAATGACAGCTTGGTTTCTTTAGGCTTTGTTGTTGTTCAATCCTGTTTGTGGCCTATTCTTCATGACCTCATTTGGGGTTTTCTTGGCAAAGATGTTGGAGTGGTTTGCCATTTCCTTTTCTAGCTTATTTTACAGATGAGAAACCTGAGGCATGCTTGCCCAGGGTCACACAACTAGTAAGTGTCTGAGGTTGGATTTGAACTCAGGTCTTCCTGACTCCAGGCCCCATACTATGTCCAAAGTGACACTTAACTACCCTGTATTTCTTAGACATAGATCACCAATCTCATAGATAAATCACAGCCTTCCAAACCACACCACCATCTAATTCAATTAAATGTATAATTCACTGTGCTAGACAAGGATAAAAACAATACAATTAGTGCCCTCAGGGAGCTTACAATCTAATAGCTGTGATAAAACCTATAAAATAAAACATGCATCAGTCTTTTTCCACATGCTAAGCAGCTGTCTGACCTTGGGCAAGTCACTTAAGCTTTGTGGGCCTCATTTTCCTCATTCATAGAATAAAGGAATTGTCCTTAAATTAACTTTGAGATTGCTTTTAGCTTTAAAATTTTATGATTCTCTTGGAATTCTCTTACATGAAATAAGGAAGAGCAAAATGAGCAGAACCGAGAGAACATTGTATATAGTAACAACAGTATTGTTTTAAGAATGACTTTGAGTGAATAAGTTATTTTTACTATTATAAATACCCAAATTAACCATGAAGGACATATGAAAAAAGAAGCTATCTGCATTCAGAGAAAGAACTCATAAATAAATTAAAAATGATTCATTCAATTCAACAAACCAATTCAAATTAGAGTGTTTTAGAAGGTGAAAACTTCTGATATTGTTATAAACCAGAGGTCAGCAAACTTGTAAGAATTTTTTTTTCCATTTTAAACTCCTGCCATAAACCATCAGAAATATAAAATGTCTGTCTGAAAGTATCTATATATGAGCGTATAGATCCAAACACTTCCTGTGGAATGTAAGGAAAATATGTTGATTATAGACAGTGTGTTCATGGATCAAAGCAATCACGATGTGTGTGTGTGTGGGAAATTGGAAGAGCAATGACAACAATAGAGGGCAAGAGAATGATAATAAAAGCTCTGATTGTGAAAGTAAATACTTATCTAGGAGAATCTAACCTTGGATTTCAAAACAGTTTATGAATTTCCTTAAACTCCTCATGGTAGGAGGAGACTTCACTTCTAGTTTGCAATATTTTGTATATGGGTAGCACCTGCCTCCCCTATATGGAAAGAAGGATGGAGAGACAGAGTAAAATGAAGAAGAGATTTCTAGTTCAAGAGTTACACTTTGGTCCTAAAGGGGCTTGAGGTTGGGCTTAGCTACACAGGTAGCTGGATGAAAAGCAGAAAGTTCAGCTAATCACCCTGATGTTTTGCCTAAACATCAAATATCTAAGTACTTTTGAAAGACTGGGATGATTTTCTGAACTTTTTATTGTGTATCTGGATGTTTGGTGTCATGTGACTTTGTCAAAGAATTTGTTCCACAACTACCTTCACTTTATACAAATGGTTTTACCTACCTCACTCATGAATTGCTTTTCTTTCTGTATGTTCTATCCTTTGGAAGGTTAGGAGAAGTTCAGAGCTTGGGGGGAAGAAATTCTTTGAGAAATTCAGCAAACATTTATTGAGTTCTGACTGTATACAAAACACTGTATTGTATTGTTTTAATCAAGGAAAGCGAGACACACTTATATCACATATTTTTTCTGTCCAGATTTTGAAACAAGCTGATGTCCCTTTTGATTTTCATTTAGCTTTTCTTTTGTTTTCATCCACACCCCTAAGTTCAGTGTTTCTACTTTCTCCTATAACAAGAACTCATTATAACCACATTTCATTTTAGGCTTTGAGGTATTTTAAAGAATCGTGCCCCTACTCCTCACCCCCTCACACATACACATACACATTCTTATTCTTGAACCTTATCTTTTAATTTGTTTAGGCTATTTCTACCCTGGAATAAATTGGGGCCCCAAAGTGGAAAATATAGGCATCTAGTTACTCATTAGCTCATTAGTACAATGATGTATGAACAGTCTCCCAAGTAAAACGATACCCTACTGCAGTATAAACAAAGTCGCAGGCAAAGTGGCTCATTTATAACTCATCCTGTTAGAATCAGGATTTTATTTTAATCCCCCCTGTGTTAAAGAGTCTTTCCCACTCCCACCTCCCTCACATCAACTGTGCTCATTAATGTCATTTGGTAAAACCACAGATCTACTGTAATTGCAACTGTTTTAGGAACAAGTGTGGAAGAATCAAAAGAAGCTAGTGGCTCTCTGCTTGGCACTCTGACAAAAGATCGCACAGAAAGCCTGCTCCAAAAGCCCACTTTTTGAAGACAGAAAATAAACTATTTCTTAAAATTAGGTGCGTTTATGTGTTGTGATAATAGCAAATAGAAACCAGGGGACATCTGCCATTCAAATGGGAATTTTTACTTCTTCCTTTTTTCAAAACATGTGTGGTGTTGTTTTTATTATGAAATCCTCTTGAAAGCCGCTTCCTTAGCTGCTTTTCCTGGGGTCTTTTGATGGCTCTGTGGCAGCCTACTCTGGTGCCAAAGGAAGGTTGTTGAGGATTAGGAGGGAGATAATGTTTTCTATCAGTGTTATTTCAGCATTAGTTGTTACAGTGTTCTTACTGTGGTTCTCGGGTAAAGTATATTTCTAGCATTATTAATAACTTATATAGCACTTCAAGGTCTATACTTTATACAGGTCAGTGAAATTGTTCCTATGTAATAGAAGTAGAGATGAAGATACCAGGAAAATAAGCAAATTCTTTGTTATTATGGTGGGCTGTGCCTTCTAAATCATGCAATCAATTAAGTCCAATCCCTGTCTCCAGTGTGGCCCCTCTCCCCATCCCCCCACCGAATATACACAACCAATCAGAGAATCTAACTATCTGGCACCATGCAGACAAAATCATCAGTGGACTGGATTGCCTTTTAAACTGTTTTCTTGGAAACTGAATAGACAGTGTCAGGATAAAAGAATAAAAGACTCAAGCCCTAAGATAAAGTCTAGTCCATTACTTTTTCCATTACTGAGTCCCATTGGGGCATATTATACCTAGGATCATTGATCAGAATCTATTGAGACCAAACTCTTCATTTTATAGATGAGGAAACTGAGGTATGGAATGTGCATGTAACTTGCCCAGGGTCACATAGCTGCTAAGTGTCTAGGGTAGAATTTGAACTTAAGGCCACTGTACCATCCAGCTGCTGCAACAATTCTTTGTGAAGGTTGTCTTAGCAGAGGTGCTAAGACAGGAGTGATGGCACCCGTGGTGTTTTCTTTGTGTTGGGCTGCCCATAGTTACTTTAGAGGATGGTTACAGCTTCCATTTTTTCTCTCTGAGAAAGGGAGAAGGGAAGGGAAAGGAACTGCACCCTGCATATATTACAAAAACCAAATCTATGGTAACATATCAAAATATACTGGATGGAAAGAAAAGTTGGTGAAATTTAAGCTCGTCCAACCATTTTGGCATGATCATGCCAATAAAGCACATATTTACAAAATCTGGAAGCACATTAGAAGTTATTTTATCTTGCCTTTCTCAGCACTGTTTTCATTTGTCACCTACAATAGCTGTAGCTGATTTGTCATTCATCATGCTACAGACAGTATCTGGTGATGATTTGTTATCAGGAAATAAGAGTCATCCCCACTAAATTCAAAACAATAAGAACGCATTTGGAGACTTGAGATTTCAATTGCCCACAAATGACAAATCTTTTCCTTTTTGGAATCAACTAAGTATAGACATTAGATCAAATGTGTCAAACACAAAGCCTTTCTTAAAAAAAAAAAGAAGCATTCATCATTGGGTGGGGGAGACAAGATCAGATTAATTTCCTAATGCAAAAATCAAAGTGGGATTCTTTATTCTCCCCCAAAGTATTGATGTCTGTGCAGTCAACAAACATGAGGGAGGACCTACTGAGTGCAAACCACTGCAAGTTATTAGAGGTTATCATAGTCATCCATGGCACTCCTGTACCATGATTATGGAAATTTCAATTAAGCAAAAGATAATATTCCATCCTGGGAATCTTTTACCCTTAATTTACATACTTTCAACCTACTCTGGAATACCAATTATTTCTAAAAGTTTAAGACTTCTATGACTGTCAGAGGTAGATAATGTCTCATTTGTTTCTCAGATCAACAACTAACTAGTATTGGTAAACCATGTTGTCTTATTCAGCTTCTCAGCTCCAGCTATTTATTTCTGATCTGTGCTCATAGAATCATGAAATCTAAAAGTGGAGAAAAACTTAGAGATGATAGGATCATGGGTTTAGATCCAAAAGAAATCTCAGAAGTATCTGGTCCGAGTTCCACATTTTACATATGAGGAAATTGAGGTCCGCAGAGATGAAATGATTTGCCCAAGGTCCTAAAGGTTCTAAATGGAAGAGAAATATTTTCTGCTCTGCCTCTTTAGTCTAGTCTCTTCAGTTCATAGATGAGGAAACTGAGATCCAGCTTGAGGTTCAAGGGATTAATTTCTTGCCCAGAATTATACATCAAATTGATAGCAGAGTCAGTATTAAGGCCATCTGATTTCCAGTTCAGAGCTTTTGTCTCTATACCATGATGCCTTGCAAACCACTCAATCTCTTTTTGACCTAGTTTTCTCATTTTTCAGATGAGGACAATGAATCTGCTTTACATATTTCTTGGGGGTTTTGTGAGAATCATAAGAGTTTTGAAAGGCTAAATGTAAAGTAATATTAGTTAGTTGTATGATAGTATAAAATCAGACTGTTTCATTCAATGTTGGACTTACCATGGAGTCTACCCTGAACCTGAATACTGAATCAGTCCACTCAAACCCTCTCTTTTTTTGTGGAGAAAATGTGTAGACTCTGGTACTAAGAAATGGCATAGAAACTTGTGTTTTGGGGTACTTTAACTGATTATAAGTTGCTGTTCTACTGTAGGGTGCCTTCCAGGTAGACAGGAAAGTGTCATTCACATCTGGATATGTGGAACCAGGGGAGAAGATATGTCATATAGTAATTCACAGTATATTATGAGCTGTCACATAGTGGGGTTTGGGAAAAAATGTTGAAATTCAGAGTACCTTCAGGTGGTTAATTATCATTCTTCACAGGCGTACATTTCGAGTCAATAATGTGTCATTACCGAAGTCATAATGTGTCTATGGAACACAGACAGGGTCTCTCACGAGTACAGTTTCATTTTCACTGAGGTAAATCACAGACAGATAATGAAGAGTACCATTAGAGGATGCACAGTCCACTCTAAGTAGAGGTTGGGGAGTTAGGACACGGAGATTTGTAAATGACCAAGCATAGGCATTGCTTGTGATTTACTTATAGAGGTTAAATTATTTGGGCTCTCATTAAACCTCATGATACATAAATCTTGGACTTAATACAGATTAAATTTCATAGCATTCCACATATTTCAGATATGTTATATGTACTTATTTAGGGGTGGAGGTAGGCTTATTATTTAAGGAAATTCTTCAATGTGAAAACTCCCTCCATTGATGCAAATCAGAAATTCATATACAATTTTTAGTCTTAGATGTCTGGGGCAGAGAGAGCCTAAATGATTTGCCCATGGTCACAACTAATATGGGTCAGAAATAGGGCTTGAATGCAAGCTTTCCTGACTTCTCAGTGGCCCTCTATCTACTGTCATGCTATCTCTCATCAAAAGAGAATAGAGAAAGGGACTGAACCTGTTTTTTCATTAGAAAATGCTTGTGTGAGGAAACTCTACTAATTCATATCGCTACCTTCCCTGCTTCTTATAATCATGGAGAGTTGTGTATAGTGCTGAGATGTCAGATTACTTGCCCAGGATCAGTCAGTATATGTTAGAGCCTGGATTTGAATCCAGATCTCCTTGACTTTCAGGCTGGCTTTCTATCCACCCTGCTGCCGAGCCCTCATACAAAATATTACTGTTGTAATTGGTTCCAGTGAAGTTCTGTCCAGTGTTACACACTATATATACAGTAATGATCTTGGGCCAGGTTTGCAGCCCTTTGACTGAATCCAAACTTCACAGAACAAATCCCAAAGGGCTGCCCTTCAGGACCTAGAGAGCCCCACCCCTGTTCTAGAGAGTAAAAATGCCACGTCTAAAGTCAGATGGGAAGATCCAGAGAGAAGATATCACATTTATTGCTCTCATTTTTAGGACTTACTCAAAATGATCATAAAACCCACTTGTATATGTATTTTCACATGCATATAAGAAGCAATACTGCTAGATTGCTGAATTATAGGGCAGAGTTTCAGTGTATATGCATGCATGCCAAGATGTCTTTATTTATGCCCTTTCAGCTAGTTCGGGCACCCTCTCCAGTTAAGAAATTTCCCCACTGTTTAGGTTAGAGGTGACAAACTACTGAAATGATCTGTGGTGGTATGACTGGGACGGCTTTAGGCACAATTGTAAAGTAAATGAAGTTTGTAATTATTCCCACTGTCCCCATCAGTGCTACTTTCTTCCCTCCTGGGTCTCTCTCCTTTCATACCAGGTGCCTGCTGTTTGTCATTGCTCTCCACTGCTAATCACCCATGTGTAGTCCCTTGGAAGGCAGATATTCACTGACACCTCTTCAAAGTATGGGGGCAGCCAGGTGGCGCAGTGGGTAGAGTGCTGGGCCTGGAGTCAGGAAGACCTAAGTTCAAATCTGGCCTTGGACATTTATTAGCTGTGTGACCCTGGACAAGTCACTTAACCCTGTTTGCCTCAGTTTCCTTCTCTGTAAAATGAACTAGAGAAGGAAATGGCAAACCACTCTGGTATCTTTACCAAGAAAACCCTAAATGGGGTCATGAAGAGTTGGACAGGACTGAAAAGCAACTGAGGGACAACAAGCTCAAAGTATGGCCCTTTCCAGAGTTATTCGCCTTTTAAAAAGCCACAGTGGGGACTGTCTGAGGCTAGATTTGAACTCTGGAAGATGAGTCTTCCTGACTCCAGGCCCAGCACTCTATACACTATGTTACCTAGCTAATATTACATATTAATCTTTTATTATACATCCAGAGTCTTTAGGTCAAGTTACATCTACTTTCATTTTGGAAATTCAATTTCATAACTATTCTAGAGTTTGTTTATAAGCCATAATATCATTTTCATCATAGCATCATTTTCTTAAGGTTTTGGTTATGAGGTTTCTTTTTTTTTTTCCAAATCAAGTAGAATTTGGAGTTTCGTTATTAGTGCATTTATTAAATGCCTACTGTGTGGAAGATTGTGGTAGGTGGTGGTGGTGGTGGTAGGGAACAAAAACATCCCCAAAAAGGCAAGGGTGGGAGTAGGGGAGGAAATTTCCCTGCCCTGAGAGAGCTAGTAGGCTACTGGATTGGAAGACTTAGGACCCAGGAGGAAGAAGAGGTTGGGAAAGGATAGAAGTAATCATTTCTTTATTAATAAGTTGAATGGATTTGTCCAAATTATATTTGCAAAATTACTGATCCTTCTACTGTGTTTTTAATTAGCTGAGTTGGGTTAGTTATGCAAATACAATTGGTCATTCATACACTATTAGTTTTTTAAGTGACAAAACAAAACTAAATGTGTATTTGTTTCTATAGAAAGAATAAGGTCTTTGCTAAAATCCTTCAAAAGTAACATTTTAACATTCTAAAATCTTTTAATATAGGAATTAATGGATTGCCATTTCATCATTTAACAGCTGAACTAGGGCAGAAAAAAAAATCCCTGTGTTGACTTGATCTGGAATTTTTTAGGGAAATGCCCAGGGAAAGGGCCTGTGGTATAACGGGGCAGCTATAGATGAGAGATCTGCTTTCCATTTTCAAGAGGATCATCAACTTTTGGTGTAATCTTATTTTCACTGAATTTTAGTTTCTTTGTTTAAAAAATGAGGATCTGATTATAACATTTTCTTTTTCTCTTCTTACTGCTCTTTGGAATAGTATCAAGATATATAACTTTAAAACCATAGTTTAAACTCTTTCTTATTTGACATGGTCATAGACTGTGGTATTCTGATTAATCAAATTATATGGTCTAAAGAAAGTTCTATGTTTGTCCCTGATGTGGATTGCCAGTTCTGTAGGAAATTAGAATGCAATAAAATGTATAACTAAGATGAGCATAATTTGATCTTATAATGATTGACTCAGTAGATATTTTAGGGTCTTTCATTGCCTCAATGCCATCATTATGAATATGAATTTATCGTAATACTGATAAAGTACAAAAGTACCAATTAATGAAGATTTCTCAAATGTGTCCCTCTCTTCTCTTTACAGAGATGGGAGGAGGGACTATTGGTTTGGAATATTGCATATGATGTCAGACACACAATGTATTGAATAATTTTGCTGAACTGCTCAATTTTCTTTTCTTTTTAAAATCTTTGTTACAAGGGATGGATGTTGGGATGGAGGAGATAGTATATATTCGTGAATGAAGGTGATATGAAACAAGAGAAGTCCATTAAAATATGATATTAAAAATAAACATTCTTAATAGAATTCAATGGAATAAGCATTCATTAAATACCTACTATGTACAAAACAGTGTACTAGAGACTAGATGACAGTTTACAGAGAAAGTACCCAGTATATGTGAAAGGTGTTTTAAAAATAACACATACATCCACAATTAGAGTATATGGAAGCCTAGGCACAAAACTCAGTTTATTACCTTGCCATAATCAATATAAAGGTACTGTGAGGTAACAGTCTCCAGATATGTATAGTGGACCACCTTTGAGCTGAAAATAGAAGTATCCAGGTAGGTTTAATTGATCAGATTTTTTATTATTTTATATATATAAATTAAGTCATGTACTTTAGTTGTGGCAGAATCAAACATGCACATTCATATATAGTTTAAAATAAAAATAATATTTTATTATTATTTTCCACAAAAGCAGTGATAGTAAGTCACATTATTTAGCATTTTAAGGTTAGCAAAGTGCTTTCTTCATGATAACTTTGTGAGGAAGATGGTAAAATAGATTATTTCCATTTTTCAAATGGAAACCAAAGCTTTGAGAAGTAATGTGATTTGTCCATGGTCACGAGCTAGTAACAGGTGGGATTACAACTCGGGTCTCAACTCCAAGTCCAAAAATAATTCTACTATGCCACACTAATATACTGCCATTGAAGCTAGCTTTAGCCAAAATGAGAAGATATATTTTTAAAGAACATTTACTAAATAATGAATCCTTTCACCAGTTTTATTTTATAAAGATTTGTCAAATACTAATGAATCATTTAAATAGTCTATCTTAGAGGAAGGAAGAAATGAATTATCAGAGAATTATTTGGTTTAAAGGAAAAAAAATTTGTCCAGAAGTTTTCACGGCAAAAGTCTTCAGAATTTTCCAAGTATAAATGATACACAGATTATTTATCAGCATAGAAAAAGATTGAACACCACCAAATCCTTTTACGAGGCAAATATGGTATTGATTTTAGAACTAGGTGAAGATAACATTTAAAGGATTATAGAGGGGGCAACTAGGTGGCACAGTGGATAGAGAAACTGGCCCTGGAGTCAGGAGGACCTATGTTCAAATCTGGCCTCAGACCAGACACTTGACACTTACTAGCTGTGCAACCCTAGGCAAGTCTCTTAACCCTACTGCCTAGCAAAAAACAAAATTTAAAAAAAAGATTATAGATCAATTTCACTAATGAAATACATATGCAGAAATACTAAGTGAAATATTAGCCCAGAGAAGATAGCAATAATCAAGAAAATAATTAATAATGATCAAGAGGTATTTATTTGTATCAAGCATGAAAAACTTAACATCAGAACGACTATCAATATCGTGAAACATATAAACCAAAAAAAGGCTTAAAAAAAACCCCACACATCAGTAGATGCGAAAAAAATCTGATAAAATTCAATACTCATTCATGATAAAAATACTAAAATGGAACGTAGAAAGATTTTTCCTTAACACACTAAAAGATCTATCTTAAGCCTAAAGCCCAAATAACAAGCATTGGAAAAACATTAGAAGCACTCCTACTAAATGCCAGAATAAAGTAAGGATATATACTTTAATAATTTTTGCTTGATACGGTTCAAGAAATTCTAGCAATTATAATAAGACAAGGAAAAGATATTAAAAAGATAAACAATAGAAATGAAGATGGGGTTTTCAATGAATTACAAGCTTAGTTTGACTAAGCAATGTGATAAGCCAGTTACAGAAACTAGTGTAGTCTTGAACCACAATGAACAAGCACAGCTTCCAGGAACAAGGAGGTGATTATCTCACTGTATTTTTTTCTCGGTCAGATCACATCTAGACCATTGTGTTTAGTTATGGGCACCACAGTTCAGGAGGGGGGAAAAAATGAATAATGAAAGAGTAACATAAGAAAACTCAGTCCAGGATAGTGAAGGGCCTAGATTCAACCTCATACCGAATTGAACAAAGGAAGGTTGGTGGGTTGAAGTAGAGTGGGAGAAGAGACTTTACCCTGAAGAAGAAAAGATTCAAGGGGGTATTGGTAGCTGACTTGAAGTATTTGAAGAGCTGTCATGGGGATGAAGGATTAGACTTATTCTCTTTGGTCCTAATAAGAAAAAGTAGGAATGGAAACCAGGGGAAAAGTTTGAGAGATAACTTTTGGTTTGACGTCAGGAAAAACTGAGCTCTAGAGGTGGTAAGTTCCCCTTCATTCAAAATCTTCAGGCAGAGATTGGATTATCACTTGGGATTATGTTGTAATGGAGATTCCTTTTCTGATATGGGTTAGAATAAATGGAATCTGAGGTCCCTTTCAAATCTAAAATTATGAATTCCCATCATGATTAGCAGATGACATGATAGTATATCTGGAAAATCCAACTGCCTCAAACAAAAGATGAATAAAAACAATATAAATGAGTTCAGCATGGTTGAAGGGTATAAGATTAACCCACAAAGTCATATGCATTATAATTTACTAGTAACAACCCTAAAAATCATAATTAAAAAGTACCATTCTACAATATCAACAAAGTCATCAAATCCTTGGGAATTAATCTACCTGGGGATTCATAGGACCTATACAAGAACTACAGAACTATAATGACTAAAATAAAAAGGATATAAATTATTGGAGAGATATTCAACATTGATTGATAGATCTGATTAATGATAATACTCCCAAAATTATTGTATATTTAATACAAAACCATTCAAAACAACAACAGGCTTTTGCATAGAACTATACAAAATTATAATGAAAATTATATGGAAAAACAAGCAGGCAAGAATTTTAAGGGTTATTGTAAAGAAAGTTGATGAAGGTGATCTTACGGTCCCTAACTTTGAAACATATTAGAAAATGGTAATCATCACAGCTCTCTGGTACTGATAAAAAAAATAGAGAAACAGATAAATAAAAGAGACCAGACACACCAGCCTACCAAGCAAATGTAAACAAGAGATTAGTATTTGACAAACTTCAATATTTATTAATTAACTGATTACTGTCCATTGACCAGAAGTTTCACAGATTTAAAAAAAAAAGCTGTAGTGGAAACTAATGCATGAGTTTCTTGGGAAATTATGTCAAATTTTGACTACTAAAGTTAGATTTTTTTTTTTGGCTAGGAAATGGGGTTAAGTGACTTGCCCAGGGTCACACAGCTAGCAAGTGTCAAATGTCTGAGGCTGGATTTGAATTCAGGTCTTCCTAACTCCAGGGCTAGTGCTCTATCCATGGTGCCACCTAGCTTCCCCTAAAGTTAGATACTTCTGAGCAAGTTAACTGAGATTATCTTCTGGGTAAGGTATTTGAAAATATTTGCAGCGTTTAATAATTCTGTGCTATGGTACTTAATATTCTATACATTATCCCAAAGACCTCTTATTTATTAGATTGTGATATTTCAACTGATTTTTGTCTATTGCTAAAAGACTCATCTTTGCTTTTTGTTGCCATTAGCTGAAATGCTAAACTGTGATTTCAAATAAGAAAATAAAACATAACACAATTTTTAGACCCAGATATAAAGTGATCTGTTCACATTCTCCAGGTATCATAATTTTAACTCTCTTCTAGGAAACTTGAAAATGTAGAGTTCTTTTTTTGTGTGATTAAAATGCTTCACTTCACATTCACTTCATGACTGACTTAGAAGAATTTTTTAAAAGTTTATCCTCCTGGCTTCTATTTCTGCTTCAATTTCCATAATACTATATCCCTATGGTTTCATTCCTATCTCTCTGACTATACTTTTTTGGTCTTTAATGATACCTCATCTTCTTCCCATCCATTAAATATGGGTGTTTCTAAGAGTTCTATCCTTGTCTTTCTTACCTTTTTCTCCTTTCATGATCTGCTCCAATCCTGTCACTTTAATTATGAGCACTGTGTTAATGACTTCCAAATCTTTGTCTCCACTCCAATCTCTCTGCAGAACTCTGGACCGATATTTCCAACTGCCTGTGTAGATATTGTAAAGACCTGGCAGGTCTATAAGCCTGTATGTAATATATAAGTAACTGAAATCTTTATCTTGTCCCTAAACATATATTCTTGATACCTTTCTTCTTACCTTCTGTATAGTATCATGATCTTTCCAGTTGGCCAGGTTTATGGCGTTGGAGTCATCTTTGATTGCTAACTCTCACTGTCATTCCTCCTCTACCCCTCCCCACCCCCACCCCCAACATACACATATGCAGTCAATTACAAAATGAGGTTGATTTTTACCTCGGGATATTTCTTGTCCTGTTCCCTCCTCTCTACTATTGAAACCTCTCCAAGTCAGTATTTTATTTCTTTTTATTTAGACTATGTTGATAGCCTCCTAACCAGTCACCCTTATAATACTCACCACTAGAGACCTCCTTCCAAGTTGACATCCAACCATTAGTGAAAAGTAGAAGAGAAGACTTGGGGAAGTAAGGTCAAATTATTTTCAAGCATTTGAAGGACTGCCACTCAGAAAAGGGATTGGGTTGTCCTGTTGTCCTGTTGGTTGTCCTGTTGTCCGGCTGTCCTGTTTCACAAAAGAAACAACTACGAGCAATGGGTAAAAATTTTGTACACAAATTTAGATTTTATGTAATACATAATTATGTAACAATTAATCTATCTAAAAGTTGAATAGCCTGACTCATAAGATAGTAGGGGTCCCTCCTTCGTATGAGGTCTTTTTTTTTTTCGGTGAGGCAATTAAGGTTAAGTGACTTGACCAGGGTCACACAGACAGTAAGTGTCAATTGTCTGAGGCTAGACTTGAACTTGGTCTTCCTGACTCCAGGGCCAGTAGCTGCCCTCACATGAAGTCTTTTTTTTTTTAAATTTAATTTAATTTTTTGTTCCATTTTAAGTTCCAAACTGTCTCCCTCCCCACTCCAAATTGAGAAGGCCACCATGTAACACAGATATATATCTATATATGTACAACCATATTATCCATACTTCTATTTATCAGTTCTGCCTCTGGAGGTGAACATGAAGTCTTTTAAAAAAAATCAACTTAGATGTCTACTTATGTGATATGTTGTAGAGGGAACCATTTTTTTAAAGGTATAGTTTGAGTTAGATGACCTCTGAGCTCTCTTTTAACTCTGAACCTAAGAGTCTTAGTGAATTAAGTAGCTCTAAACCTATGTATCACCTACCCTCTCTCTCTTCATTTCATCTTCAATTATAGCAAGAGAAATTTTGCCAAATGTTTGCTAAAATCTAGGCATGAGATGTACAGAATTCTGCTGATTTTTATTTAAAGAAATGAGGATATGCCAAGAGATGAAAATGGATAGATCTATCACAGGTCTATCACTAGAGTAATTACCTTGGATAATAAGATAGGCAGAGAAAGTAAACAAATAGAACCATGCCACCTTTTCCCTACCAACAACACTAAAAAGTCATAGTATAAACATCATTTGCTATTTATGATCCACTTTTTCCCCAGCCTGAGTACAAGTGGCAATTAGGAGAGTTATGATTCTGGTACCTTTTTTAGCATTACTTTTAAGAGATTGAGTATGCTGGAATCATGTGAAAATAGAGTTGTAAATTCTCTGTCATGATGTGTGGTAAGCAGTAATGTGACATCCTAAAAACCGTGGGAAATGTTTCTGTTTTAGTTTTCTTAAGGCTTCATTTACCTCCAAAAAGTCAGAATGCCCTTTGTGCAAAGAAGACTCAAAAATATTTTTCAGTTTTAACAGGAGGATTTGGCATGAGAGAATAATCATGGAACAGTAGAAGTACAATAGAGACCTCATTAGATGGTTTGTTACTACATAAATTTGCAATTGCTACCGGAAGACAAAGAAACATTACCTTTTTGTTTCTCACTTCCCAAGGAGCAGGGGAACGTTGGATTGCATATATATTATAGATATAAAATATTTGTATGTACTTATGTGTGTGTGTATTACCTATATGCATATACATTTTTTTAAACTTGACCCATTATTTAATCAGTGTAGAAAGCCACCAGGTGGGAGACTCCGTCCATCAAAGTAGATTGGCAACAGCTCAGTAATTTATCGAGAAATGCGGGAGCATCGAGAGTTTAAGTGACTTTCCCTGAGACACACACCCAGTTCCTGTTAGAAGTTAATCTTGAATCCAGGTCTTCCTGAGTCTGGAGCAGATTCTCTAGCCTACACTATGCCTATAATTTCAGTTTGACCTTCTACAGTCAAATCATAAAGTGCAGAGTAAAGGGTACTAGAATTTGGACTCAGAGAGAATCTATTCTGCCTCCGTTCTACCAGCACGACTTTGGACAAGTCACAACTTCTATCAGTCCCCGCATACGTAAAATGAAAAGTTTGGTCTGGATGAACTATTTTTTACTGTAAAACACAAATATAACATGTGCAGTTGATGATGCTGGCATTAGTCTCTTTCTGCAACCACAGCTTTGTAGAGGGATTCCCTTGCATGTGTTAAGAGAAAATATGAACTTTTCCTGGAGATTTTTCTGCAAAGGGTTAATTGCAAACTCGCCGCGGAGTGAGCTCATTACCTTGAGAGGTGACTTCTTTGGATGCTGGAGTTTAGGATGGCTTCGCTGCCTGACCGTGACCTGGACAATTTTAATGCTAGATCTGGTAGTGCTTCCTTTATCTGTGGGGGCATTAATACAATAAGGTATAGAAAACCGCCTAAGGACTCAGCTGTGGTTTGGTTGGATAGAGTATAGGCTTCTATTCTTGACCTAGGCACGACTGAATTTTAATATCCATGAAAAAGAGGGTGATAATTCTGCCTCCTCCCTTATTTTCCCAAGGGTATTCTGGCAATTACAGAGAAAATGTATGTCTGGGAAATTGAGCACCTCAGGCATAAGAGCTCTAGAAATATAATGTGGGTGGAGTTACTATTATGAATAATAATATACTCTGTGTTTGTTTTGATTTTTTTTTTTTTAGATTAAGAACTTGCCTTTCTCCACCCTACCTCAGGTCTGTTGAAATGGAACTCTCCCGCTGAAAAACCTTTCCTTGGTAATTGTAAAATTCTTGACTAGAGCCTAGTCCGTGGTCATTGGTTATCTCACCGGAATTCCCATTTCTAAAGAGTTGAAGGGAGAGTAAAATTCAAGGGCAGCAAAATAAGATGGAGCAGGGCCACCACACCTTTGGCCAAGGTAGCTTGCCTGGCTGATCGCCAAGACTGGAGAGGGGGGAGCCTGCCACTGATCGCTGGGTTTTCCTTGGGGGAAATTTGGAGTTTCATTTTGAGGAGCTGGCCCCTCTCTAGTTGGCTTCCTCTTCTCAGCCCTCCCGCCTTTCCCCATCCTACAAACACACACTCCCCACCCCCCAGTCTCTTTACCGGGGAGGAATTTTCTCCGACTCAGCACAGTGCTTCCCTGCTCGCCAGCATAATTCAAGACATAACTTTGCCTTGATTGCATATGCTGTCGGGAGGAAATTGAAAGATTAACAATCTCTGGGGCTGCTTTCCCTCGCACCCCCTCCCTCCCTTTTTAAAGGGAGGAAGGAACACAAAGGAGGGGGGTCTGCTGCTCTCCCCGGTTTTCACCGCCTCTCTCAGGTCTGGGCACTAGTTAGCCACCCCGCTGCGAGGCAGGCAGAGCCCGACCCACCGCGCTCCAGCTGAACTCGCTCTCCCGCTGTCTGTACGCCAGGGTCCCTGCCTTTCACATGACCTAGCCGCGTCAGGGCCTGGAGGCTCCCCCACCGTACACACACCCCTTCTCCTGCTCTCTCCTCTCCTCTTTCCCCTCCCCCCGCCACTCTTCCTCTGGTTCGAAGTGTGTTTTTGTCTGCACGTGAGCCTTTGCAGGAGGAGGAGAAGGAAAAATCAGAATAGGGACTCCCGGAACGTGTAAAGCCCGTGTCAAGGGTGCTTGGACAGCAGCTGCTCTTGCATCTCCCAGACAGGCTGGGTGTCCTGCCTGCCGGTGCCAGTGCCGGTGCCTTCACGCGAGCTCCTTACCAGGTTGCAAGCTGACGGGGGGGTTTACCTCTCTTCTGACCCGCCCCCCCCAAGCTGTCGGGAATAGAGGTGGCTGTGGTGCACTCTGGATGGCAGCCAGTGTCTGTGTGAGAGACCGTTAGTGGGGACATGGGATGTGGTAGCATTGGAGAGAGAGGAGCAGCTCCTTGCAGAGAGCGCGCGCGGCCACCGGTCCGAGAGAGGGAGAGGAAGGGCCAGGCCTGAATCCTAGCAAACCACGGATTCAGAGCAATGGATGCTGTCTGTTAGGCCGAGGGCCTGCTGGATCGGGATTTAAGGGGATGCCGCTGCCTGTGGATAATTGGGTTAAAATCTGAAGTTGCCCTGCTCCTCGGGAAGTGAGAAGCAAAAAGGTAATGTTTCTTTGTTTTCCAGTAGTGATTGCAGTGAGGCGGCGGATCATGCAGTAGTTGTCTTTTCATTGTAGAATGCTGGACTAGTTTAAAAAAAAAAAGCATAAAATACCGTATCTCCTGAGGTCTCAAACATTTTGTTTCTCAGCATGTGATAGATTTTTAAAATGCTAACTCCACGTGAGAAATATACTGTTCTCCCTCCTGCCACCCCCTCCCACCTTCCCGGCGTTAGTAAGGCTCATGCAAAATCTGAATTTCACACACAAAATAGCTGCAGGCTGAATTGTGTAGGGTGCTTTTTTTTTTAAAGTCTTCTGTGGAAGTGTCAGAAGAGTGAACAAGAGTCTTATCATCCTTAGTGGGTGAGAGGGGGGCAGGGTGGAGACAACTGCAGCCGAGCAGGCTGCCAGCCGGCTTCCTATGACTGCTAAGGACGGACTGTTCTTTTTACATTTCAAATGGCTGCTGCAAGTTTAATGCAGAGAAGGGGTACTGCAAAGACGGGGGAGAAGGAAGGAAAGAGGTTAGAGAGAAGAAAAGAAAAGAAAAAAGGCTGGAAACCACCTTTATTTTGTTTTCATCCAGGCAAAATGATTCTTTCGTGGGCAGCCCACACCCAAAAAGTTCCTACATATTAAATTTAGAAAAGGCTGCTTAGTCATCTACTTATAAAGCTGTGGTGTGCAGTCTGTGTGTATACAGAAACTCATTTCCTTTCTTCATTACCTTGTTAGTGGAGCAACTGCCTAGTAGATTCAAGCATCTTTTGCAAAATTTCCAAGGGAAGGCTGTTCTAAGAATAGATCTGGCAGTCACTTGCTACTATACATACCGGCTCTGAATGATAGAGCCATGCTGCCTCTCAAGCAAACCAGTATTGAAAGAAATTTGATCTAGTGCCTTTAAAAGACTCTCCTGACCCCACTATGAATGGATGAGGCTTTTTCATTTTTTATTAATGGAGCATTCAGAGAGAACGCTGCTATTGTTTCTAGCTTATTTAGGTTTGTAGCTTCCCAGGTTTTAAACAGAGATCCACAGAAGATTGGACCATGCCCATTTGTAAGTCTTACACTCTCAATGGTGATGACCTGGTGGTTCATTTTGGGAATAAATGGCTTTTGCTGTGTTGTCTCATAGTGGGTGGTAGAGGGGTTGAATGAGAAGGGAACTCTTAAGTGCAAGCCGGTTTCCCTTACTCACTCTCTAGTATTGCTAATTCTCTTGTCTTGCAAAACTGACCTGGTTGTGAGGGAAAGCTTCCGGCTGGGTGACTGCTGGACAGATTGCTAACTTAACATGCTGAAATCGTCATAATCCTGGAAAGAGGTGGCATGGATTGAGATTCTGTAATCTATCCATTGTAGTTAATAAGCACCACTTAGGTTAGGTCATTTAGAAAGCGTATAACAAGATGTCAACAAATAAAAATAAAAATGCATTTTGTTGTCTATACCTTGTACTTTTTAGAATTACCTCAAATTCATTCATAAAAAAATGTGTTTTGGCTCACTGTACATTTGTGTGTAATTCATGCTGGGCCAGGAGATAAAAAACTGAAAGCAGAAGGGCTCTGATGATGATTCCCAAAGTGTCAGTCATCTCTTGCAGACTGTAATGTGGAGAGGAGGGCCACTTGTGGTGCATTAACTGCTGTTGGCAAATAGAATCATTTTGCTGAGGACGTAGTTTCAGTTCGTTTAAGTACTCAGCATGAATGAGGGTGCTGTGACAAATAGATTTGAAACTATTAGGTCCTGGGTGGTTAAATAGCTACTGTTAATTTAATTGGAGTCAATATTTGGAGACTCATGGAAATCAAAACCATACTGGCCAACCAATGAAGAAAGCATTGGCTGCAGATTAGCTTGGAAAGCAAGGCCTAAATTGCAAACTAAAATGTATAGGAAAATTAACCCTTAAAAATGTAACTTATGCCTTTGATGGCAGCAGGTTCAGTGTGAATGAGTACCAGAAAATCCAATTATCCCATTCTCTTTTGTATGATAAATAATAAATTACTTGTTGTTACTATTGCTATATTCTTCTAGAAATTCAGCATAAAATTATTTTATCAATGATACCAGCTATTGATACGGCACCTTGATTTATGCATCTATTAATTTTAGAATTTATTTCATTTTGCCCTGATGGTAAGACAAGTAGCAAGTAAGGCAGAGAAACTGAGGCACTATGAGCTTAAGTAGTTTGCTTATTGTATAGTCTATAAGAATGTCATTCTGATATGAATGCTGTTTGTTCAATTATGTGACTGTATCTTTAAATAAAAGGAAAGGTACCACATGCAGGTGGGGGGAGAGGGGGAAACAAGGAATTAGACCTTTTCTAGGGGTCCTGAAACTGAGATGAAAGATCATTGAATCAGAAGTCCATGGGCTGTGAAGGAAATGGTAAATGGGAAAGTGGGAGTAATTGGTATGTGACTGGTATGTGAAAGGGGGAAGGGAACAGTGATCATGTAAGGAAGTTTATGAAATGTCAGGTTGGGGGAGTGTACCAGAGTATCTAAGTTTTTTAGGAGTATGAAATAAGGGTATAGTACTTTTGGAGAAGGCTATTACTATAAACTAGTGCTCTCATTTACCTTTTCTATAAGGGTGAAAACATACATTTCTGTTAATAAATATCTTATGCCAAATCCCTCACATAAATTCTAAGGTAAGGATTTAGCTTGATATCAGGAATGACTGACTTGGAAATATCTCCGGTCATTTTCAAAATTGAAGGCTTTATTTTCTAAAGCCTTCTTTATTTTCTAAAATACATTTACTTCTTAAAATGGAAAGTAAGTGTAGCTTTTCTATAATGACTAGCTTAACATCCCAGGATAAGAGCAGGTGTTTGTAAATTCAAAATTCAGGAAAACATTTCAAACAGTTGCTTTAAGGAGCATGCTACTCCTTGAGTCACAAATAACCCTGAGTGTGCTTTTAAAAAAATGTTTGGACAGTGATATATAGCTATAGTTATATTGATATGTATGTGTGTGTGTATTTTTTTCCAATTGTTTTTCAGTCCTGTCCAACTCTTCATGACCCATTTAGGGTTTTCTTGGCAAAGATACTGGAGTGGTTTGTCATTTCCTTCTCTAGCTTATTTTACAGATGAGGAAACTGAGGCAAATAGGGTTAAGTGACTTCTCTAGGGTCACACAGCTAGTAAGTATCTGAGGCCAGATTAGAACTCAGGAAGAGGAATCTTCCTGACTCCAGGCCCAGCACCACCTAGCTGTCCTTTACACACACACACACACACACACACACACACACACACACACACAACATATATGTGTGTGTATATGTGTATATATATATATATATATACATATATATATATTGTATATATGCTTGTATACATACATTTTTTAGGGTAGCTAAAAGGTATAGTAGATAGAGTCAGTTTAAATCTAGCCTCAAACTCTTAGTAGCTGTGTGACCCTGGGCAAGTCCTTTAACCTCTGTTTGCCTCAGTTTCTTAAACTGTAAAATGGAGATAATAATACCATTTACTTCTAGGGTGTCTGAGATTGGATTCTCAAGTCTTCCTGATTCCAAGTCCAATACCCTATCCATTGAATCTCCTAGGAGCCGGGAAGAGACCTTAAAAATCATGTAGGTTCAATGCCTTTATTTTACAGGTGAGAAATGTCACAAGGCTGGTTAATGTCAGAAGTAGAACTAGAATCCAGCTTTCCTGGTTTCCATCCTACTAATATCTTTGCTGTCATCTAGTTGTGTGTTCTCTGCTGGCAGTCTCATTTCCCCAAAAAAAAAATCTTTAGCATATTTGCTAAAGGTTGAAGGAACTTGGGAGATTTAGCCTGTGGGAGAAAAAATCATGTGATATATGATTGTTGTCTTCAAATAATTAAAAGGATGTCATATGGAAAAGGGATTAGGTAGGTTTTATCAGCTTGGGCCCAATGGAACAAATAGGTGGAAATTGCAGGGAAGAAGGCGTTGGCTCAAAATGAGGAAGAGCTCAGCTATAAGGACTGTTCAAATATAGAACTGGCTCAAAAGTTCCTGAGTTCCCCATCACCAAAGACTTTCAAGCAGAAATTGAAGCACCATTTCTCAGATATGATTCACGCTTTGAGTGGGGATAGCCTTTGGGATCCTTTCCAGTTTTGCAGATCTGAAATTTTATGACCCTATTTTCACACAACAATGGAAATATGACTGCTATTATTAAACATAATTTATTATTTGTGTTTTGTATGGATGTGTTACTTTTGCTGGTATCAGCAGTACGTTATTTGTTCCCAAAAGAGAAAGCACTAATTCTTTTTAAACACATCTTTCAATTGCCAAGCTCTTATTTCCTCTACACCCTCCTTCCAAATAAGAATTGGAAGCGAAGAGACTACCCATCAATTGGGGAATGGCTGAACAAATTATCTTATGTGAATGTAATGGAAGACTATTGTAAGAAAAGAAGAGACAGTTTCAGAGACACCTGGGAAGATTTGTATGAACTGATGAAGAGTGAAAGGAAAAGCAAGAGAAAAATTTAAACAGTAACAATCACATTGTAAAAACAGCTTTGAGAGGCT
The DNA here is from genome assembly GCF_003287225.1 of Phascolarctos cinereus. Taxonomy (NCBI): domain Eukaryota; kingdom Metazoa; phylum Chordata; class Mammalia; order Diprotodontia; family Phascolarctidae; genus Phascolarctos; species Phascolarctos cinereus. Next base: position 159,970,564 of record NW_027555514.1, read on the forward strand.
TAACTCTAATCAAGGAAATCACAAACTATGAAATCAGTGTCTCTTTATAGATGTTAAGTCTTGTAATAGAGGTGATGATGGAAATAAAGGAGATTTGACTGGGGCCCTGGTCAGCTCACTGACTTTTTATTACCACCAAGTAATTATGAAAAGGGCAGCTGGATGTTGCAGTAGATAGAATGCCAGGCCTAGAGTCAGGCAGACTCATCTCCCTGAGTTCAAATCTGTCCTTAGACACTGACTAGTTGTGTGACCCTGGGCAACTCACTTAACCCTGCTTGCTTCAGTGTCCTCATCTGTAAAATGAGCTAGAGAAGGAAATGGCAAATCAATCTTTGCCAAGAGAATCCCAAATGGAGTCCTGAAGAGTTGGATGTGACTGAAAATGACTCAACAACAACAATTATTTAAAAAAAAAAAAAGGACGGATAGCAACAACTGGCACTGAGTGGTTACTCACATCCCAGACCTATCAGCATTCTTGACTCTAGTTCTTGGATGTAGATGATAGACCCTGGATGTCCAACATAGCCAAATCTCTCAATCTTACATTATTATTATTTTTTAAGCTTTCTAATCAGAATCTCAGCCTCTGAATGAAGTAGTTTTGGAGAGATATGCACTCTAAATGTCTAAAACACTTATTTCACATGGTCCTTCACACATAGTTGACAATGTTCATATACTTACTCTTTTGCCTACCCTTTATTGACATGTATATGCTATTCTATAGTCAGAGTACTTTGTGATCGTGTGCCTAGCTACAATGGCTAATAGCTAACATTTTATAACAATTCAAAGTTTGCAAAATATTTTATATGTTATCTCATAACAACCTTGTGCAGTAAGTGCTATTATTATCCCCATTTGACAGATGAAGAAACTGAGCCTGAGGGAAGTTAGGTGGCTTGTCTTGGATTACATAGCAAGCCAGGGGTGAAGCAGGATTGAAGTGAGGTCCTCCTAACCCCAAGTCCAGCACTCTATCCTTTTTGCCACTTAGCTGCTTCTGAGTATGCACTCAATAGTGAATGAATTAATTATTTACTTAATCTTTTAGGTAATCCTTGTACTAGTTCTATGAAAGAGTACGTCATTAAATTATATATGCTTATGATTAAAACTGAAGAAATCAGTGGTTAAAGCTTCAGTATAACACATTAAAATTTATCTGGCTCTCATCCTTTCCTTAGTCTTCCGTGATGTGTTGGCTTCTCTTTGTCAGTGAGCAATTGATCAGGGACCTCACAATGAGCCATTTTGGCACACGTGGGTACCAACTCTTAACAAAGGTTTTTATTCTGGATATCCAGAAAACAATACTTGAGGACTTAAACATTCATTTTCCACTTAGAATCAACCTATTCTATTACAGATGTATTTCTTTTTTGTGTGACTCATGGTTTTCCTTTCCTTTCTATAAAAGAAAAAAAAAGTATATGAAATGGGGAGTTAGATTGATAATTCATGACAAGAAATGGGAATGATAATAGGGCCTTGCTAGGCCAGGCCATTAATAACCATAAAAATACATAAATATCATAGTTTTTTTATTTGATTTGATAAGCATTTATTAAGTGTATACTATTTGCAACACAGTGTATTATGCACTTGGAGAGAAACAAAGATAATTAGACAGGCTATGACTTTGAAGAAGTAAACCAGTAGGAAGCCATTCCAAATCAAGCTGTTTGGATTGGGAAAAGTGTACCCAATTGTTTGCATGTTGTCTTCCCAATTAGAATGTTGAGTTCCTTGAAGGCAAGGACTGTCTTTGCACGCTTTTGTAGCCTCAGAGCTTAACACAGTGTCTGGTATATAGATAGTGCTTAATAAGTGCATGTTGATTGACTAACTGAGATACCAGCTGTCCCCCTGTAGGATACTTTAATGTCTGTCCTTTTTACTAGTCTCATATGTTTATTTCTTGAATGTATGTTGAAAAGTTGAAGGAATGGGAGATGGGATGTAAACCATAGGGTTGACATGGACCAAAGAGGAAAAGGAGGAAGGAGGAAAAGAAAGGGGAAGGTAATTGGAATAGAATAGTAATTTACTTATATGTACTGCTTTAAAATGTACAAAACATTCTAAAAACATTATCTCTTTTGGTCCCCACAACAATCCTATAAGATAGATATATAGATAATTATTTCCATTTTACAGATAGAGAAACTGAGGTACAGAGTTATTTGAGTTGTCCAGTGTCACATAGTAAATAGTCGATTGAGAATGCATGAATGAAAAAGTATTCAAAAATTATTTATTTATTTATCTTTAGTTTTCAACATTCACTTTTATAAGATTTTGAGTTCTAAATTTTTTCCCTCCCTTCCCTCCCCCCTCCCCAAGACAGCATGCCATATACATGTAAAATTATATTAAACATATTTCCACATTAGTCATGTTGTGAAAGAAGAATCAGAACAAAAGGGAAAAACCATGAGAAAGAAAAAACAAAACAGAAAAAGAGAGAGAAAATAGTATGCTTCAATCTGCATTCAGACTCCATAATTCTTTCTCTAATTGTGGATAGCCTTTTCCATCATGAGACTTTTGGAATTGTCTTAGATATTGTATTGCTGGGAAGAACTAAGTCGACCAAAATTGGTCATTGCACAATATTGCTATTACTATGTCCAATATTCTCTTCACTTCACTCAACATCAGTTCATGTAAGTCTTTCCAGGTTTTTCTGAAACTTATCTCCTCATTATTTTTTATAGCATAATAGTATTCCATTACATTCATATATCAAAACTTGTTCAGCCATTCCCCAATTGATAGTCGTCCTTTCAATTTCCAATTCTTTGCTACCACAAAAAGAGCTGCTATAAATATTGAAAAAGTGTTTATTAAGTGCTTACTATGTACAAAGCTTTACTAAGTGCTGGGGATACAAATAAAAAAAGCAAGATGTTCCTTGTTCCCAAGGAGTTCACATTCTTATAGGGAGACAGCACATATCTGTAGGTTTGAGCAACAAGTCAGTTGGAAAAGTCCCATGGTCCTTAGGGTACAGCAGCAAAGCAGATGGTAATGGGGTTAAATGGTAATGTAGTTTCTTTAATGTAATTTCTATTGATAAAATCATATCCATTTCTGATGTTGAATTATGTGACAATACCAAGGAATTTGGTAGTAAGAACTTTGCTTTCTGGGCCCTCAGTAGCTATGTTTGCTCAAGACGTAAGAGCTATGACACACAGAGAAATAGTCGGGGGGTCACATCTCCATAAAGATTACTTCCTGAGACAATGGCGGTGGGGCCTGGAAGCTGGACCATAGTTGGGGTGGTTGTAGGGGGGATTGCCCAGGGCTCTGAGCTTACTTGCCTGACAGTGACAGTTGATATTGGTGGTAACAGGAAAATGGGTCCCCTTTGTACAGTAATTGCTTTAGTTAATGATGACTGAAGAGCCCAGGCTGAGATCAGAGCTGGTGGTCTTTGGGAGCACTGCTATTTCCCAGGCTCTTGGTTTCAGTTTAATGGGCTATTTCCATTGGTATCTGAAACAGTAGGTGGTCATAGAGATGATGGTACTAGCTATACTGCTATGTGAGTTCAGTGAGAAGAGTTACTTGACCTACCCCACTTCTATGAGGAAATTTAATTATTTTTCAGTAGAACACAGTAACCAGAGGCCCAGCTACTTTTTGAGCATACAACTCTTAGAACCAAGAAAGTTACTTCCTAATATATGGGGAAAGTTCCAAGATGGGGACCCACTGTGTGGAAGTCTCTTGCACATACAGACTTAATCAATGTTTGAACTGAATTTAATGATCCTTCTCTACTGTCACAGCAGCCAAGGCTGAATTAATAGACATAGCTATAGATATAATCTCCAGAAAGAGGAAAAGGTTTATTCCTGAGGTTTGTTTGTTGTTGTTGTTCAGTCATGTCCGATTCTTCATGACCCCATGGACAGTAGCATACCAGCCCCTGATATCCTCTACTATCTCCTGAAGTCTGTCCAACTTCATGTTCATTGTTTTTATTATTATCTATCATTTATTATCTATCAATCTTATCTCTGCAGTCCCCTTTTCCTTTTCGTCTTCCATCTTTCCCAACGTCAGGGTCTTCTCCAAGGAGTCCCTTCTTCTCATTATGTGGCCAAAGTATTTAAGCTTCAGCTTCAGTATTTGTCCTTCCAATGAATAGCCTGAATTAATTTAAGTATTGACTAATTTGATCTCCTTGCTGTCCAAGGGACTCTTGAACGTCTTTTCCAGTGCCACATTTCAAAAGTGTTGATTCTGCAGAGCTCAGCTTTCTTTATAGTGCAACTCTCACAGCCATACATACATTACTGCTGGGAAAACCATAGCTTTGGTTATACAGAGGACCTTTGTCAGCAAGATGATGCCTCTGCTTTTTAGTAGGCTGTCCAAATTTGCCATAGCTTTCCTTCCAAGAAGCAAGCTTCTTTTAATTTCATGGCTGTAGTAATTATCTGCAGTGATCTTTGAGCTCAAGAATATAAATGTAATAAATATATAAAATATGTTACCCATCCATAGTTTCATTGAGTTATGCAAATCCTTCATCCACAACAAGGCAGTGATCTGGGAGGAAATTCCTGAAGTACTCAGCCCTAGTGAAGCCACACAGGGAGGACTATTTTTCCTCTTTGGGCTCCAGAATTTTAGGAAGGACCATCCTTGAACATGTCCAGGGGAGGACCATTGGTATTAGTGAAGAAACTATAAAACATGGCCTTGTGTAGATTGAACATTGGAACTGGAGATTTTGACCCAGAAAAGAGAAAATTTGGGAGACATATCTGCCTTCAAGCATTTAAGTCTGTCATATGGGAAAGGGATTAGATTGGTTCTACTTGGCCTCTGAAACAGACCTAGAAACAATGTGCAGAAGCTGCAAAGAAGCCGATTTCAACTTAATGTAAGTTCTAAAAGTTAGTGGGATGGAATGCCTCAGGAGGTAGTGAGTTCACTATCACTGTGGGTCTTCAGGTGTGGGCTAGAGAATCACTTGTCACAACTGCTTTAAATAATGAGAGTCACTTTACCTACCCCACTTAATAGGAAAATTCAGCTATTTTCAGCAAAACAGAGTAACCAGAGGCACAGCTGGTTTTTGAGCATACAGAGTTTAGTAGCAAGGTGCACGTAGTAAATATCTAATATGTGATTATTAATTGATAGAAAATGATATAAACTGACATCTTATAGCCCTTTACAATTTGCAAAACGTTTTTTATATATTATGTAATTTTTGCCTCAGAACAGCTCTGTAAAGTGGGTACCTATCCCTTTTTTTTTTCCAAACTAAGTAAACCTATCCCTTTTTTTTTTTCAACTAAGTAAACGGAGTCACAAGGGTCACATGATGTCCCACTGGTCACATCTCTACAAAATATCAAAGGCAAGATTCTTTGAAGTTTAGAATCTAGGAAAGTTAGAAGGAAGTTAGGAGACACCTTTGTGTAAAATATATAACCTTCCTTTGAAAACACAAATGTGGAAGGGATATTAGAGATCATCTATTCCAGTGGTATCAAATTAAAATAGAAATGGATCCCTGCAGACTGCATATTGACTTTTTAGAAAACCACGAATTAGCATTAACTATGTTGCATTTTATTTTTATTTATTTTGTTAAACATTTCCCCATTATATTTTATTCTGGTCAGCCAGGAGTTCTGTGTCCCCTTCCTTAACCACCTGGTTGGCCCCAAATTTGAGACCTCTGATCTAGTCCATCTAGTTTTACAGATGAAGAACTAGGGCCTAGAAAGCTAAATAACTTCTCCCAGATCCCACAGATAGTACACAGCAAAGTAGAATTTGATGAGGTCTGGAGGTTTAGGGGTGCTGGAACCTGAGATCATGACACGTGGGCCCTGCCTAAAAGAATTCAACCCAAGCCTTCTTTTAGGTTTATTAAAGATTCGTCATATTAGCCAGACTCTTAAGGAATCTGAGCATCTGTGAGCTATTGGCAAGATTGTAAAAATCTGAGCAGTATCTAGATTATAAGAATCTGAGTACCTTAATGCAGACAAGATGGACCTTATATACAGAAAGACTGTATCTTTAAGCAATCTAGGAGTGGCCAAGTAGTCTTCAGGAACTGTGTGAGGGGACCTGGACCACTTAGCCAAGGGAGAATGGAAGCTGGCTAGGATTAAGGGTGGGAAGTGGCCATAAGGAGGGAAGACAATGGGGGGCTAGGAACAGAGAATTGGGAAATTGGGTGTAGGAAAAGCCAGTTGATGGGATTATACCTTCTGAGGTTTCCTTGATCAAGTAAGAGAATTCAAGGACAGTTCAAGGGTTTTCTAGGGCCTTTAGACAAATGTGACCCAAATTCCTTTTGGGGTCAGGGGCAGAGGTTTCAACTTGGGCCCATATCCCCTCAGAATTCAGAAGCCTAACCCAGAAATACTTGAAGAAATAAAATTAATTTCACATAGTATGAGTGGCAGAAGAGAGGTAGATGTTTCTTTATTCAAGCAGCGCTCTGAGATTCTTTACTGCATCAAATAATTCTTGGTATTAAGTTCTTTCATAGGTGTAGCAACTGACCTTAAAAAAACCCTACCATTTGGGGTAGATGATGTTGGGAGCAGTAAAGAAACAAAAACAAGAAAGAAATTCTAAGATCAAAAAGAACTCAAAGCAATAAAGTTGTTTTACATGTGTGTATACATTTATGTGTATGTGCACATGTATACACATACATGTTTGTCATTGTCATATATCAGTAATATATGCACCTATATCAATAGATAACTTGCAAATGCCAGTGGTATCCAGTATGGCCTAGTAGATAGGTGGTGCAGTAGATAGAACACCAGCCCTGGATTCAGGAGGACCTGAATTCAAATCCAGCCTCAGATACATAACACTTACTAGCTGTGTGACCTTGGGCAAGTCAGTTAATCCTATTGCCTAACCCCCCCCAACAAAAAAAGAGAAAGAAATTTTAAATATTAGAGTGATGTTGTTATTGTGCAAAGTCATCAGCCTCACTTTCTCCTTTGGAGCCACGTGGGACCAGTGGCAAGATATAGATCAGGACGACTGGAGATGACCCTGAATGCAGTGGAAGACCTTGGACTTTTTAAGCTAAGATCTTTAACAAGTCTCTAACTGAGGCAATGCTCATTCAGTGATTAAGGCTAGGTAAGAAATGAGACAAAGAATGACCTCCTTTATCTAAGTCAAAAAAAAATCCATCTAGGAGAGAAAGACAGTCAGGGTTTCTGGACAAAACAGAAACAATTGTTGTTTACATTCATTCTGAGCCAATCAGAGCCTAACTATGACCAAGAAGGACTTGGCCTAGGACCTATTGTTGGCAAATCTAGGAGAACCTAAGTGATTTGGCTTTAAGGCAGGGTTCTTAAGGAAAAAAAAGAGTTTTAGTGATCAAAATTTACATTCTTTTGGGCACAGCATCCACTGGTAATGGTGTGATAGAACACTATGCTTAGGGTAAAGAAGACTTTGCTTCAAATATTGCCTCTGACATTTACTGGTTGTATAAGCACCGACAAGGCAATTATCATCTAAGCCCCAGTTTCCTCCTCTGTAAAAGGGGTACAGTACTTTTAATACCTTCCTCATAGGGTGACTTTGAAGATCAAATCAGAAAATGTATGTAAAATACCGCACAAACCTTAAAACACAGTATACATGTCAGTTATTCTGCTACTTATCATTATGTTGCCACCTGATTCCAGGTTTCAACAGTGTAGCCTATGAGGGAAATGTTTCCTTGTCTATCCTTAACCTCTCTCTTGACCTCCACTTTCACATCTTCAACTGCCTATTGAACTGGTTCTTCTGTAGACATCTCACACTTAATTGCCCAAAACCAAACTCATTATCTTTATCTAGCCCATTCCAAACCACCCTCTTACCATGAAAGTACCAACCTTCCATGAAGCCACTCAGACTCAAACCCTCACTCTCACCACTGAAATCCAATTTGTTGCCAAATTCTGTCGATTTTACCTTCACCACCTCTTGTACGTGGCCTCTTTCCTCTAACCCCACAACCATACTGGCACAGACCTTCATCACTCCTGGACTATGGCAATATCTTGCTGGTTGTTCTCTCTTCCTGACATCTCTCCCCACTCCAATCAATCAGTACTCTACTCAGCTGTCAAACTGATCTTCCTAAAATAAAGGTTGGAACACATCATTCCCTTTGTTCCCAAAACTCTCCTGGCTCACTGTCACCTCCAAGATGAAGTATAAAATCCTGTTGGGCATACAAAGCCCATCAAAACCTGGCCCCTCTTATCTTTTCAGTCTTCTTATGCTTTGCCCCGCCATGTTTTTAGGTATTTGTAAAGTACTTAGCACAGTTTCTGGCACATAGTAGGCATTTAATAGTGTGCTTGTTTCCTTCCCCTTCTCTTCCCTTCCATGTGCTTTGTAACCCAGAGACACTGGCCTCCTTGCTGTTCCTACTTCTTACAGAGTTTGTTTTAAGGAAAACAGATGAAATGAGTTTGGGTGTCCATGATTTCATTTCTCTCAAGCTGGCTTGACATGCATTGTATGGGAGTTACCGTGCAGAACTGGTTAATTTGGGGGTTGGGGTACAGAGTTATATGTCCTTGGAAGAGTAGGTGTTCCCAAGAGGTGCCAATCAACTCTGACTGGTCAACACACTGAGAGGTGGGCCATATTAAAATAAGGGTCTTGAGTACAAGACTTAGGTCACTTAATTCTGGTATAATACCTTTTGTTTGGTTGGTTTTTGTTTGTTTGTTTTGGCAATGGAGTTAAGCAACTTGCCCAGGGTCAAAAAGCTAGTGAGTATCAAGTGTCTGAGGTCACATTTGAACTCAGGTCCCCCTGACTCCAGGGCCTGTGCTCCATCCAGTGTGCCACCTAGCTGCCCCCTACAATACCTTTTCAACAGGGTCTGATCTCATCTGGCCATCATTCTGCTTCCTGACAGAGGAAATCCCTGTTTTATCAGACCACCCTCCAAGCAGACCACCCTAAGCCTTGGGCTGTCTAGGCAGAAGAATGTATCTCTACCCAAGCCTGAGCAGATTAAATCAATTCTGGCCTGGACTGGAGTTTGACCCAGATCAGACTCAATGCAATCTCATTATAGGTAATGGCCTGGTATAGAGCTTTAGAGCAGGAAGCTGACTAGGGGTGGGGGAGCAGTGGGAGGGGAAGAGTATCTGGGGAAACTCTGAGAATCATTTTTCACGCTATCACACAAAATTCCCTTTTCTGACTCTAAGCCATTTTCACCGGTAGTCACCATGGAATTCTATGTCTTCCTCTGGGCCTCCTGGCTTCCTTCAAGTCTCAACTAAAATCCCACCTTTTCCTAGAAGCCTTTCCTGATTTCCCCTAATTCTAATGCATTCCCTCTGCTTATTATCTCTAATATATCCTGTATGAAGTTGTTTTCATATTGTCTCCCCCATTAGGCTGTGAGCTCATAGAGAGCAGAAACTGGTTTTTGCTTTTCTTTGTATCCCCAGAGCTTAACACAGTGCCTGGCACATAGGAGGTGCTTAATCAATTTCTGTTAAATGGCCAGTTCACTGTGGCATAATATTTTCATAAGCATTTATTACTTCCAATTTTCCCATGATTCCCATAGATAACAATTAATAAATGTTTCGTTTACTTGACGTTTGTTTATATTTTACTCCATTCCTTTGTTACGGTCCTCCCTTCCTCTCTCCTCTTCCTCTTTCTTGTTATCAGAAAGTTATTTACTTGTTGAAGTGCCTACTTATGGATAGAGATCGACAGAGGGTCATTTAAAGCTGGCCCTTCTGCAAAGATAAATAGGCACAGTTCCTGCCCTCATGAAACTTATAGATTGGTAAAAGGAGTTTGCCATAGTTGATGATTTTTCAGTTATCGTTGTTCTGTCATGTCTGACTCTTTGTTACTCCATTTGGGGTTTCTTTGCCAAAGATATTGGAGTGGTTTACCATTTCTTTCTCCAGCTCATTTTATACATGAGGAAACTGAGGCAAACAGGGTTAATGACTTGCCCAGGGTCATAGAGCTAGTAAGTGTCTGAGGCTGGATTTGAACTCAGGAAGATGAGTCTTCCTGCCTCCAGGCCTGGCACTCTATCTACTGCACTACCTAGCTACCCTTCATCTTTCGTAGTCCTTCCTAAATGTATCCCTACAATTCTGTGGCAACCCTTTTTTCCTTTCAAAACCATATTTCTTCAGAAGATGCCATAAATTGTGGTGTCTTGATTCACTTCTTACTCAGCATTTTCCTGGAATTATTCCATCCTCCCACCTAAGTGCATATAAGTCAATCCATTTTAACTCAGCAAATACTTATTAAACACACACTTTTGCAAAGGGTACTGTACTATGTGCCAGGGATACAAAGATGAAATCAGACACAATCTCTGTCCTCAAGATGCTGTAATCTCAGAGGAGAGAAAGGATATGTACATCAGTACCATAATATAAAGTAGATAACATAAGTACCATGAAGTTCACACATAATACTCTAAGAAACTGCAAGGAAGTCAGATCACTGCCAGCTAGGTGGATCAGGGAAATCTTCAAGGAAGGGCTGATAGATGAGTTCAGTCTTGACAGAAGGAAAATATTTTAACACAAAGAGATGGAGATGGGCTTAGGTGTCAGCCCTAAACATGAAGAACTATTTCAACAAAGGCACAGCAACAAAAGACAGCAAGATGAGAATGAGAGTGAGTAGGAATAAAAAGGGCATGAGGAATACTACTATGATAGAAGGCTGAAAAAGTGGGTCAGAGACACACTGTAGAGTGCCTTAAATGCCCAGCTAAGGAGCCCATACCTGTCAGCAATCTCCTCTTCCTGTTTCATCCTCCTCTTTTCTTCTTTGAGTTTCTGTGGCATGAAGTCAGAGATTATATTTGTTCAAAATACATCTGTAGAGCAGGACCAGCCTAGCATACCCATAATATGATGACAAATGTCACACCAACATATATGGTTTCCACCTGAGGGTACTATGTCAGGTGGAGAAATTGTAAGCAGCTTCACATACAAAAAACAATCACATATGAGCAAAATGACATCTGTGGAAGTAGAGAATCACTTTGCTAAGATGGAAGAGAGATATGAATTGAATCTCACCTAAAGAATCCTCACTGTAAAAAAAAAATCCTCATTGTAGCCTTACCTATCACACAGTTCACACAGAGAAGTTATAGATACCTTTTATGTAAATAGAAATAAGTGTTGACAGCAATAGCGTGTATTTGCATACCACATCATATATTAAAAAGCATTTTCTTTTCCATAAAAGTTTATGAGCTAACTAGCTAGCGCTAATATTATTATCCTTATTTTACAAATAAGCAAGCCGAGGCACTAAGGACACTGAGTGAAGCCTCCAAGTTCACAGAGTGACAGAAAGGAAACTTGAAACTATGTTGTTTAATTCCATATCCAAGACCATTTTCATTATGCCATGTGACTGGCTAGTCGAGTGTAATAGAGTTTGGGCTTGAAGTCAGCCAGACCTGGATTCAAATACCCTCTCTTGCTTACTGGCTGACTTGCCAGAGGAGGTGCTTAATAAACACTTATTGATTGATTGATTGCTTTGGTATTGCCTCAGGCACTACTACCTGACTTTATGATCCAAAACACGTCACTTAATCTCTTAGTGCCCCAAAACACCTTTCTAAAACTGTAAATTGTAGAATAAATACCAATCTACTGTTAGAGTTTCCTCACCAGGTGTAGCTTCCTTCCCCACAAAACACAGAAGTTTGAAATTCTCATTCATGAATGCTATCTTTCAGTTATTGGACTTTTACTCAATTCTGTGGGTCCCAGAGAGAAACAAAAACTTTGTCATGCACCTGATTCCATCTGATTTAATGTTTCCAGATTTTCTTATACTGATGTGGTACATCATAGTCCCAGCTGTAAGTCTTCATTCGTTCACTGATCTATTTATTTATTCATCCATCCATTGATTTAACTGATTATTTATTTATACATACTTGAACCTAAAAATTCATAATTCCAGTAATGCTTAAATAGAGCCTTACCATCTGCCCTGCCTTTGTACTCTAAGGATCATTGGGCCTTACTACATGACCTGCTATTGTGCCCTCTAGACTCCTGAACATTGCCATCTGCCCAGCAGCTGAACCCTTAAGACCTTGGGACCCTGCCATATGCCCTGCTACTGTACCCTACAAACTACTATGCCTTTTCTTCCACCCTGTAGCTGACCTCTGTATTTTCTCTCTCTCCATTTAAGAATGGGAGCTTTTTGAGAGCTGGGACTATCTTGCTTTTCTTTTTGTAACTAGTACTTAGCACATAGTAAACATTAGATTTTTTTCCCCTCATTCATTCAGTCAGTTAATACCACTGCCACTCGTCAATGTTTAAAAAAAAAAAAAAAGGTACAAGCAGATGTTCCAGTTTGCCACTTGTCTCATTTGTTAAAGTCTGTGAGGTGAAAAGCAAGAACCTGGGGATTTTAAATGTATCCCAACCACAAAGGAAAAAAAATCTTTGTTTTTTCTTTAGTGAAACCAGCCCAAACCATACACTCTTTCATCCTCTCCTTCTTTATCCTCGGTGAATTTAATGTAATTATTGCCTCCTGCCAAAATCTTTTAGAAATTGTTTTGTTTCCAGTTACAGTATTTGATCTGAGTCACAGAGAGATGTAATATCTTTGTCTCTCTATAACTACCAACTAATGAAATGTCCCCCTGGAGAGTCTTAGAACTGTCCTTGGCCCTGAGTCCTGCCTATTAAGACACTGATTTGTTCAGGGTGATAGGATATATACCCCTTTTACAGAGTGGGAGTGGGTACAGTGGTTTGGGACCACCTCTTTGGGGGGCTTTGTCTTTTGCCTTCCATCCCTTCAGTCTCTATTTGCTCAGCATTGCACCCACCCACCCAATGCAATCAAAATGTTTTTGGCAGCAAACTCATATTGTTCTGCAAAGTTTTACACTCTCTGGTGTTAATTTAGCAGGAGACTGACCCATGAGCAGGCTATTCTAGGGTCTCATGTGTAGGTCTCCAAGCAACGTCTGGGAAGGTTTAGAGGATTCTCCCAGCCAATGTTTAAAGTCTCGGACAAGATGAATGGAGAGGAGAGAATCTGCCAATGTAGTTCATGTAAGAATGTGAAGCCACTGCCAGCCCTGCTCCAGAGTAATTATATCCAAAGAAATCAACTATGTAAATATTTGGGCAGCAGTCTCCAGCTGAGATTTACTGCTCTGTATGGATGTCAAAGGTAGCTGTAAAATCCGTCCTTAATGCAGAACACTAAGAGCCCCAGTGCTTTTGAAGCAACTTTTTTTTGAAATTTGTTTTATGCTCTTCTGAGCTGGAATGAGGGCTGACCACCCTCATGGGTCTGATTGTTTTCCAGATTTCCATCTAGCAGCCTGTTCCTTGGATCTGCTCTGTATTATAATGCCTCAGACCTGATTTAAGGAAGATATTCTTTTTAAATTACTTTAACATTTTTATTTAAAGTTTTGAGTTCCAAATTCTATTCCTCTTCCTGCCCCCCCCCCACCCCCGGCCTGAGACAGTAAGCAGATATAGGTTATACATGTGCAATTGTGTAAAACATTTCCATGTTAATCATTTTGTAAAAGAAGACTTGAATAAAAGAAAACAAATGAAAGAAAGTGAAAAACAGCAAGCTTCAGTCTGTATTCAATCAATATCATTCTTTCTCTGGAGGTAGATTATATGCTTCATCATTAGTCCTTTGGGATTGTCTTGGATCATTGTATTGCTGAGAAGACCTAAGTCATTCACAGTTCTTCTTCAAACAATATTGCTGTTACTGTGTACAACTGTTCTGGTTCCCTTCACTTCACTATGCGTCAGTTCATGTAAGTCTTTTCAGGTTTTTCTGAAGTCATCCTGCTTGTTATTTCTTACAGGACAATAATAATCCATTACAGTCATATACCACAGCATCTTAAGCCATTTCTAACTGATGGACATCCCTTTGATTTCCAAATTCTTAGCTACCACAAAAAGCTGCTATAAATATTTTTGTACAAATATGTCCTTTTCCCTTTTTTTTGGATGACTTTGTGATATAGACCTAGCAGTGGTATTGCTGTTATCAAAGGGTATGCACAGTTTTATAGCCTACTGGGCATAGTTCCAAACTGCTTTCCAGAATGGTTGAATCAGTTCACAACTCTGTCAATAGTGCATTAGTGTCCCAGTTTTCCCACATCCCCTTCAACATCCAACATTTTCCTTTTTTGTCATAATAGCAACTCTGATAGGTGTGAGGTGTTACCTCGAGTTGTTTTAATTTGCATTTCTCTGATCAATAGTGATTTAGAGCATTTTTTCACATGATTATAGATAGCTTTGATTCCTTTGTCTGAAAACTGCCTGTTCATATCCTTTGATCATGTATCAATTGAGGAATGACTTGTATTTTTATAAATTTGATTCAGTTTTCTGTGTATTTGAGAAATGAGGCCTTTATCAGATACTTGTTACAAAAATTTTCCCAGTTTTCTGCTTTCCTTATAATTTTGGTTGCAGTGGTTTTGTTCATGCAAAAACTTCTTAATTTTATATAATCAAAATTATTTATTTTGCATTTGGTAATGCTCTCTGCATCTTCTTTGATCCTAAATTCTTCCATTATCCATAAATCTGGCAGATAGATTATTCCATGTTCTCTTAATTTGCTTATGGTGTCACCCTTTATGTGTAAATCATGTACCCATTTTGACCTTATCTTGGTATACAATGTGAGATGTTGGTCTATACCTAGTTTCTGCCATACTATTTTCTAGTTTTTCCAGCAGCTTTTGTCAAATAATGAATTTTTGTTTCAAAAGCTTGGATCTTTGGGTTTATCAAAGACTAGATCATTTGGTTATTTACTATAATGTAATTTGTACCTAATCTATTCCACTGATCCACTACTCAGCACTAGATTGTTTTGATAATTACTGCTTTATAATACAGTTTGAGATCTGATATGGCTAGACCACCTTCTTTTGCAAATTTTTTTCCCATTGATTCCCTTCATATCTTTGAGCTTTTGTTCTTTCAGTTGAATTTTGTTACAATTTTTTTCTAGCTTTATAAAATAATTTTTTTGATAGTTTGATTGGTATGGCACTGAATAGATTAATTTAGATAGAACTGTCGTTTTTATTGTATTGGCTTGGCCTACCCATGAGCAATTAATATTTTTCCAGTTGTTATGATCTGACTTTGTGTGAAAAGTGTTTTATAGTTGTGTTCATATAGTTCCTAGGTTTGTCTTAGCAGGTAGACTCCCATCAGGAAGATATTCTTAAAAGAACAAAAGATCGTAATGCTTCTTTTCAAATCTGATATAATTAGAAATCTGTGTTCATTGTCCTTTGGGGCAATGAGGCACATTGTGGTTGTGCTAATATTTTCTGGCAGGTTCTGAAATGGCCAAATGATCATAACAGCTCACATTTATATGGAACCATAGAATTTACAAAATACTTTCCTCACAACTATCCGAGAGTTATGGCTTTAGAATCTAGATCTCAGGTATTCTGACTCCAAGTCTGAAAGGAAGAATGCTAGAGTTAGAGCTAGGAGAACTTGTATCTCTGTTGGTACTCTTTTTTGTTGAATCGTTTGTCATCTCTGACTCTTCATGACCCCATTTGGGTTTGTTTTTTTTTTTTGGCAAAGATACTGGAATGTTTTGCCATTTCCTTCTCCAGTTCATTTTATAGATGAGGAAACTGAGGCAAACAGGGTTAAGTGACTTGCTCAGGGTCACATAGCTAGTATCTGAGACCAGATTTGAACTTGGGTTCTCCTGACTCCAGGCCCAGCACTCTGTCCACCAAGCAATCTAGCTACCCCACTGGTGCTCTTACTAGCCATGATTCCCTAAACAAATCACCTGCCCATGTCTCCATTTCATCCTCTGTAAAATGGGTACAATAATGTTTGTATTATCTACCTCACAGGGTTATTGTGAGAAAAATGCTTTGCAAACCTTAACATGCCTTTAAAACTGTGAGTTATCGTTAAAGTGATCTTTCATGACACCACAATGGCTAGGAGACTAGCTGCCTGAATGGTTTGAGGAAGCTGTTTTAAAACTGTGGCTCAGGGGATTGCAAAGATCACTATAAGGACCTTATGTATGGAGTGTGGTACCACTTACCCCAAAAGACAACAGAGCAAAACGAACACAAACAGAATCATTTCTGGGAAGGAAAACCTGTCCCCTAACAATGCTTACTTCTGTGGCAGAATGCACTCACCACCAATGACCACAAATTGTCAGCTGTGTGCTGTGTGTGGTTATGCAGTTATGTAGCTTTCTAGTACATGAAGAATAGACGTACTTATCTGCGCATGCGAGACGTATGTAGTTTGGGAGGAGGGATTGTCATAGGCACGATCAGGCATAGATGGTACAGTGGCTAGAGCAGAACTCTGGGCCTCTAACCAGGCAAACCAGAGTGAAAATCCAGCTTCAGACACTAGCTGTGTGACCCTGGCTGAGTCACTTAACTACTGCTTGCCTTCAGTTTTCTCATCTGTAAAATGAGGATCATAATAGCACCTACCTCTCTAAGTTGTTGTGAGGATCAAATGAGATAATTTTTGTAAAGTGCTTAGCATAGTGCCTGGCACATAGTAAGTGTTTAATCATGCTTGTTCCCTTCCCTCTCATTCCTGTGAGTCTTATATTAGATAATTACCTTTGGTAATCATGTAAATATGCCTATGTATCATATATATATTATTCCTTCACCTCTTCTAGTATGGGTAACTCACTCGGGTAGATCATAACTTCTCTAC
The DNA here is from genome assembly GCF_003287225.1 of Phascolarctos cinereus. Taxonomy (NCBI): domain Eukaryota; kingdom Metazoa; phylum Chordata; class Mammalia; order Diprotodontia; family Phascolarctidae; genus Phascolarctos; species Phascolarctos cinereus. Next base: position 159,987,384 of record NW_027555514.1, read on the forward strand.
TACTCATCAAATAGTCTGAGGATAGTATATCTGAAAATTTCATCACTCTGCAGCCAACCCTATGATAAGCCTTTCTGAACCTCTAATAAAAATAACCAGCACTAAGGCTGGCTTTGCATACATGTCCTCATTTTATCTTCACAATCACCTTGTGATGTAGGTGTTAACATTATCTTCATTTTATAGATGGAGATGCAGATGATGGTGAGGTGGGTGGGAAATGAGGGATGGAAGTAAGTATGTACATCTCCCCGAAGAGGAGGCAGGGTCCACAGAGCTGAGATGGTACCCCCCACTGCATACAGGAAGATGAGTAGAAGGAAGATTTGAGGGAATAGAATACCATTGTGCCGTAAGAAATGATGAAAGGGTTCCAAAAGGCATGATAAGGTTTAAATGGTGACTCAGAGTGAAATAAGTAGGCCCAAAAGAACAATTTAATACAATACAACAACATTGTAAAGACAAACAACTTCAGAAGGCTTAAACACTGATTAATGATTAGAGGACTGATGAACCATTCTATCTCCCTTGGACAGAGAAGCAATGGACTCAAGAAGCAGAATGAGATGTATTTTTAGACACAGGGCAAGAATTTGTTTTGCTTTACTATGCATATTTGTTAAAATATACTTTTGGTTTTCTTTCTTTTATTCCAGTGGTAGGGAGAGAAAATAATTCTTTGTAATTGAAAAAAAGAGAAAGCTAATGCTTTCAATGATTCTGAGAGGCTTACAATACATATAAAATTATCATCATAGCATTTGTGTAGCACTTAAAGATTTGCAAAGTTTTATATATATGTGAATATGTATGTATGTGTGTATATGTATGCTAGCTTTATGTCTTTTACAGATTTGATAGCTATAATTCGAACATCTTCATCTAGTGATTGATTAATTTTTTTAGTTGAAGGTAATCAGACCAAGGAGTGATCCCTGTGGGGTGCCACTAGAAACCTCCTTCCAGGTTGCCATCAATTAATGTATATTCGAATATGGTTATTTAGCCAACTGTGGATCCACTTATCTTTTATTCAGTCTCTCCCTCTCCCCATCATTGGCACAGGACCGCCCAGTATAGCATGCCCTCATTAAAGAAGGCATTGTGCTCTGTGAGCAAAGCTGAATGGAAGTAGCTCAAAAGAAACACAAGCAGCACAAATTTAGAGAATGCGCCCCAAATGTTCACATGGACTATTTTGTGCCCAACCTGTGGTGAAGCATTCTAAGCTCGTATTGGTCTGATCAGTCACAGTCAGACACACTGTCACTTGACTCTAAGGTAGTAATGTCATTTTGGTCCTCTTCGAGAAAGAAGTAAAATAACCAACTTCGTCATGTCCAAAAAGACACCATAAGAGATTTTTCTCAAAATTTTTGCTGAAATTAAGTGACACTATGTCCACCATGTTCTAGTAACTGTTCAGAAAGAGAATAAAGCTATTTCAACATTCTTTTGTTCCCTGGTGAAGCTATGCTGACCCCTAATTATCACTGATTTCTAATGGCTGATGAACTTAGTAGTTAATATATTTCCATACTCATAGTTTCCTCTTTTCAGAATAATATTTGACTGTTTTCATATTTTTTACAGTGGGATATGATTTCTCAAAATTTACTGACAGTGGTTCTGGAGTCATTTCTGTTAATTCTTTTCAGACTCTGGAGTGTAATCATAATTTGAATTCATTTAATTTGGGTAGGTGTGTTCCCATTATTGTTTCATTTGTCTTGGACTCCAATTCCTTCTTAACCCCATTTGTTCCACCTTTTACTTGCTAAAAAACATGGAAGCAAACTAGAATTTGAATAGTTCTTTTTTTTGTCCAGTGTGGTATAAAAGTGTGGTATTTAGAGTGTGACTTTGGAGTCAGGAAGGCTTTTTTTTTTTAATTCACCCACCCTCTGACACATGGTAGCTGTGTGATCCTGAGGAAGTAATTTAACATTTCTCTAAAACTGTATGTTTCTGATGAGTTGCCAATTTGCATTAGTGGAGGGAGTTTCCACACCAGGAATATCCACACAGGGAATTCCTGTACCGATGATATCACAAAGTTAAACCAAAAAAAAAAATTTTACATTATACTATAAGTATCAAGCAGTGATTGTTCTTGCTCTACATATAAGCTTTAAAATTGTCTTTTTATGCCACTTAGCTTTTTTCTACAAATGTATGTGAATATGTGTGGGTGTGTATACATATGCACACACATAAGCTACTCAAGTAAAATTAATTGTTGTAAATCAGATGAAGATAAAAATTTTGGGGGGAGGCAATTGGGGTTAGTTAAATTACTTGCTGAGGGTCACACAACAGATAAGTGTCTGAGGCAGGATTCGAACTCAGGTCCTCTTGACTCCAGGGCCACTGCACCACTTAGCTGCCTTGAAGATGAAAGATTGAATGAGCTATTGATTAACTGCCTCTACCCTTTGCCTTTAAGTTATTCTTAGCTTCCTGCCCTACAGCCTAGACTTTTTGATAAACATCACTGTCCTGAGTTTTACCCATTTTCAAACTGATCAGAGAAGAAACATGGTACAGCTCTGCCTCAGGAGTTGGTTCAAATGTCTGCTTTGAGGTTACTACCCATGTGGCCTTGGCCAAGTCACTTCCTTTTGCTTCAGTTTCTTTGACTGTAAAATGAGTCATATAGATCTCTATGAGTGATATAGAAATGATTGCAGTAACCACTGTCAAAGAGCAGAAAGATGTGTTCAAATTTTGCCTTAAATCCTCACTAGATGTGTGGATGAGTCACTTAATTTTTTTTTTAGGCTCAGTCTCCTCATCTGTTAAATGAAGATAAAATGGAGAGAGATTGGATTAGATCTCTTCTAAGGTCCCTTCCAAGTCAAGGGCTATGATCCTATAATCCCTTTCCTTCTCATCAACCATCCTTTGATGAAGGGAAAGGGAAAAGGAACAAGCATTTAATGAACACCTGCCATGTGCCAGGTACTATGGAGCTTTAGAAATATTAACCATTGCTTTAGAAATGTTATCTCATTTGATCCTGACAATAGCCCTGTGAGGTAACTGTTATGATTCTGGCTAAGTGGTTTGACCAAGCTCACACAGTTAAGTAAGTGTCCGAGGCTAAATCTGAACTCAGGTTTTCCTGACTCTAGGTCCAACACTCTATCTACTTCAGCACTTAGTTCTTTCAGCAATATAGTATACCTTCTATGGAATCTCCTTTCACTCTTTGATTCCCTAACTATACCCCTCCCTACTAGTATCTAGTAGATACTAAATACTTTAAGACTGATTGGCTTAATTCTTCTGTCTTCAATCACAATGTTGGCAGCATTAAACCTAGATTGGAAAAAACCCCACCAAAACCTATATATTATGGCCTGGATATAGTCAGAGTATAGAAAGAATATCATATGGATATAAAGGAATGAATATCTCTGGAGGATGCTGTTAAATGCAGTCAAAGAAGTATGATGGCAGTGGGGTTAAGTGACTTGCCCAGGGTCACACAGCTAATAAGTGTTATGTGTTTGAGGTCAGATTTGAACTCAGGTCCTCCTGAATCCAGAGCCAGTGCTCTGTCCACTGTGCCACCTAGCTGGCCTAAGTATGATCTTTTACATTCATATTTGACAATGGTTCTGCATCCAACTAGGTCCACACAATCTCACTTCCCTCCAGGAACTTAAAAGCTAGAAATTAGCACTTCCACTATTTACAAATTCAACCATTATTTTTAAAGATGTGGTATAACCTGATCGGATTTGAAGTCAAAGAACTAGATTTGAACAAGCTATTTAGTACCTGCATCACCTTGAGTAAGTCACCTCTCTGAGTACAAAATTCTTCATCAGTAAAATGAGGAAGGTGGATTCTATCATCTATGAGAGCCCTTCTAACACTAAATCTTGTGTTCCTCTTGTGTTTAAAGACCTGTTCTAGTTTCTGAGGGAGATATCCTCCCCTACTCTCCAAGAGCTTACAGTTTACATGTGGGAATGCTCATGACAGTCACTGAAATGTTACTACTGCATGGAATAGTGTAGGTTGCCACATTTGGAGTCAGAAAGATGTATTCAAATCCTGCCTTAGATTCTTACTAGATGTGTGACCTTGGACAAGTTACTCAACTTCTTCCAGCCTCAGTTTCTTTATCTGTTAAATGGAGATAATCATAACACCTACTTCCCAGGGTTGTTGGGAAGATCAAATGAAATAACATGTTTAAAGTGCCTTGCAACCCTTAAAGTGCTACATAAATATTGGTTAATATTATTGTTGTCTTAATGAAGGGCCAATTTCAAGGACCTATACGTCAAAAGGTCACGGGCTTGCTGGTCCAGGAAAAGGTAAATATCTAAGTCATTGTTCTGTGCACTGGTCTTACACTCAGTACAGAATCTTGACCTTCCATTTGTGATAGTCATCACATCTGTGTGGTAGCAATCAAGCATACTGGTCACCATCTTCTTTACAATGGTATTCATTGTTATAAGGAAGAAGTAATATTCCTCCTTTCCCAACCCCACCCTTCTCCGTTACCACAACCCTGACTCACCTCCGTGTCTGGTCTAAGTTTCTGTTCTGAGGGATCACATAAAAATCTATTGATGGAGGCCGCTTGCTTCAGTCCCCAAAGTCTGACCATTTCCCTTCTTAGCTACAGGCCCTGGGAGTAATTGTTAATGTTTGCTGACCTTCTGCCCCGCTGTTCCATCTGTGGAGGGTTGGAATTGATTTCTCTGCTCTTGGAATGTGAAGATGTAAAGCAGGCTTGTGATGTGTCCCCTGAGTGAGCATGGTGTCCCCAACAGCAGCAAATCCAAGCGACTAAAAGTGATCACCCCTTCAGACACAACAGCCTTTAGATCATCTGTTGTTTCTATTGCTGTTGTTTTTCAGTCTCCAATTCTTTGTGACCCTGTGTTGGGTCTTCTCAGCAAAGATACTGGAGCGGTTTGCCATTTCCTTCTCCAGCAGATTAAGGCAAACAAAGGTTAAGCAACTTTCCCAGGGTCACATAGCTAAGTGAATGTGTGAGGCTGGGTTTCAACTCGGGTCTTGCTGCCTCCGGGCCTGGAGCTGTGTCTAAGAGTACCAGAAAAACATTGCCAGAGGTCACAAAGCCAAGTTAGACTCAAAGCCAGAATCATGGTGCCTACTGCCCATGCTGTAACCTCCCTATCTAACTCCCATAGCAATCTGCTATCATCTTACATCAATGGCGTATCACTTGCCATCAGGTAATATATCATTCTGATAGTGTGGGCAAGACTTCCTGAATATCTTCAGTGTTCCTACAAGTTTGGCCAAAATCTTCCATAGGGTCGTGTATTTACCATTGGCTCTTAATTTCCTAAGATCCATGGCTGCTTTATATTTGTACATCCATTTGTTTATAAGCTTCATTGTGATCATTTACAAATTGTGTTCCATATTAGCCCACTTATACATACCCCAAAAGTCTGTGAAGAGATGAGTCCCTACTTTACTTGTATTTCCATTTTGCTAAGAAGGAAGTTGGAATTGTGAGAGGGAAAGTTAGAAGTAGAAGCTCTGGCAATATGCTAGGAAGTTTTAATCACATCTTTTGAATTTCCTTTTGAAAATTGCTTTGATTGGGCTAAGTGGCAGAGTTTGAGTTGCTGATCCAAGACTTCTGGTCTTGCCACAGTGTTCAGTGTCAACTGTGTTTTAATGGACAGTGTATGGAAACCAGGTGCTGAAGAACTGAAGGTTCTGTGTTTAGAAGACAGTTTGGATGCTTTGAGGTTTCCATTTCTCATCATGAAATGTGATGTCTTACAATTTTAAAGAAAAAAAAAATTGAGGTGGCTAGTCTTACTTTTTAATAAATGATTAATTACTAGATTTTCCTGAATGACAAAGCAGAAAAGTTGGATTCACTTTCCTATTTCTTTAATGTAAGTGCTTTGTGTTTTTCTCTGTACATCATTGCCTCTTATAGATGTATTGTCAAAAACAGCAGTGATGAGTTAGTTCCAAGAAGTAGAGACCAGAGCTAATTTTTAATTTTTGTTATGTGCATCTAAGCACAAATGTCACTCCCTCTTTTTGATACTGATGGCTTAGATAGCCTTCCAAATAGGTTTTTTAACTTATAGGCTCATATACATTGCTCTACATTGCTATAGTGCCATAGCTGATGCCTTGGCATCAGGAACTCCAAGAAGTATAATAGCAGAGCTGATAGCTGTAGTTGTTTTATTTTTTAGGAATTTTACTCCACCCATTGACTGATTTCTCCAATATCCAAGGCTGTTTTTTTATTTTTTGAAGGCAATCAGGATTAAGTGACTTGCCCAGGATCACACAGCTAGTAAGTATCTGAGGCCATATTTGAACTCAGGTCCTCCTAACTCCAGGGCCCAAGGCTACTTTAAAGATCAAATTCTATAATTGATGTGAAAGCAAAGTAAACTATAAATCATAAAGGTACTATATAAATATAAGTTGTGAGGTTATTTTCATAGCCAGATTCAATTTCAATCAGAAATATAAGTAGTGGAATTCAAGGAAAAGGGGACATCTAAGGAGTAGGCCATAACCAAAAAAAAAAAAAAGAAAAAAAGAAATGGGGCGTCTTGTGAAGGATGATGAGTAGAGTGTGTTAAGGGGCCTGAATTCAAATCCTTTCCCCTTTCACTTGCATAATTTAGATCAATTCACCAGACCTTTCTTGGACTCAGTTTCCTCATTTGTAAAATGAGTTTAGACTAGATAACCTCTCAATTTCTTCCAGATCTAAATATAAGAGCAAATAAGCAAGAGGATGGTTTATTTTTTGAAGTGAGGTGGATATGTTCTTGGTAAAACACAACTGAGATATGTCAGACCCCAAACTCTATTAAGTCTTTCTACATAGGTGGATCTAGACTTTACAAGGTCTATGCAAAAACACTTTAAAGAAAGTCTTAATATATCATCTATTTACATTTTGTAATCTTGTCCAGAAAAAGCAATCAACACAAACAGCTAGGAAACTCAGTCTTTTTTGAATTATGAAATTGCTACACATAAAAGTATCATAATTTCTCATTTTTATTATTTTTGGTAGTGGACTCTAGAGAGAAGTCCTTCCTTGCAATAATAAGTATTTGCACTATTTAAAATAATTTACTTGAAATAAAAGGAAAAATCACTCTTTAGGCCACTTTTCTATGGCCACCTTAGATCTGAGTATTATGTCTTAACAGCAAAGTAGATAACACAGAAGGGTAGAAACACAATTTTTAAAATAACTTTTCCTACATATCCTATAGAACAATAGTGGGCTTGGCGTGCCACTGCTTGTTATAGAATTATATTGTAGCAAGACAATTTATGGTTGAAATGGTAACCAGCTGATATTTATAAGAAGACTTCTTTTCCAAAGGATTTCCTTTGAGGGCCATGTCAGAGCTCCAACTGTACCTGAGTAGCTGAAAATGAAAAGGAAACTAGTATTATTTTACTATTGTTGGTATTCAAAAGAAATTTCAGTATGCCTAGCAACCAAGACAAAGCCAGCAGATGGTCATTCATTATTTGTATACACGCTAGGTTAGTAAGTCTTTTTTCTAAATTGATTGATGTTGAAGGAGCATCTCATTCTGTCCAGCATGGAACAACAGAGTTTACCTTTTGAGTTGGAAAACCACAGAGGTGTTGTCAAAAAGACCTTAATACTGAAAAAAGTTTGAGAGTTCAAAGCTCAGACTCTGCTTTAGGCTTGTTTCCCACTTCTGCAAGGGAGGCTTTAATACATAGGGGAATCTGGCCTATACCCTGCAAGTTCATGGCTAGACTTCATAAAGGAACGACTGGACTAACATTAACATCTTGATGCCCTGGAAGTGACCTGCCTAAAACTGCTTGCTGATAGTTAAGGTGAGAGTGTATAGAAAGCTTTTTGTTTTGAGGATTTCCCTCTCCCCTAGCACAGATTAAAAGAAGAGCTTGGGGTAAATGTTCTGAATTCTAGCTTTTGGATTCAGTGGCAGAATTCTTACAGACTTTTATCAAAGTCACAGAGTATTAAATGTTGGCTAATACTTGAGGGAAAGACACATCATTTTTATTACTGTGATAAAATATTTATGTGGCACTATTAAGACCTTCAGACACCAATTTTCCTGTGCTTTTGAAAAAGTTAAGAATGTGTGAATAAGATACTGCATTAAATTTATACACACTTAACCCTTTTGCAATGAGGTGATCTTTAGACAAGCCAGCTTCTGAAGAGAGATGTGTATGTAATGTTTTTCCTGTACATTTTTCTTTTCTGAAATGTTCTTCATACTATGAAAAGAGTTTTCAAAATAACATGTTTCTGTTGCTAGTTGCATATGACTCTATTTTGCTTTGGGGCCTTATACTCCAGTAATCTGGGGTTCTTTCTAGCGTATGTTGAATTGTTCAAATTCAGAGGGCATACTCAAAGTACCCCCATTATTATTACATGTAGCTATGTAGAATTGCAAAGCTGGGAATTTACTTTTTGCTTGTAAGGTATCATCGGGCTCCTGAGTCTCATTGAGTTTCCATGGAGAAATGATGGAAATTAGGCTGAACGACTTTTAGAATCAGATCAACAAATATTTATTGAATGCCCGTGATCTGCAGTACAATTTGGCTTCGAGCTTAGGGACCTATCCTCTGCGCATCACATCTGTCAGAGGAAACAAAGTTTTCTGGAACAAATGCTTTGTGTAGCCAGATGAGAATAGGTTGTCATCCTATTTGGAGACAAATTTAGATTATGTAACATGACTGGTTTGCTATATTCTTACTCTATTTTATTCTTTTCATTTCTGTTCTCATGATTGTCTGACCTCAACTAATGCTGTTTGTCTCAAAATGCCATGAAAGTAGCAGCTGGCATCTTAAAGACTGCTCAAGCAGTACACATGCCCTGGTGAGGCCCAGCAAGCCCTTTGAAGCATGACTTGGTGATGGACTGTCAGACTGTTTTTTAAGGAGTAGCCTGTTTGGAAAAGACATTCTCTAGAAATGTGGAAACCTGGTGATGGTGGTGGTAGTAGTAGTGGTACCGATGAGGATAAGAATAAGCATGATGTTGATGAAGATGATGATTTGATGATGATGATGACAATCATTATCATAATTATCAATATTTTTGTTTATTTTGGCCGCAGCAAACTCACGAATACTGTGTGTCCATCTAGCACAGTGCCTGGCACGTAGTAGGTGATTAATAAATGCTTATTGCTGGATTAGATGATTGCTTGGGGCAGGAAATTAGTTGATTAGGTATGGGACCATTGTGATCTTTATTCATGAAGGTTAGGATTTTATCAGTGTACATACAAATCTTTTAAAATATTGAAGTATGATTAAATCTTACCTTGGTAGGCCTTTCTTTTTTTTTTTTTCTTTTTTAATTTTTTTTTGGCAATTGGGGTTAAGTGACTTGCCCAGGGTCACACAGCTAGTAAGTATCAAGTGTTGGTCTGAGGCCGGATTTGAACTCAGGTTCAGTTCTCTTGACTTCAGAGCTCTATCCACTATGCCACCTATCTGCCCCAGTATGCTCTTTCTTGATGTAGGTAAGTACTAGGTCACTTATTATTCAGGGACACAGAAACTCATCCAAGTAAGACAGACTTTATTTTGTCTCAGATCCTATAGCAAGACAAGGAAACCTTGAGAAGGCCCCCATCAGGTTTCTTTGGTGTGGTACCAAGAGATACAGAGTCAGAGGGCCTGGATTTCAAGAACAGTGCTGTTAATTATTACCCATGTAATTTTTAGCAATTCATTTCCATCTCAGTTTCTTTATCTGTCAAATGTGTGTGTGCAGAGAAGATATATAATCTCTAGGGTTCCTTCTAACCCTAATAATATTTAGCACTTCCGTAACTCTTTAAGGTTCATGAAGTTTTTTACATAAATTATGCCATTCAATCAATAACATAAGTGAAGTAGTAGCTATTATCCCCATTTTATTGGTAAGAAAGCTGAGTTTTGGCGAAATTAAGTGACGTTCCCAGGGTCACACATATTGAAAGTGTCCAAGGCAGAATTTGAACCCAGGCCTGTCTGGCATTCCAGAATGCTCTTTGCTATACTCCTCTGCCTCTCATATTCTGCCATCTGTCTGAAGAATTAGAGGCATTTCTCACTGGGAGCCCACATAGGTTGGATAGAGTTTCGTTACAGTTGGGTGATTAATAAAGCAGAACAGGAAGGTTATGCATGTGCATTTGCCCCCTTCCCTGATTAGCAGAAAGTAGTTGCTGAAAGGCCAGGTAGGAAAGGGTTAATCAGGCAAGGTTAATCCATTTTGCAGAGTCTCTCCATGTTGGAATAGTTTGGTGAGTCTAAGCAGAAGCATCTGGTAATCAGGGGGGGGGGAATGATGCATGTTAATGGGGGAAATAAATGGACTTTAGGTGCAGAGACTTATAGATTGGAAAGACACAAAAGAATGAAGGTCAGGTTGACTATGCAGTCCTGTCTCACAGGATTTTTTCTACTTGGTGAAGGCAAGGCACACAAGTACATTTCATTATCTCCAAGGACCTACTAGTACTACTAAGTAAGGGTAGAGTGAAGACTGAAAGGGTACTTTTACTTCCATTGAATGAAAGAAAAGATTTTTTTTTTAAAGATGATGCATTTGCCAGATGGCCTGGTGGTTGGACTATTCTTGTCTAAGGAGGGCAGGAGATTAAAGAAGCAATGACTATTAGCATCACAGAGGTTATCCTGGGGCCGCAAACACACACACACACACACACACACACACACACACACACACACGAGACTATAGGCACCTGGAGAAGGGGTATGTGGCGTGTGTGTGTGTGTGTGTGTGTGTGTGTACACCTGGTTTGCTGGTCCAAATCTCATTGGTACTGGGTGTTAATGTTATTTTTGTTCTTCAGTCTCATGACTCCATTTGGGGTTTTCTTGGCAAAGATGCTGGGGGGGCAGTTAGGTGGTGCAGTTGATAGAGCACCAGCCCTGAAGTCAGAAGGACCTGAGTTCAGATCCGGCCTCAGACCAAACGCTTGACACTTACTAGCTGTGTGACCCTGGACAAGTCATTTAACCCCAATTGCCTAAAAATAAATAAAGAAAGAAATAAAAAAGATGTTGGAGTGGTTTGACATTTCCTTCTACAGTTCATTTTACAGATGAGGAAACTGAGGCCAACAGGGTTAAGTGACTTGCCTAGGGTCACACTGCTAGTAAGTGTCTGAATCCAGATTTGAACTCAGGTCTTCCTAACTCTAGGCCTGGCACTCTATTCACTGCACCACCTAGCTGCCCATTAATGTTGTTAGTTCTGTCCCTCTGCTTGAATTAAATTGTATTTACTTACTTTTTGGTGTATAAGGTCCTATGTATCTAGAAGAATGAAAGTACCTTGAGATTAAGTGCTGTTTGATTTTTTTTAAACTTGTGTTTCTAGTGTCTAATACAATGCTTTGCTTACAGTAAGAGCATAATGAATGTTGGTTGAGTAAGGGTGACTATCTGAAAGCTTCCAAGGCTTTTGAAAAACTCACGATTCTGACTCTTTTTCTCTTAGATGACGGAGGGGCGCCGGTGTCAAGTCCATCTTCTTGATGACAGAAAGCTGGAACTACTAGTACAGGTAAATTACTTTTGGTTTATTTTTAAGAGTTTTCTTTTTTAATTAAATTTTTGAAAATCTTGTTTTCAACCTATTTCCAAATGGGAGAAAAAAAATCTTGGTTTTCAAATGTATTCTCTCTAGAATACATGGCCAGGACATACTAGTTGTGAAATTCTGATTGAGTTCTCCCCCACTTCCATTTTCACCTTAGTTAAACTATTGTAGACAGATGTATAACTGGACTGATGTTAAATAAAAGTCCACAACAACCGTTAGCAAATCTTATTATAACTACTCCTACTACTTGGAAGATTTTCCTCATACCTAGCCTAAATGCCTCCTGCTTCAAGTTAAGCCAATTTGTTTTTTCATGTTAAATGTGGATGGAAAACAGCTGTCAGCATTCTCCACTTGTCTTCACATATTTTATAAAGACAATTAGCTACTCCCTTTGTTTTCTCTTTTTAAGAATAGTTTCCTATTCATCCCTCTAAAAAGGCTCAACATTTTCTCTGTATTTTACATCGGGGAAAATTCAGATCCAGAAAGTGAATATTGTATAAAAGAGAACAAATCATGTCTGATAAGTCAGAAGTGAAATTAGAATTATTCTGCCCCCCTCCCCTTTTCCCCAAGTCCCTGGTTTTTAGTTCAGACTTCTTTGGAAAATCCATTCATTTCTTCAGAGCCCTAAAATATAGTTAGATCTTCAGACCTGAGTGTATAACTATAAAACTTCCAAGACTTAGTAATTTCCTGGCTTAACTCTATTTTTTGCTCTGGATTGGAATTGTATACAAATGAATATTGGATACCCTATTGCCAACTTCCCAGCTAAGATTCTTGTGGTGTTACTATGTGGCATTTCATCATCTATCATATTTCACCACTGCAGTGACTACAGTGTGTCAGTGGGTTAAAATTATGCCTTTTACCGTTCATTGATTTTGGAAAAAGCTCTGGGCACATTCTTAGGGTGGGAGATGGGGAGACAAGACATTGTGTCAGTGGGAGATGTAGAGAGAGAAAAAAACAGTCATTCTCATCCACCCTCCTCTCCCCTTTCCCCAGTTGCATATACATTATTCAAACCTGTCAATATCCAAACAATTAATCTTAAGAGTTGATAATTTATACTTTTGACCGTAGTGAAGGACTAAATCATGTCTTGGATTTTAGAGGAAGTCTGATGCTGAGCAAAATGTGCTCAAATAAACATGGGCTCCATGAATGCAAGATTTCCAGCTATTCAGTGAGGCTTCAGAATGGTTAAGGATCAGAGCTGATTGTTTCTGTCGCTCCTTAGTTTTTGAAGAGGACCAGTATCACAGGTGATAGCTTGACTTGCATGTGAACTGGATTTAAATGAGGTAGAGTTGTGCAGTCTTCAGCCTCTTCCGAATGGTTAAGAATTGGAGTTGAGGTGTGGACGTATAGGTGTGCTTGGAATTTTTTTTTAACTTAATTGTCTATTATGAATGTTAATAGCTTTGAAAAGAAGCAGTGCTCTAACAGGAAATAAAGGTTCACACGGCACCAAAATTATATCTGATGTCCTGCCTGCCTTATGTGGTCAGGATAAAAATATTTGCCTCATTCTAAGAAGGGCAAAGATATATGTGGAAACCTGAAGCTGAATTGGACTATAGAAAAACTTATTTCAGTTTGTGATTTTTGCAAAAATATTAAATCATAAAAAACATGAGAAAATGGTGTGTTTACCTATGTTAGCTACATACTGTCTCTGTACTAGTTTCCATATACAATCTGTCGTAGTATAACATTCCCAAGGGACCTATTGCCATAGTACCTAATTGCTTGGCATGGGGTGGGGGGATTATTTTAAAACAAAGGACTATTAAGTAGAAGGCATGATATCCTCCTTTGTGTCACATTTCAGACTAGGTAAACAAAACCTAGAGTAACAAGGTCATAGCTATTAGTTGCTGATTAGTCAAAAGCTAGTTTAAAGATATGCAGAGTCTATGTCTCTACTCCAGAGAGGTACGATCAGACTCAGAAACATTTCATAGGATCATAGATCTATGGAAGGGACCTCTGAAACCATCTGGTTCTATACCTTCATATTACAGATGAGGTGACTGAGGCCCAGAGAGTTATGTGATGTCTCCATGGTCACATAGGTGGTAAAAGTTAGAGGTAGTATTTGATCCTAGATCTTCTGACTCAAGTCATGAGACTTTATATCACACTATTAAGAAGGACAGTATCTTTATTTATTCTACAGATATATTTTAAGTACCTGTTATGTTTAACACACTTGTGCTATAGTTGTAGCAAGATGATTTCTCATCCATCTGATTTTTAAATAACATACACATTTTGACATTGTGCCCACTTTTCTAAATTTTTTTTCTTTGTGAGGATATGAAAAAGAAATCTGATCCATGTGGTTCAGATTCATTTGGACTTGAATCACCAAAATATATCAGATGCTAAATATTCTTCGATGTTCATAAATGTTTGTAACAGGCCTTAAAATAGGGCATTGCATTTTCAAGCCATTGGCACTGGAGCAAAGTAGGGGCTCATCACAAGTTTAACAGAACAAAGGTTGAAAGTTTGATGGGGAAAGCTTGGGGTAAATGCTCAGCTTTATATCAAGTATCTGCATGAGAAGACTGAGACCTTTTTGGGTCCAGAGATGTTCTGATTTATAAGGCAATGAACAATTTGAAATCTTAAAAGGCTTATCCAGTGAGAGAAATACAATACAGTCTTGTAGATAGAGAAGATAGGGCCCAGAAGTCAGTTCTATATTTCATTGGTAAGAGTTGGAGATTATCAAGAGAATACAAATTGATAGACAAAGACTCAGATGGTTTTACTGTTTACAATGTTCATCTGCCCACTGTGTGTTTTTGAGTAACTCATTTCTTTCCCTGGGTCACAGAGTACAGTTATCTCTTCCGCACCGTGGGATTTAGGGACCCAGTGCCCCTATGATCTGGGAAATCTTCGTAAAAATTTTTGAGCCCCGTTTTGTACCAGAGAAGAAGTCGGAATTTTTTCTTTTTCTTTTATGGGGTGTTTACAATATTCAAAGATAAAATATGTTGATATTATATAATACTATACATATATTTTATTCATTTCTTAGTTTTTAAACTTTTTCTGTCATTTGCTGGCCTTCCCATGTTATCTGAGGCTTCTGCAAAACTCCCCCCAAATTCCTATTTGATTACTTATGCTGACCTGACATACTGAAACTTCAATGGGGAAAGTTGTGATGTGGAAGGGATGACTGTAAAATGTGTATAATTCTACCACAAAATGTCTTTAAGACACTTAGAATTTGAGGGGATTGAATTTCTGCTTCTGAATTCTTGATAATACTTCAGCAAATCCTTAAAAGTGTGAATGGTCAGTAACTCACATGTTAGGACTTAAAATTATGTAAGTTCATCCCCCTAAAGCCACAGGCATGTCATTGACTAGCTGTCTCTGGCTCCTGTACACTCATGAATACCTGGCTGAAAAAAAGGCATGTTTGACCTGAGAATTTGCTAATCAATAATAGACGTTCCTTTCAGTCTCCACTATTATTTTGGCCAATCAGAACTCTAACCCAGAAATTCAAATTCCAAATTAAGGAACTCTCATGGAAATCTCTTCCTGAGACTTATTGTCCTGGCTTCCTCTGCCTTGTCCTGCTTTTTGTTGCTCTGCTGAGGTAATGGACAAGACCGTGTTAGCTGTGTGTTCCCTTTCATTTCAGTGGACCACATGTGCAATAGCAGACGTTAGGATGTTAGATAGATGTATGTATGTATCTATCTATCCCTAAACACATGTTTAGGGAGGAAAGTCAAGCTTGTGATTTCTTAATGATAAGGGGTTCCTTCCAGTGTAGACTCAGAAGATCAAGGCATTGAGAAATTTAATGACTTGTCCATGGTATCACAACTAGCATTTGGTATAAATACTATTTGAACCTCTTTGAATCTCTTTATGACTTCAAGGGCTGGCCCTTTAACCATTCTGCCATACACTAGCTCACACATATATAGCTAGATTTAGAACTATACCATAAAAAAGTAATCTTGAGCATAAGAAGTACTTGCTTCTGTAAACTGCTAATAGTTGTGTAAAAATACTAACCATTTAATGGCACTATTGCTTCTGCATTTTTATTCACTTTTGAAGGGGAGCTTGGTGTAATGAAAGGAACACTAACTTGGCTCTAAGAAAGGCTGGATTTCAGTCCTACTCTGCCCTTTTCTGTGTGAAGTTGGGCATATCACTTAACTTTTCTCTACCTCAGTGTCCTTATCTGCAAAGTGGTGATTATAAAGACTTAAATTACCTAACTCATGGGGTTTTGAGGAATATCCTAGGTAAACTGCAAAGCAATGCATGTTATTCTCTTTTCCTGCCTGGCGTGTATTTGTTGGGGAGAATCTTTTAAGGACAAAGAAAGAGGAAACAGATGTAGGCTGTAACTGAACTTTTTAAGTTAAATTTAAGAATTTCCTGAAGGTGGGAGTTGTCAAGGGTTGTAAAAGAATGAGTTAATGAAGGGAGAATCTGGCATCTCCTTGGCTTGAGGGCTTTTGAATTAAGGATAGATTTTCCTGAATCTGCGATACTTTGGGTGTGGCTCCTTCGTTATACTTTAAACAGCCTTAGTATACCGTGGTGTTATTGAGTCATTTCAATCCTGTCAGATTCTCTGTCACCCCATTTGGGGTTTTCTTGGCAAAGATACTGAAGTGGTTTGCCATTTCCTTCTCCAGTTCATTTCACAGATGAGGAAACTGAGGCAAACAAGGTTAAGTGACTTGCCCAGAGTCACACAGCTAATAAATGTCTGAGGCCAGATTTGAACTTAGGTCTTTCAGACTCCAGGTCCAGCACTCTAGCCACTGTACCACCTAGCTGTCTGTACCCTAGTAGTATCTTCCTAACATGAAAATGTTTCAAGGCCATTCAGGTTCAAAATAACTAGTTATGTTTGCCTTGCTCCTTTCCATTTTCACATACACTCACTTGTTGCACTGGTTGTTTTTTCATTATATCTAGAAGACTGAATTCTACTATTGACACTCTGCTTTTAGAACTCCTACTCCTTTTTATGCAAGAATTTTACAGAACTAAAATTGCTCCCTCTCAACCTCACACGGCATCAAAGAAATCCATTGCCTCATGGGCTTAGGAGGTGCCCCAATAAAACAAAATAGCTCTTTTCTAAACTGCCCCAATATTGGACTAGAGGCAATGCACCACTTTTTCTCTACCTCTAAGACTGAATCCCTCAGTGGTGCTCCATAAGTGATTTATAAGTCCTCTTTCCACTGTAGTAGAAGAAACAAAACTTTTTTTACAGGGCAGAGAAGTATGGACACTAAGTTTTCCAAGAGTATTGAATCAGGATCATGAATTATTGCTATGATAAGCGATTTCCCTGTTTTTAGAGAGAAACACTGGCATTGAAAGAACAAGATAGTATACTTAAGAGAAACAGAGAATTAACTTGTTTTTTTTAAATATAACAAAATTTATTTATAGCAGCTCTTATTGTGGTGGCAAAGAATTAGAAATTGAGAGAATGCCCATCAGTTGGGGAATGACTGAACAAGTTGTGGTATATGAATGTAATGGAATACTATTGTGCTATAAGAAATGATGAACATGCTGACTTCAGAAAAACCTGCAAAGACTTTTATAAACTGATGCTGAGTGAAATGAGCAGAATCAGGAGAATGTTGTACACAGTAACAGCCACACTGTGCGATGACTAACTTTGATAGACTTGGCTCTTCTCAGCAATGCAAGAATCTAAGACAACTCCAAAAGCCTCATGGTGGAAAATGTTATCCACATGCAAAGAAAGAACTATGGAATCTGAATGCAGATGGCAGCATACTGTTTGCTCTCCTTTTCCTTTGTTGTTTTGTTTTATTGCTTCATTCTCGTGGTTCTCCCATTAGTTCTAATTGTTCTTTACATCATGACTAATGGGAAAATATACTTAATATGAATGTATAAGTAGAGCCTATATCAGATGGCAGGCCATCGGGGGGGGCAGGAGAAAGAGGGAGAAAATTTAAAACTCAAAATCTTATGGAAGTGAATGTTCAAAGCTAAATAAATTATTTTTTTTAAAATTATAATGAAATATATTGAGCAAGGCATCATCTTAGGTTAGGGCAACTAGGTAATGCAGTGGATAAAATGCTGGGACTGGAGTCAGGAAGGCTCATCTTGAGTTCAAATCTGTCTTCAGACACCTACTAGCTGTGTGACCCTGGGCAAGTCACCTAACCCTATTTGCCTCAGTTTCTCATCTGTAAAATGAGCTGGAAAAGGAAATGGCAAACCACTCTAATATTTTTGCCAAGAAAACCTCAAATGGGGTCATGAAGAGTTGGACACAATAGAAAATGGCTAAACAACATCTTAGGTTCTAAAGGGGATACAAAGATGAATAAAATAGATGCTGACCCCAAATTTTCTGTATCTTTTAAAACCCAGATGCATAAGAAACCATCTCTACTATAGACTATATTGCATGTGTCTTGAACGTAACAATTGCTTTAATGTATGTTTGTTGAATGCCTGAACAAGATTCCCCTTAGCAAGACTGACCATGCTAGCTTCCAAGTCATACCTTTCTGGAGGAGATAGTTCATCATTTCAAACTGGTTTTTGACCAGTATTCAACCAACAATTTTTATATATTAGAGTAGAAGAAAACATACACATGTAGCAACAATATCTAAAAATGGATTAGCACCAATTATGTGCCAAAACTAGTTGCTAGAGACATAAATTCAAGAGCTAGATAATCATTGCTGTCAAAGCGCTTAGATTCTATTGGAGGAATTGAGTTCTATTGAACTATAATACAAGACAGCATTTCATATGTGCCAGAAGAAGAATACAAAGATGGAGCAGTAGGATCTCAGAGGAGTGAAAGGTAGCTTGGTAGTTAAGAAAACACTAGGTATAAAAGTGTGAGACCTTACATAACTCATTTAACTTAGCAAGACAGTATAGTGGATAGAGTGCAGAATCTGGAATCAGGAAAACCCAAGATCAAATATTGCTTCATACACTAGCTGTAATCCTGGGTAAATCACTTAAACTGTCAGAGCCCCCATTTCTTTTTCTAAAAAATAAGGATGTTAAGACTTGATGTCAGGTCTAAGGTGCTTTCCAACTCTAAAATCTTGGTAAGGTATAGTGACCAAAGTGCTGGCATTGGAGTCAGGAGACCTAGTTTTACATCCTGGTTCTCCTACTTACTACCTGGGTGACCTTGGGGAAGTCACTTCATCTCTCTGAGCTTCAGTTTCCTCATCTATCAAAATCAGGAGGTTGGCCAAGCTCAGCCCCAAAGACAATATGAGAAAAATGAACCTCCCTACCCTCTTTGGAAAGATGGGGGGCTGTGGGTGTGGAATATTCCATTTACTGTCAAATTCAGATGATGTATTGATTGGTTTTGAGAAACTTCCTCCCTTTTCTCCTATTCCACTTCTTTTCTTATCTTTTGTTACAAGGGATGACTCTCTACATAAGAAAAGAGAAAGGAATATATTTGGAAATGAAGGTAATATAAAAACAAAAGTTATCAATAGATATTTATAATTTTAAGACTGATTTTGAGAAGCTTTTCTCCCCCCCCCCACCAAAATGGAGTCACTTGAACTAGATGCCCTTAAGTTGTTGCCAAGTTCCAAATCTATGATCCTGATCCTAAGAAGTGGAATTTGAGCTAAGCCTTAAGGGATAACTAGGATTTCAACAGATGAAAAAGGGAGGGTGGGAGGCAGGGGGAAGACATGTTGGTATACAAAAGAAAGGTGCTTGACACATGTTTCTCTCCAAAGATACCAGAGACTCTAAATTGCTATATCTAATGGCCTTTCCTCAATCCTCATCCCCTTCAACCAGCAAGAGAATTATTTTTCCAACTTCTAGCCATTCTGCATGACACTCCTCAGCTTGGGAATGTGACCCAAGCGAGGGCAAATCTCTAGAATTCTACCATCTTTCTGGTTTTCTCTTCTATGCCAAATGACAGCAAAACCTCACCGCCCAACTTTCTCAAATTGTCATGTTCCATTCTTTCTCTGACCCTTTTTTTTCTTACTTTAGTCTTCTCTGATTATAGATGCCACTCATTAATAATCTATCAGCTTACTGCACCATTAAAATTGTCCAGGGAGTGGGAATGGTGATATTAACACCAGCAGCTTATTTATATATCTTCATTGCCTTTCTCTCCTTTCATCTCCAGAGAAACCTGTTCCTTTCTTGCTTCCACTGTTCTCATCAGGAAGTCAGAAAGAGGGAAATAGATAATGCTGAGATGATAGATAAAGAAAGCCAGAGTTCTTACATATCCTTTCACTAGGAGCCATAGCTCACTCATTACTGTCGCACTCATGCTAGACCTCACTAAGTAGAATGTACCAAGAAATGGTGATGCCATTGAAAGTACCATGCAAAGTTCTTTATTTTTTCTCCTTTCCCTTACCTCCTTAAGGAAGAGCATTCTGTCCTCCATCCCTAGCTGGAGCTTGCCAGTTATTGAATTAATGAGGTGAAAAGGAGTTGATCTATCCATAAGAGGAGGTGATGTAGAGGTGTAGCATCATTACTCATTCAATAAGCATTTAAGTACCTGAGTTCTAACTTAATACCTGACTAGCCAGAGTTCTTTAGGTTGCAGAAAGTCTCTGACACAAGGGTCCCACTTACATAGCTGCCTTTTCACATATCATTCTGTGTATTCTTAGGTATTATTTGCAACTGTCAATCAACAGGTTAAACATTTAATAATCAGTTACAGTAGAATAAATAGTTACTATGTGCGAGGCATTGTGCTAAGTCCTATGGATACAAAGAAAGGTAAAAGACAGTACCTACCCTTGAGGAACTCATGATCTAATGGAGGAGACAATATGCAAATAACTATGTACAAACAAGTAATATACAAGATAAATTAGAGATAATCAACAGAGGGAAGGATATGTGCATGGAAGGTACATATAAATATCGTTAAAAGACACTTTGCCTCAGCATTGCTGAGCTTAGCAAATTGAATAACACCTCCACCCTTGACCTATTGGGAGAGGCCAGCTTGGCATAGTGTATTAGTAGGTTGGAATTGGAGTCAGGATAACCCGAGTTTAAATGGTACCTCTGAAGACATACTGGCTGTGTTACCCAAAGTTATTTAACCTCTCTTTTTTTGGTCTCTTTTTCATCATTGGTGTAATCAGGATAAGAACAGCACCTACCCCACTGAGTTCTTGTGACCTGTGTAAAGCACCTGGCAAAACGTAAAGTGCTAGTTAAATATCTGCTATTGTTATTATTTCCTTAGCTTCATTAAGCTATTTGTACTTTGATTTCACTTTCAGCCTAGCCCCTTAAAATGTCTGTTAGAGTTAGGAAGACTTTAAAAAAAAGGAAGGATTAGGACCTTGAATTCCAACTGTCTGAGAACTTCCTGTTTACAGGGCAGCTTAATCCTAAAGATTATATCTATAGGTGGTGTTCACTGATTGAATGGAGACTGTGGAAGAGTTTGAACTATAAGGTCACAGTATAGGGAATTGAGCCGACTGACTTTGGCAAAGAGAACAGGAAGAATAAAGAGGGCCCTGCAAATGCAGTATGGTGGTGGGAAAGGAGGGAGAAACTTTAGGATTTCCCAGCAACAGGAATTTCCATGCCCCAAACAGGAAATATATACTTACATGGTTAACTATGCTTGGACAAAAGGGATGAGGTCACATACCAACTCTTGAGTCATGGGTGGGGAATGTAGGAGGCAGTGACTAAGTATGTTTGTGGCCAACATTTAATGTTAAATAGGTCCCTGCAAGGATGAATAGAGTTTGAGTTGGGCTTAGAGCACCAGCTAACCTGTTTCCTCAAGGGACAAATTGCGAATACCAAGTATGTACATTATAATGTGTTCAAGTTCTTCTGCACCCTTGAGACCACCTGGTAGAAGAGCAAAGGGGAGAGCTAGCCTTGTTTTCCTCTTCATAATATCTGTATACTGTACCTGGATCCTTCCACTGATTTTCATTCCTGTCTGCCATGTTGATTCTCCTCTACTCTTTGACTTTGAACTTGTTCAGACCTAACCCCATTTCCCCATTAACCTTTGCCTCGATGATTTGGGGGCTTGGGTATAATCAATCCTATGATCACCAGAGTTTAAAGCTGGAACAAACTGCTTTGCTCAAGTGGACTCTATGGGAGTCCATTCAGTTTGACACTTAACTGAGCACCTGCTACATGCAATGTGCTGTGAAACTGTTTCCCTTAACTATTAGCAAAACAACGCTGGGGCCTCCAGACTTCAAAATGTCAGTTACAGGTCGAAATAAATAACGCAGGCAGCTTCCTATCCTAACTTTAACCTTACAGAGAAGCCAACCGATAAGAAAACAAATTTTCCCCAATTTATGCAAGTTCCTGAAAAACTACATGGAAATGAAATTTTTGTAAACTGAAGCATAATAATAACTGAACATAACATAAACATAACTGCAGTTTAACTGAACCATTTTGTGACTCCTGTTTCCTCATCTGTAAAATGAGGGGGTTGGGACTCAAAGGTCTTAAAGGTCCCTATTTATCAAGGTTATCTTTAGGTCTGGTTTTACAAATTAGATTCAGGGGTCCTTCTAACCATACCCTAAATTTCTCTGCCTGCTTAGTAATGACTCCAAAACTATTTTTATCCCATAATAAGAGATAAAATGGTTAAAAAGCTAATGACTAGCTGAGGTGAAATCTGACAAATTATTTCACACACAGTTATCTCATTTTATAGATGAGAAAACTGAGGTTTATTATGGTTAACTCAGGGTCACATAGCTAAATGTACTGGGGAAAAAATGAGAGTAGAGAGCCACTACTTAACGATTCCTTCAGTAAATCCATTTGTAAAGCAAAGCATTATTTGGTAATGTTACCCCCTCTTCATTTGTCTGTTAGTTTTCTTAGAGTCAAACATGCTTGCCTAAGATTTTATCATTGTCTATGGTGTACACATAGTTCAGTTTGCATTTGGCTGATGGATGAAGGGTTTGTCTATCAGAAGTCCTTCATCCCATTTTACCTTCTAAGCCTAAGGATTTATACTAGAGTCACAGGTTGTTGTTGTTCAGTCACGTCCCATTCTTCATGACCCCATTTGGAATTTTCTTGCCAAAGATACTGGAGTGATTTGCCCTTTCCTTCGCCAGCCCATTTTACAGATGAGGAAACTGAGGCAAACAGGGTTAAGTGACATGCTCAGGGTCACACAGTTCATAAATGTCTGAGGCCACCTTTGAACTCAAGTTTTCCTGACTCCCCACCCATTGCCCTATCCACTGTGCCATCTAGCATGTGATCTGAGTTCAAATTCCAGCTCTGTCCCTTAATGGATGTACGAAGAATCTTTCTAAACCTTAATCTCTGTCTGTAAAAGAAGAGAGCTGGCCTAGATGATTTCTTAGGCCCCTTTTACCTCTGAATCTATAATTCAGTAATCCTATGATCTAAACAGATCATCTCCTGATATTTTCAGGAGTACTGTCCACTGCTTTTTCTATTACATAGCTGTTCCTCCCAATTGCCTAATGGGACTGATGTTACGGGATCATAATTCAGGATGGGGAAAAGAGAAAGAGGAAGAAACCTGGTGATGCTGCAGAATACAGATGAGCATCCAGATAAGCAAAACAACCTCTAAACATTGTCAAAGCTCAACAATTGCCCCTCACCCTTCTTGGAGATGAAATAGAAACCAGACTTTGAAGGTTGGAATAGGGCTGCATTATTAATGTCTCTGTCTAATAGTCTAATATCAGCTCTCTGTAGCAAACTGCATTACAGCAAAAGTCTCTGCAACGACTTGGTATTGTTGGTATTATATGGGAAGGTGAGAATTGAAGGCATGTGGCATCCATTCTACATATGTTGGTGATTTTTTGTGGGGGAAGTAGGGAGGTAGGTATTCCCCCTAACTCTTGAGCTCAAGTTATCACAAATACATGTTGCTGGCTGTTTCCCATTATGGGCTGTATCCCTTACAAAGTACCTCAGTGTACTAGCCAGATGTTGTAACACAATGGGACAGACTTTTTTTTTTTGACATTCAAATGAGTTCCATAGTGTTCTGCAAAGCTGAGAGAGAACATGTGGCTAGCATGGGTTTCTGGAATGCCAGCAATCTTTGAAGATTCCCTGGAGAGCCAAGTTCTCAGGAAATGCTTGATTGCCAGTTTAGAAATGGTAAAAAAAAAAAATCTAGCTTAGGAAAGAGTTTTTGAAAATTCACTTGAAATCTTTTTACTTGACAGCAATAGACCCATACAATGATACTTCAGTTAAAAAGGTTTCATAGTACTTAAAAACATATGGCTACATTAAGCTGGAATGGTAAAATTATGTTTAAGAATCATTTTACTTTCTGAACAAAAAAAGTATCCAGGTTGTCTCATCCTTTAATTCACAGGACTTGAAACTGGAAGGAACCTTAGATATCATCTAGACCAGTGGTGTTAGGAGAGCCACTACATCATAGATAAGGATCCCTGAAGGGTGCATCCTGACTTAGAAAGCTGTTTTCATATTATCTTTGTTTTATTGTATTTTTTGTTTATTTAGTTAAATATTTCCCAATTACATTTCATTTGGTTTGGGCTGCACTCAAGAGTGCTGTGAGCTGCATACAGCCAGCAGTGTGCTTGACAACTTTGATCTAGGTTAACCCCTTCATTTTACAATTGAAGAAACTGAGGTAAGAGAGATCAAGGGGATGAAAGTTCAAACAGATAATAAGTAGTCAAGACAGGAACTCAGTTTCTCTAGCCCAAATTTATTTCTTCTTTCCACTATACATGGTCTCCTTGTAATAACAATGCTTGTACAGCAATGTTTCATTTAATAATAATAAATATATCATTAAGTTAGTATCTGTATAATTCAAACAGAATATTTAAGGACCCAGATTGCCCAGACAATAACTATTCTACAGTTTGTTTTGCACTATGGACAAAGTTTTGGTCACAGCAATGTATGTAAGTCACTGCTTCCCAGGCCCTCAAGTGCTACCCTTGTATTAAAATGATATATTAAGTTTCACACATGTGGAAAGCAGCAATTACATTAATAACTTACAGTTTCTTAGCTTATTAGATTTACAAATATCTGCTCACTTAATTTCTTTTTGACCAGCCATTGTTAAGGTAAACAAGGTGAACCCTAAGTGAAATTGTGAAGTTGGTCCTTTTCCCCAGTGGGGCCAATTCCCCTCTCTTACCTTTAGATACCTAGTACCTTCCTTCTGCCCCTCCCTCTCTGCTATCAAACCAAGAAAAGATTTATCAATTGTTGGCATTAATCGATCATAACTTCCTGTGAAGTAATTTGTCAGATTGTTACCTCAGCTAGCTTTTTAAACATTTGATCTCTTACTATGGGATAAAAAGAATTTGGGAATCATTAGTAAGCAGGCAGAGAAATTTAGGGTATAATTAGAAGGACCCCTGAATCTAATTTGTAAAACCAAGCCAAAAGATAACATTGATAAGTAGGGACCTTAAAAACCTTTGAGTCCCAACCCCATCATTTTACAGATGAGGAAACAGGAGTCACAGAACGGTTCAGTTAAATTGTTCACAGCCCACATAGCTGCTATCTGAGGTAGTATTTGAACCCAGAGCTTCACTCCAAGTCCATGGCTCTATCTATTAGGCCATGCTCTCTCGACTTCTAGAGACATATTCCTGGAACTTTAGGGGCTAGGTGAGCACCAAATCGTCATAAGCTCCTTCCAAAACCAAAGACCTTCCTTCAATTTCCCCAATCTCAGGATAATTCAGGTCCTCTACAGCATTCTCCTAACTTTCATTTTCCATTCTTCTATCTTTGCCCCAAATTTCCCAGAGCTCCTTGAAGTTTTAGTTAATATTTAATTGACTTTAATACCCTAACCTCCTTTTTTTCAAAGTTCTAGAAAGCATCCAATTGTATCTAATTCATGTCTTTGTAAACTAGTTTGTTTGAACAAAGAGTGTTTTTGAAGTGTATCCCCCATGTTAACAGAGGTTACTATTATAATTATTTTCCTAGCCACCAAATTTTATTTCACTGAAAAACTTAGGAAGCCCAAATCTTGCCATACTTGAAATTTAATCATTGGAGAAGTTTCCAGGTATTTCTGATTGACATTCATCAAACACATGCAAGTGTCTATAATTGGCTTCATAATTCATTGAATAGTAAAAATTGTTGTCCTTAGGGATAAATATCAATTGAAGGTTTTATCACATTAGGAGTCAATTCATTTCTGATCCTCATCCTACCTAAAATCAATATTTATTATTTATCATTTCTTTCCTGGCAGTAATGCAGTTGGGGTTATATTTAGACTTGTTAGTTGTACTGGCTGTTAGAAAAGAGTACGGGGGCAGCTAGGTGGCACAGTAGATAAAGTTCGGGGAGACTCATTTTCCTGAGTTCAAATCCAGCCTCAGACATTTACAAGCTGTATGACCCTGGTAAGTCACTTAACCCTGTTTACCTCAGTTTCCTCAACTGTAAAATGAGCTGTAGAAGAAAATGGCAAACCACTCGAGTATTTTTGCCAAGAAAACCCTAAATGGGGTCATGAGAAATCGGACACAACTGAAAAATAATTGAACAACAAGAGTACGAGAATGACAGACTTCTACCCAGAACCATCCTCTGCAGTGGAGAGAGTATTAAATTATGCGTTCAGGAGTACAGATTATGGAAGGCCATGAATGAAGGCAATAGGGAACCACTATACAGTTCTGAAAAGGGGAATTGAGCAATAAGATTGGTGTTACGGAAGCTAAGTCTGGCAGCAATGTGGAGGATGGAGACATTATAGGGAGGGAATATTACAGTAATACGGGTAGATGCCAGCTCAAGGGTAGGAACAGTGTGGATAGATTGGAAGGAGGAGGCAAAATTTGACAAGACTTGACAACATTGAATTTGGAAGGTGAGGGGTGAATAACCTGAGTAAATGAGAGTGCCGGTGACAGCAAGAAAAGAATTAAACAGTAAGAGAACCCAATAATGAGAGGAAAGGTACAAGGGAGTACATTCTAAGTGATGTGAATTATAAGTTATGAGGAAGGGAGAATTATTAAAGCGGGGCACTTCTGATTTTATTTTAGTTTATTTTCTAAACTCTTTCTTCCTCTTATTGCTCAGAGATTCTTAACCAGGGATCCATCACCTTTTTAAAAACAATAGATAACAATATTCCAAAAGAATTGTTTCTTTGTAGTACCATGCTTTTATGCATTTAAAAAGCATTATTCCAAGGAGCCCATGACACAAAAACTTTAAGAATCTCTCCTCACAGAACCTGCCGATTCATGGGCTAAAGTAAGCCTTCATTTCCACTGCTTGAACAAAATGATGTGAGAAAGTCAAGCACCTTTCTGCTGCTCACTTCTGTTGAAGGTACCAATTTCCTTGTGATATTTTGCTCAACCAAGGGTTGTCAGGGTTTTTATAAATCTAAAGAAATCACCTTCTTGAGATTTCCTGAGTCAGGCAGCATCTCCTGGCTTTAAGAAGCCATCAGTCCTGCTTTATGTATCTGTTTCATGCCGGCATTACCTGATGAAGGCCATGGTATTTGCCACCAAGCCAAGATTTCTTTCTTTACCTGTCCCAGCAAGATGCCTCCATATGAGATGAGTCTGATGTGGGACTGAGCATAAGATAATTGAAAAGCAGGAGGGCATGGTCTAATAGTTATAGAGTGAGCCCTGAAGCCACAAAGACCTAGGTTTACCTCTGAGACCTATTGACTGTGTGACTGTGGAGAAGTCACTAGAACATCTCCATGTTCTAAGCAACTCTCTAAGACTGCTAAATTTCAGAAAAGGTGTTAACCTGCTTTGGTAGTGGGAATTTCCTCATTTGGCAGTTCTTTGTACCACAGAAATCACTAGTCCAAACCCTATCCTTATGTTTGTTTCTAAGCTTCTAATGTTTTATCTTCTTAGAGAAAGGACCATAAGTGTAAATGATTGTATATGTCACTTAGCTAAAGCTGAAGTTAAACATACATTAAGTACGTTTTCACTGGTTAATTTTAGCATTTTACATCCCAAAACTTCTTCACAATTTTCTTAGTAAGTTTGTTGTAAGTATGGTGGAATTGCTAGGCAAATTAGGAGAATTACTCTGAAAATAATTCTTCATAAATTTCATATCCATAGTAATTTGTACAAGTGTTAGTTAGAAAATAAGGAAAGCGAGGTCCAAAAAGAAAAAAAAAGAAAAAGAAAACGATTTTACTCATGTCCCAGCACCAAAGCCATACTTATCATTGTCTTCTGTTCAGTAAATTTAATAAACATTTTTAAGAGTCTAGTGCATGTGAGATTTATTTGGTTTTTGCAGCATAATAGACTGTGTAGTAAATGAAACGAACAAGTCTCTGCTCTCTGGGAGTTTATCTATCTAAAGTAGAGAGCTGTAATCCAGAAAATAAATAATTGTACAGAATACACTTAACTATTACAACAAAAGAATTGTGGCAGCCAAGAGACAAACGATGTGGCATCATATGAAGGGCATTGAAACTTAGGATCAGAAGACCTGAAACATACTGACTCCCACCAACCCTTAGAGGCTGGGTGATCCTGGGCAGTTAACCTCAATTTCCTTGTCTTTAAAATAAGGTTAGTTATGCTTACACAATCTACCTCTTAAGAATGTTGCATGGAAAGTATTTTGTAAACCTTAAAGTAATATAGAAATAGACTCACAGTTACTGTGGAAGCATAGGCCTCCTTTTCTCTACTAAAGAAGTGGAGTAAGCAGGAATCTCCTTGAAGAGACCACTAAAGGAACAAGGATACATAAATTATTTTGCCAGTCTGCCACATAGGGGCATCCCTCGCATATCCTTTCTAAAAGTGTAGGTTTTCACAGAAGCCCCCAGGAACATTCCCAGTCTAACAATAGCATTAAACATAGAAGAGGTTTTATCGAGAGACAAAGATAGAAACAGAGATAAAGACAGGGAAAGGGAGAGAAGGGAGATGGGAGGAGGGAAAGGGAGAGCAGGGAGGGAGGGAAGGAGAGAGAGATAAAAAGAGAGAATGAGAGTGAATCTGAGGAATATGAGGGAGAGAATATGAATTCATATCTAAGCCCAATGAGTCAAGAAAACTCTTCCTGCCCTTTCACCTCCCCTCTCCCTCTGTTCAAAAACTCAGATCTTCTCATGTTAAATCTTTCCTTCATTAACTTTGAAACACAGAAAACCAAAAATCATATTATCTTGCTTTGCCATAATCCACTGTTATTCAGGGTCTGTTTTGAAGGTTATTTCTCCTGGGCTAAAAACATCATGGTGTATGTCCTCCATCCATGTACAGGCTATAAGCTAAGACTAACTGGCTGTATTGTAATTTGTTTTCTGAAGTTAAGCTAAGGAGGAGGTGGTGGAAGGCTAAGCAGAGATATTTAAAAGGTGAGATTGAAGTCTGTGTTGCCAGCAGGGGAATAATACCTTTTGTGTTTCGATAGCACTTAACTGTCTCTCGAACTCATTCAAATCACTTGCGTTTAATAGGCACCTTAGAAATATGTCATATGGTAATATAGCTCTGCCTTACCTCCCTGTTCCCTTCCAATGGGGCCTATTTCCTAGTCTGTTCATGTTCTTTGTAATGCTAGAGACTCTGTTCCCTGGACCAAATTTATTAATGCCTTTCAGAAAATTCACACACATCAATTTAACATGATCTCTATCCCCTGAGGGATGAAGTCAGTTTCTTCAGAAGTTTTCCCCTTCTAATGTTGGTGTTTCAAACTCTGGCATCCTTTTGATTACTCTAAAATTGAAATTGTAAAGGTAGGAGGAATTGTTTTTCTTCTCCCTTTCTCTTCTTCCTGGAATCCTCATGCAGGACATTCCACCTTCCAATTCTGTGCCTTTACAATGACTGTCCCCCATACTTGGAATGTCATGTTCTCTCCCTCCTTAATTATGTCTCTGGGCTTCTTCCTCAAGACTTGGCTCAAATTCCAGCTTCTTAGAAGATGCCTTTCCAGATTCCCAGCACCCTGTCCAACCTAGTGCTTTGCCTCTGAGATTACTCCCCATTTCTTGTAATCCCAGGGTTTGATTTTTTAAAAAAGTTTGTTCATTGAGGAGTCCTTATCTACGAGTGTCATGATTTATTAGAGAGGGACAGCATGATAGGAAGGAGACACCAATGCCTTGGCAGTCAAAAGACCTGAATTAAACTCTTGGAGTTATAGTCAAGACTTGGGAACAGCCCTGCCTTCAAGGAAATTACATTCTAATGGGAAAAAAGGGACATAGAGTGGTGACCAGAGAAGGACACTTTGGCCCTGAAATGACCAGGATGGCAAGTGGGTCCCTAGGGGAGAAGATCAACACACTCTTTCTAGGAGCAGTCGCAGAACTGACTTAATATTGGTTCCAGAACTGAAAAGGGTATGAGAGTAGTGGATGAGAGAATGGGCTTCAGTCTTTCCTCTATAATAAAGGGGTAGATTGGATGATCACCAAGATCCCTTCCAGCTTGAAAGTCTGAGCTTGACCTAATTTACCGATTTTTCTTTCTTGTAAAAAAAAAAAAAGGAAATTAACTGTCCTGGGTAGGTATTTTGAAACTAATCTGACCGGTTTGTTTATTCTCAGAGAAGTGTTTTTCTCCTGATATGAATTTTTTAATCATCTGGATTTATAGTTTGACATGCTATTCCATTAAAAAAAAATGGAAAGGTGTTTAGCAGTTTCTTTGAAAAAGCAAATGATCAAACACTTTGAATTTCTGTGTATTCCTTTTATCCCGGTCTGTAGGCTTTGGGACTCTGGAGTTATGAAAAACAGGGTTTCAGGGCCTCAAAACTCTTGCAAATGCCTTTTCTAGACAATGCAAATACCAGGAAAAGGGAGAACTGCTATGGTAGCTTATTTGCAAGCACTCTCTTGGATACACCCAAGTCTGGTAGATAATTTCACTTCTTTTAGGTGCTAAGGCAGGAAGACAAGGAAGGAAGAAAGAAGTGGGGAATTTTACAACAGGAACTGAATTTAAAAAAAAGGTACAGGACATTAGTGACAAGGGGATTTGAGGGAAAACCTTACAGTGAAGCAGTTCCAAGGTTTTTTGAGTTCAAACACAGTATTTGCCAGATATCCACAATATGTCAGTAACCCTTAGGTCCCTAATCTTTTTAATGAAGAATAGCTTCTTTAAGCAATATTCTTAGGACATAGCTTTTTGATGAACTATACATATATATGTATGTATATTTTACAATGTTGCTGGAGAGATTTTATAAACCAAGTCATTTGTAGAAGGAGGGAAGGAAGGAGAAGGGAAGAGGAAGGAGAGAGAGAGAGAGAGAGAGAGAGAGAGAGAGAGGAGAGAGAGAGAGAGAGAGAGAGAGAGAGAGAGAGAGAGAGAGAATGACAAAGAGAATGAGAGTGGGGGAGAGAATAAATCAATAAGCATATGTTAAGTGCCTAATATGTACCAGGCATTGTCCTACACACTAGGAATACAAAGACAAAAATTGAAGAGTCTTACCCAAGGAGGATTCCAGGAACTTAAATTCTGAGGGAGATAGTATGTTCATAAGTAAGTATAATAAATGAATGAAAAAATATGTTGGCACTGTGCTGGAGATACAAATACATAAGCAAAGACAGTCCTTGCCTTCAGAGTGGGGAGGAAGGGACACAACACACACAAGAGATGGTGATGAGTGAAGAACATTTTTGCCCAGAAAGTTACCTGGAAGATGAGTGGGGCCCCAGGAGAGTAGATTGATACACCCTTGGCAGAGTTGATTGAGTATTGGTTCCAGTACTGCAAAGGGGGTGGGAGTTGTGAGCAAGGTGTGCTTTTGCCACAGAGAGGCATCTGTCAAGAAGATGGCTGGGGAGTAGGGAGTAATGATGAAGAGTTGCTGGAGCATACCTGAAAAAGTGGGCCAGGTGAGGCATATGGCAGTCAAAGCAACAGAGCTCCCAGTGGGAAGTTCAGGAAATAAAAAGATTAAAACTGTAGGGGCTGGCAAGGGCAGCTAGGAAAAAAAATAGATTTGGGAGAGGTGGGGAAGACTAGAGTAAGAATAACATTATATTTTAAGAAGATAATTTCATCATTAGTTGTTGGGAATTAAGAAGATACTGGTTTTGGACCTGACCTATGATTTCCTCCTAATGAGGAAATTCCTCTCACAATGCAGATCTACAACTTTTTTACAAACTAGAATTTTAGAGAGTTGTCTCAGGGCACTGAGAAGATAAGTGGTGTGCCTCACAACCAGTATGTATGAGAAGCTGGGATTGAACCCAGGTCCACTCATAATACCATGCTGCCTCTTCTTAATACAGTAGAAAAACCAGATGATAATTATTGGTCTCAAGAAGCCCTTTGCAGGGAAGCTGCTTGTGAACTAGAATTTGGAAGAAAGGAACTTGAGTAGTTCCTTTAACTTTCTGTCACTAGAACATTGCTACAATAAGTTTATCAAATTAACTCTTTGTCACTTTGTTGGGGAGGGAGGGGGGAGCAGGAAGGAAGAACCTGGCCCTGCAGGGATGAAGCTTGAACTAAGAATAACAGAGAGTGGAAAAAAGAGAGAGAAGCACAGTGGTGTCAAACTTTGGAGGTGGGTGATCGGGCCAAATGGGGGCAATATTTACAGAAGGATGAGGACACTGCATTGGAGGTCCTCTCTGTGCTGTAGAAGGGAACTCTGAGGGCTAAAGGTCTGACTTTTACTGGCCTCTCCAAAATTTGTTTAGTTGCATTAAACCACATGTGATAGGAAGAATGATTTTCTACATGAAGTAATTTGGAGCTAGATTCAGCTAGGTGGCATAGTGGATAGAGTACGAGACCTGGAGTCAGGAAGACTCATCTTTTTGAGTTCAGATTTGGCCTAAGGCACTTATTAGCTGTGTGACCCTGGGCAAGTCCCTTAATCTTTTTTTGCCTCAGTTTCCTCATCTGTAAAATGAGCTAGAGAAGGAAATGACAAACCACTCCAGTATCTTTGCCAAGAAACCCCAAGAGGGGTCATGAAGAGTTGGACTCAATTGAAAAATGACTAACAACAATGACAAAACAACAAAAACTTAACGTCCCTCATCCCAAAGCAATATGTGTTACAAAAGAATGGGAGCTAAATCTTGCTGCCCTTTAAATTTCTAGTCTAGTTGTTTTGAATATTGAGTTACTTGAAGTCTTATTTGTAAATCATGGAAGCTTTCTGTCTTCTGCCTCCCTTAGTACAGGCTGGAATTCCGTTCTATGACTGGAAATGCCAGAATGAAAGGCTTTGCCCTTATCAGTTATTGCTGTGACAGAGAAAGAGGACCTTGGGACCAGACCATGATAGAATCAAAATGGTTAATCAGGAAGCCAAAGATAAATGAGATGGAAAAAGAGTACCTAGTTGCCTTTGAGTTCAAGTAACCGGGAATATTGTCATTCCCAAATGCTAAAATCCCTTTGAGATGTGATTGCTGAGCTATTATTAGTGATCCCTAGATGCCTAGAAATAAGTCCCAATTTAAAAGGGGGGGGACCACACCATAAGTTGTTTAGTTTCTTCTATATCTGGAAAAATTCTATAAAATTTCTAAAACATTTTCTAAAAAAAACCATATTCTTTATCTGGAAAAATTTTATAAAAATTCTTAAAGGGATGGTTTGTGAGCAACTAGAAAGGGAAAGAACGTGATCCCAAAGAGCCAACATGGGGTCACCAAGACTAGTTTATGCTAAACTCAGCTTATTTCCTTTTTCAGCAGAGTAGGCTGGTGGATCAGATTAAGTTGAAATAATTTGCATAGATTTTTATTCAGTTTAGCATATAATTATTAATCACCTACTTTGTGCTAGGTACTATCCTTGGCACTGGGACTTTTGGGGAAGTCTCTCATTGTATCCTTGCTGATAAAATGCAGAAATGTTAGATTATAAATTTTAAAAAATAATACATATATTCAAGAAATATTATGGCACTGACTGTCATGTACAGGGCACTAGTGGGGAAGGTAGAGTTAAGTAGATTCAGAACTAATTAAATGGCCATATGATGTTAAATGGCACAGTGATTAATGAATCCATGTCAGTCTGATAATTTTTTTTTTTTTGGCTAGGCAATGGGATTAAGTGACTTGCTCACACAGCTAGTTAAGTGTTATGTGTCTGAGGCCGGATTTGAACCCAGGTCCTCCTGAATCTAGAGCCGATGCTCTAACCTAACTAACTACACCACCTAACTGTCCCTAGTCTGATAATTCTTATGCAGAGGAGGAACACAGACAAACTTTTGCTTTAGGAAGATTATTTTGGCATCTGTGTGAAAGGTGGATTTGAAAGAAGAAAATTAAAGTGAGGAGGCCAGTTAGGAGCTTATTATAATAGTGTTTAATTCTAATCCTTCTGTGTAGTAGATGCTATAGATGTTATTATCCCCATTTTACAGATGAAAAAAACAAGGCTCACAGAGTTTAAAGTGATTGCCCATAATCATGGAACTAGTGATACTTGGACACAGGATCTAAAACCAGATATCTGCTGGCTCCAAGTCTTAGGCCTTTATACTACATCATACTGTTTCCCTTATAAGATTTTGATGGGTTAGAATGACAAGTTGAAGCTAGTAAGAAGAAACTTTAATAAAATATATATAAGTCTTAATATTTTAATCAACTACTTTCACATGGAGGCACAGACAGTTTAGTGAAAATAAATCAACAATGTAACATGGCAGCCAAAAAAACCCCAATGTGAACTTAGGCTGAGTTAAGAGGAGAGTTCACAGAATGAAGGAGACAAGTCTGTTACTCCTGCCTGGATCAGACAATATTTGGAAGCCCTAGATCCACTTCTAGGTGCCAAACTGTAGGGAAGAACATAGACAAAATGGAGCATTTATCCAGAGGAAAGTGACCAGGATGGTGAAGAAACTGAAAACGGTCTGAAAACTATTTGAAGAATTTCGGAATGTTCAACCAAGAGAAGAGAAAACTTGGGTGAAATGGGAGTGTTGGTTTCAAGTATTTAGAAAGCAGCCATGGAAAAGAAGGATCAGGCTTGAAATCTCAAAGGACAGAACTTGGAGCAATGTTTGGAAATGTTAGAGAGACAAATTTTGTACTTTGTATGTACTTTCCTCAACAATTAGAACTATAACAAAGTGAAATGGGCCATCTTGGTAAGTAGTGAGTTCCCCATCACTGAAGTTCTCAAAGCAGAGGACGAATGACTAATTGTTGAGAATGCTGCCCAAGGTTTAGGGTACAGGTTGTGCTTGGTAGCCTTTAAAGTCCACTTCTAACTATAAAATTCTGTGATCCTGTATTAATAGCTTTATTTTTATTTTTAGTCTTATGAAATGAAACTATTAAATTTGCCTTACAGACTTCTACCTGTAGTTCCCTTCATATCTAATTCCTAATCATCTTTCAAGGCCCAGTCCAAATAAATGCTATTTATTCTGGCAAAATTTACCAGGTTCCTATAATCAGAAGTAATCTCTCTCTTCCCTCTGGGTCTCTGTATGACATCTTCCTTCTTTTATCATACTTTACACCTTTGTGTTACTGTTACATATATTACACCTTTGTGTTACTGTTAGTCATTTGTCTCCTCCACCAAATGGTGTAT
Source organism: Phascolarctos cinereus (assembly GCF_003287225.1). Classification (NCBI taxonomy): domain Eukaryota; kingdom Metazoa; phylum Chordata; class Mammalia; order Diprotodontia; family Phascolarctidae; genus Phascolarctos; species Phascolarctos cinereus. Next base: position 160,022,685 of record NW_027555514.1, read on the forward strand.
GTGTGGTAGGAGCAATATTTCTGCTCCCATGGAAGTTAGACTAATTTTTCCTTAAAAGACAAAGACCGTTGAGTTATTGTTGTTGTTCAGTTGTTTCAGTCATGTCTGACTCTTTGTGACCTCTTCTGGGGTTTTCTTGGAGTGGTTTGCCATTTCCTTCTCCAGCCCATTTTATAGATAAGGAACTGAGGCAAACAAGGTTAAGTGACTCGCCCAGGGTCACACAGCTAGTAAGTGTCAAAGGCTGAATTTGAATTCCTGAAGATGAGTCTTTCTGATTCTAAGCCTAGTCCTCTACCCACTAATTCACCTAGCTGCCCCCAAAGAGACCATTGAGACCCTCCTTGAAACTTGATTAGTTCAGAGAGCTAAAAACTCGGGCTGTTGACATCACTCCCTGAGTACAGCTTTCTCTGATGCTTGACGAATCAGAACTTGGGCCAGAGTCCTTTTCTCACCTGGAATCCACTCAAGGTGTCTTATTGAATACCCTCCTGCTATGGCTGAGTCAGTCTAATTTTGTTAACCGTTGGCTGATTTACCAGTGTCTTTTTTTTGTTGTTGTTAGTGAGGCAATTGGGGTTAAGTGATTTGCCCAGAGTCACACAGCTAGTGAGTGTTCTGTGTCTGAGGCTGCATTTGAACTCAGGTACTCCTCACTTCAGGGCCGGTGCTCTATCCACTGCACCACCTAGCTGCCCCAGCAGTGTCTTATTTATTTCTAAATTCAAACCTAAAGTATCAGGAAAGCTGGCCTGAGGCAGGTGCATCCCAGAACGGCATAGCAGGAACTATTTCTTTGTATTTTTTCTATCACATAACATAGAGTAGATGCTTAACAAAATTTGTCAAAATGGATGAAGCAAATGGGATAAAAACTGGATACTGTGTGATTCATGAAGCCATGATAGAGACTAAAAAAGCAATTTGTTGAGTTTTTTTAACTTCTTTAAACCAAATTACATTTTTCAGTCCCCTCCCCTTTAATTACCATCTGTGACAATACACATACAAGTTACATATCATATTGTGCCCTACATTGCTTGTAATTCCAATTTTGATTGTTTCTGCAGCTGCCTTTTCAGTAGCATGTTATAATTTATTTACGAAGAGTCAGGAAAAGGTCAATTTAAATGCAGACGGTATGTACATTCAGTGTTGGTTAAAACCACCCTTCTCCCAACCCCCACTGCATAACCACAATTCTCCACCCACTCCCCAGTCCATGACTGGCATGCATGAAAGAGCAGACTCTGCTCCTTCTAGTGACACATATATGACATGTATCTCCTGATTCATGTCAGAAGGAATGTTTCAAACCACTGGAGATTTTTCGGTTGGGGTTGCTCTTAAAACATGATTTTCTTTTCTTTATATCACATAGTTTTCATATTCAGCTATAATAGAGTGAAAATGTGTGAATCTCTTGTCTCTGGAGACAAGAATGACTGGAAATGAAGACTATACTTTTTCCTAAAAATAAATGTTCGGAGGAAGCAGTGTACATGTGTGTGTGTGTGTGTGTGTGTGTGTGTGTGTGTCTGTGTCTGTGTGTTTAAGCAGTTAGTCTTTGCTTATCAACTAATTTTACTCTTTTGCACAGAGTCAAGCAATAAATTATAAACGAGATTAACCATAAAATTGTAGCTTCACTATGTCTATGCTGGAATTCTGAAAAGAGAACAAATTTCCACTTCCAAAACTTCCTTACATTCTTCTTAGTATAGTTTTCAGGGACCTATAAACCTTCCGAGTAAGGAAAAATCTTTTTGATAGTTACCTTAAATCCCTACTCATGTGAATTTCAGCTTATAAGAATGGGATATCTGGATTTGGTTTCTGGCTCTGATACTCACTTCTGTGAGGCGTAGACATATCCTTGCACTTTTCAGAGCCTCAATTTCCTTACCTGTAAACTGGTGTGGATGGCAGTTAGATGGCTCAGTGGATAGAGCTCTGGGCCTGGAGTCAGGAAGACCTGAGTTCAAATGTAGATTCAGGCACTTACTACTTGTGTGACCCTGGGCAAGTCACTTAACCTTGTTTGCTTCAGTTTCCTCATCTATAAAATGAACTGGAGAAGGAAATAACAAACCACTCCAGTTCTTTGCCAAGAAAACCCCATGGACGGTATGGTCCACAGGGACACAAAGAGTCAGACGTGACTCAACAACAATAAACCAGTGTGGACCATACTTGTAAGGTAGCCAGGAAGCCTAGTAGATGGAGTTCTGGACCTGAAGTTAGGAAGAGCTGAGTTCAAATCAATCTTCAGATACTTCCTAGCTGTGTGATTCTGAACAAGTCACTTAGCCACTCTGCTTCAGTTTCTCCATCTGTAAAATAAGGATTATAATAGTACCTACCTCTAGAGTTGCTGTAAGGATAAAATGAGATAGTGTTTATGGAGCTCTTGGCAAACTTTAAAGCATCATGTAAATAATTCTTATTATTAACAGTTATTATCCTCTTTGCAAAATCCTTATTAAGGACGTACTTTGGAAACTTTAAAGCAATATGTCAATATTAACTGTTATGTTTTCAGGGGAAATAGAGAACAAATGCTTACCACCACCCAAAGAAGAGTCTTTTATATGTCTGAATCTTGTTTTTAAGAATACTCTTAGCCGACTTCCTTATTTCTACCAAGAAGGGAAAAGAGGAAATTAATTAATCCACTCCTTAGGGATGCTTCAGATGACCAGGACTGCTCTGGACTGGAATGGGCCATCTGTAAAGAGTTTCACCTAGATTTTGCAGTCTGGAGTAGGCCCCAGAACTGGCTTGGGATTTGGTGAGATGGTTCTGGTAACAAACATATACTATATGAGTGAGGATCAGATAACACATACTTTATGAAGCTAAGAAACTTCCAATGAGGCTTTGACAGAAGTAAAGAGGTTGGGGCAGGGGAAGCAGAAGTGTGTCATTCAGCTGCTGCCCCTCCCTGTTGGCATCTAGGAAAGCACAAAATATATGCCTTTTGGGTGCCAATCTAACTTTGATCCAACAATAAACATTTATCAAATTTCTACTGTCCTAGAGGTTAGAAAAGACGTGAAGTTTAGATAAGATATAATCTTTGCTCTCATGGGGCCTCCATTTGGGGGTCAGGGGTCCAGTCATTCCATAATTCCAAGGCATCCTTCTGCCAATTTTTTTTCTCCCCTTCCTAGCTTATATCTACTAGCAGAACATTGAGTTGTTTTGATGTCCCATGAGTGCTTTTGACCCTCAGGCATGAATACAGAGTCGATCATTTTAAACATACCCTCCTTGTGCTGTGACTTTCCCAATACCTTTCTGCCACAGAGGAAGTTAAATGAGTGACCAATACTGGAAGTTTAAAAACTTTATTTATTTTGGCATGGTGAGACCTGACTAAGAGTATTGTTTTAGATGACCGGGCAATTTTTTTCACCTCTGGATCAATGCTACCTCTTCAGTACAAACCATGGCAGTGAGGGATTAAGTATTATAGTACCTAAAGATAAGTGGAAAGAGAAACTATTCTGTCTTCCCTTAATAGTGTGATGGCTAAAACAAGGGGATCTTGTGCCCTCAAAACTCACTTTGGGGGGAAAGGAGGGAATATGCCAAAGAAATCCCAAAAGAGCCATGTGAGTATGAAGAAATAATTTTTTTTTCCATTCCAAATATGCTCAGGATAGCCTTTGCAAAGAGAGAACATAAAAAGTTAATAAAAGTTAGAACTTTTCCCCTAAAATCCTTTGTTCCAAATTTTTTCCTTGATACTATGTGTTTATGACTGGTCACAAGCTCCTCACAAAATCACAGGGATAGGGAAATGGCAGGTGCAGAATGCAGATCTGCACCATTCCTACACCTTACATCTTAAAGCCCTGTGAGTTTCAGGACTTGTCCAGGCTAGTACTGTTAATATGTGTCTGAGTCAGGACTTAGAACCTCCTGCCTCTGAAGCCTGATCTCCGTAAAGTCTTTCATTTAGACTGTGCAGTCTGGAAGAGACCACAGAACCAACTTTGGGTTCTGAGGGGTGGGTCTGGTCACTGTGCCATGCTGCTAGGAATAAATACACTTGTTTTCCTCATAGCCAAAGAGTATCCTTCTGGAGAATACTTGGTAGAGTATATAACACATGATACTCATGAACAGGCCTACCATTTTAATTCTGCTCCTACTCAGCCTCCTCTGGAGAAGTTTCTGAAACTGACCAAAACATGGCATCCGTGTAGGGCATTTGTTAATGAATCAGTGGGATTTTTCAGAGGATAAGCAGTAATCTACAGCTGGTGGAGCATCCTGAGGATGAGCTCTCTAATGATAAAGTTGTCAGTTCCATTCCATTCTGCTGGAACTCTAGGTTCATCATCTTCTGACAGGCAGACAAGAGTAACATCTAAACAGAAACTGGCACCATGCTGAATGTGGGAGATACAAATACTAACAGTTGAGGCAGTCCCTTACCCTCAAGGACCTTATATTCTAATGGAGGAAGACAGTACCTAAGGAGAGCTGGCAAGCTGGCAAGTGGAAAGTCTGAAGAAACCTTGCATTGGTAACCACTGATACAGTGTGCACCCTTTCTACATTTCAGTCAAAAGTTTCATGAGTTACTACAGCGAAAAAAAAAATCATTCCTCTGTCATAGACTTTCAGTGCCTCACTGTTATTAGCTAGGCTGGTCTTCTTATGATGGGGACAGGACTGTCCCCTAAGCATTGTGTTTTGCTGAAATAGCTTTCAAAAACCCAAGGTTACTTCCATAGCACAATATGGCATTGAAGGAAGACTGAGGTGGGGAGAGCTAGAGTTCTAAATTGTGAACCCACAAACAATAAGAGTTGAGTGGTTCTGTTTTCCTCACAGGTACTTCCTTTTAAAGGCTTCTCAGACAATCTCCTGAGAGGAGCAATTAGAAAATGGGATTAAGACAGGTTTTCATTATGTTCACTAAAGGAAGTGAAAGTTTGAAAGGCTATGTACTAGAAGAGCCTTGTCCTGCCCTGCAGCTCAAGGTGAAAAGACCTAAACATGTGGATATGAAACAGCTAATAGATTCCTGGAATTTTCGAGCTATAAGGGAGCTTAGATGTCATTTAGTTAAATCCTCCCTTTCCATAAGAGGAAACTGAAATTCAGAAAGGCTAGGGAATGGTAGAGACAGTGCTAGAACTAGGAGGGAATGAGTGCTTGTACTTGGAGGTAGAAAGACTTAGGTTCAAATCTTGGCTTTACTATTTACTAACTGTATGACCTTGGACAAGTCACTTAATCTCTTTCAACCTCAGTTACTTTATGGCAAAATGTGGGTCCTTGTATTGCTTCCAGAGCAGTTGGGAGGAGAGTACTTTGGATATTGCAAAGCATCATTTAGACATGAGCAGAAACCAGGTCTCTCATTTTCCATTCCAGGGATCTTCTTTCATCCTGATCTTGTTCTTCTGTTAAGAACAGAGACTTTAGAGGATTTTGGGATCATGAGTTTAGAATCGACTTTATTGGTAAAATAGTCCAACTCCCTCATTTTACAGGTGAAGAGACAGCTCTAACATATTGCCCAACACATAGCAACCTCTCAACAAATGCTTGTTGATTACAGTGACTTGTCCAAGGCTACATGGATAGTAAGTGGCAGAGATGGGATTTGAATGCAACTGCAATCTCCAATTCAGTGCTCTTTCCATTCAATCATGCTACTGCTAAGAGTTCTTAGAATGTTTTTAGGATCCTTAGAATCTTATAAGTTTCCTTCCTGTCCATGGATTCAAAGTGAGTATCAATCGATTGGGAAATGATTGGAATTACTATAGTGTGTGAATGTAATGGAATAGTATTGCACAATAAGAAATAATGATCGTGAGGAATTCAGAGATACTTAAGATTTATGTGAGCCAATACTGAATGAAATGAGCAGAACCAAGAGAACAATATAATGACTAGAAGAATGTAAGTGTGAGGTTGGGTCCCCATGGAAAATATGTCCAGGTGCATTGTCGAAACTGTGGCTGAATAATGACATGAATACATCAATAGAAGCTGCCCTAACCCTCACCGAAGGAGAGTCTGATTTCTGCCTTGAGGAAAACAGAAAGAGGGATGTAGCTGGCTGCTCTAGAATGGAGAGGTACCAGTCTAGAATTACATCTATTTCCCCCCTACATATTATTTGTCTAGGGGTATATTAGATTCAGTTAGGTGGTGCAGTGGATAAAGTGCCAGGCTTGGAGTCAGGAAGATTCACCTTCATGAGTTCAAACCTGGACTCAGATACTTACTAGCTGTGTGACCCTGGGCCAGTCACTTAACCCTGTTTGTTTCAGTTTCTTCATTGAAACCACTCCACTGTCTTGCCAAGAAAACCTCAAATGAGGTCGTGAAGTCAGACACAGCTGAAAACGACTGAACAACAATAATAGATTCAAGTCAGAAGTAATTTTTCTGGTCACCTGTCCTTAGCTTTAAGAAGCAGAGAAGTTCTCATCTTATACCCACCAGCTTGGTCTATTCCCACCAAATGCTGATAACAGGGGGAAAAAAATAAACATCAAAAATAGCAAATAGCAAGACACTCTTTCATCCAGGCAAAACAGCAAAACAAAATTAGAGAATTTAGACAAGCTGGAATATATTTGAATAGTTCACAAGGGTGAATGTCTCTGCTCAAACTAAGAGAGAAGGATCCTTATCTCACCCAAAGGGGAATTCTCTCTTTAAAGCTCTTGAACCTGCTCTGCTACTCACAGAGGAACAGTGAGCTGTCAGCATTTTTTCCACCAATGAATACATAGTGGCTTCCAAAATACCCTTGGCTTGAAAACCTGGGCTAAGTAAATGAAAAAGAAATTGAACTCTGAGTAAAGAAGGGGGAAAGTCCTGGAGAAGAGATGAAATTTTTACTTACCGCTTTCCTCACAGCAGAGAGGTGGGGGACTTCTAAGAGAATATTATATACATTGTAATATAAGGGAGTTTTTACTATTAGAAATTATTTTCCTTTTTTTGCCACAAGGTGGGGGATGATCACAGGGGGTGAGGTTGGGAAATGATTGACGTAAAGATAAAAGGCCTGAATGAATCGATGAATAAATAAAAGATATTAAGCACTCTGCTTAATTCTTAATAAATCCAAATAGGACATAGAAATGGGGGGTGGGAAATAAGGCAATCCCTGCCTTCAGGGAATGCATACTCTAGTTGGTGGAGACAACACACATAAGAGTTTGATCTAAGTATGTGCAAATATGTGTCTACATGTGTAGATACGTATTTTTTTCCATAATTAGAATGTCAGCATCTTGAAGACGGAAACTCTTTGATTTTTGATTTTCTGTAGCTGGCACATAGTAAGCACTTAACAGTGTTTCACTTTCTTATCCTACCCTCATAAAATATGAACCTATCCTTGACTTCTTTGAAGGAGAACCTTAAAGAGAACTCACAGAGCAACCACGTGGTCAGATTATTTTTTAGACATATAACCAGGGCCATAGTCTGGTCATTCTGAGTGAAGAAGAGAAAATGGAGGGGGATGGGATCACCTCCCTCCTTCCTACGGATCTCTGCTTAGCAACGAATAATCCTTCCTGTCAGTAGGTCATAGTCTGTTATGGCTCTGGGCTTTACATAGATTGGCACATTATTATGAAATTTTTAAATGCTAACTCTAAATCTCATGGGAAATTAAAAAGCTTTGAAAAGGAGGAGAGTGGGGGAAGGGAAGGTCACAAAAGCTTAAATTCTCAACCCAAGTGCATCGCAAGGTTAATGTTTGAATAAAATACTAGCTTATAGGAAGAGATGAAATGGTCCTTTCCTTGAGATTGGAACCAATTGCCTAGATTTATTTTTTTTATTTCAAGTGTGTCAGATGGTTGAACTCTCAAATTCCTGTTCTTCCTTGGGGGAATGGAGGGGAGAACACGGGAAAATGATGGGAAGAGATAGAGAGTGATGAAGCAAGTGACAAGGGAAGATGAAGATAGTTATAGAGCTTTGGCCTATCATGTATTAAAAAGTATACCACTCTCTTCCTCCTACTCACTCTGACAGATTTCCCCTATGTTGACTCAGGATGGTACACTCAAAAGAAATTCTTGACTACATAGTGGGAACTCTTACTTCTTTGGGTTGTTGTGGGGAAAGCCCTATGTAAAGTTCTGGGAATTTTTGTTATCATTATCATCTTTTTTTAGAGAAGCCAAGCCACTCTAGTATCTTTGCCAAGAAAATCCCAAATGGGGTCATAAAGAGTCTGACACAACTGAATGACTGAATAACAACAATCATCACTATTATCATATAAAATTCTTGACCAAATCAGGAGTGTTAGGCTCCAAGAACCCTACAGACTCCCCATGTAATCATACTTCTCTTTTAGAAAAAAGGCCTGGTCTCTTACTTCTGATTTATGAATCTTGACTTAGGGAGCTTGGGAAGGAGGCAGACTGGTCTGGCTGTCAACCCGGACTGCTGCCTCTTTTATCTCCTTCAGTTATAGAAGGCTGATCTTTTATTTTTTTGCTGTAGGAACTGAGATTTATAAAGAGGAAGTCAGAGATCATGCTGCATATTGAAACCTATGGGTAGGAGGCAAGAGGTGAATCCAAGTGTCAGCCTTCAGCTGTGGAATGAAGCTTGGCATAAAGAATGTTAGAGTGGTGGCATAGGAGAAAGAGAATCAGAATGAGAATAAGAGGTCTTGGAATTGATTCCTGTTTCTACTGTTTATTACCTATTCAGCCTTGCTCAAGTAACTTAAACTCTGGACCTCTGTTTCCTCATTTTCTTTAAGTGATCCAAGAAAAGGAGCCAATCAGAAAACCCATGGCCTCAGATAGCTGTTGTCTATACACAAATGCCCAAAGTATGAGTAAAGAAGAAAATGAACTAGAGATCCTAATGCAAAGAATAAAATTAGATCTTAATGCCTAATTGTGGTTGGATGAGATCCATAATCAGAATATGACTGTGAAATAATGTACTTTATTTAAAAGGAATGGAATAGGTAAAAGAAAAAGTAGATTACCTATTTAGAGATAATCATGTGAGGAAATTCAGGAACCAAGTGGGAAAAGTATGATGAAAATTTGGGGTGGAAATCAGTGGAAGCAAAGAAAGAAGCACTATTGTTATTTGGATACTATAGACCACTTGGACAGAAAGAGGAAATAGATGAAGAGTTTAGGAAATACCTCATAGCTCTAACAAAGGGGCCTGATATAGTAATAAAGAGAGTGTTTCAATTATCCATGTATCATCAGGAACTTTCTCTGCCCAAAACAGAACAGTTGAAAATTTCTTATCCTGCTTTAATTGTATCTTTTTAATGGAGAACCCTACAAACAAATTTTATTCTAGGCCTGATTGTCACAAACAAAAAGGGAACTGGATATTTCTCCCACTTTCAAGTCTCATTTCTTTCTAATCCATCATCCATTCAATTGCCAAATTGAATGCCAATAATCTTCCTAAAATATAAGAATGTCCATATTATTCCTCTGCTAAAAAAATCTTCTCTTCTCTAAGCTAAACATCTCCAGTTACTTCAACAGATCCTTATACAGTGTGCATTCAAGGCTCTTTTTATGAAGGACTTTGGGAAAATGCTGGGGTAAAAATGCTAGGAGCCTTTCCTGGAAAGTGACCACACCATCTTTAATAAGTTAATAGAGTGGTAGATAAGGGGAAGAATGTATATCTCTTACTTAGAGGTTAGCAAATCATTTGACAAAGGCAATTCTTTTAGAAAACATGGAGAATGGGCTATATCCCAGTATAATTAGACAGATTCCATGCTGGCTAAATGACTAGGGCCAAAGAGCAAGTCATTAATGATTCTAGAAGGAGGTCTCCAGTGGAGAAGCCAAGGAATCTATTCATAGCTCTGAACTCTAACATTTTTTCCCAGTGATTTGGATTAAGGTGTATATTGCAGGATAGGGATGACCAAGCTGCTCCACTCTTAGTTTTGAGATTGGATCAAATGGGACATTCATTAATTCATCTAAGAGTTTACAAAAGGAGATTTGCTTAGGTAGAGCATGGGAAAGGTATCTCAAGAAGATATTAGACAAGGATGCCACATTGATTCATATGAGTACACCTCTCCGGCCTCTGAGTTGCCATGGAGGTCCACCAGTCAAAAATTAGGGAGCAGTTAAGTTACTCATAGCTTTTTGGAGTCAGGGAATGATGTCAAAAGCATGAGCCTATAGTGTCCTAAGCCAATTAAGGTTTCGTTGTTTTTTAAGGAAAAGAATTAGCTCAGCTCACACGATGGTGAATTCTGGTAGATATCATAAAATACATGTTAAGCAGATTTTCAGATGATTCAAAAAAAAAAAAGCTAGCAGTTTGTGAAATCAACAGCCAGCTGACTGTACTCCAAAATTTCCTTCTAATACATTTAATTTCAGATATGTTTGATTTGTTTGGGATGCCTTTCATCTCTGATGTGGCTGCTGACTTATCATGGTATCACCTATTTGAAAAGCATTTGCTGATAAATGCTGGAGAAAATTGGTGAGAAGAGTCTCATCATGTTTCCTGCCTCATGTAAGCTCCCCAAGTCCTTCATACAAAGAGCCTTGAATGCACACTGTATAAGGATCAGTTGGAGGAACTGGAGATGTTTAGCTTAGAGAAGAGAAGATTTTTGAGCAGAGGAATAATATGGGCATCCTTATATTTTAGGAATATTATTTTGGCAATTGAATGGATGATGGATTGGAAAGAAATGAGACTTGAAAGTGGGAGACCAGGAAGGAAATTCTTGGAATAATCCAGGTGAGAGATAACGAGGGCTGGACCTAGAGAGGCAGCTGTACATAGAGAGACAGTAATGAATGCAAGAAATTGGGAGGTAGAATTTACAAGACAACAACTGATTGGATATGGTTAAGGAAAAAGGAACAGTTGAGAATGATTCAGTTATTGAAAGATTGGATGATTCTAAGGATGGAGGTACCTTTACAAAATACAGAAATTGGTAGGAGGGTTAGGTGGTAAGATCATGAATTCCATTGATGAGCTTAAGGTGCTAATGGAATATCCACCAGGCAATTGACAAAATAGGAATAGAGTTCAAGAGAGAGATTTGTTGTTGTTTTTGTTCAGTCTTTTCAATTGTGTCTGACTCTTCATGACTCCATTTGAAGTTCTCTTGGCAAAGGTTTGCCATTTCTTTCTCAGCTCATTTTATACATGTGGAACTGAGGCAAACAGAGTTAAGTGACTTGTCCGGGGCCACATAGCTAGTAACTGAGACAAACAGGGTTAACTGTCTTGTCCAGGATCACTCAACTAGTGAGTGTCCAAGGCCAGACTTGACCTCAAGAAGATGAGTCTTCCTGATTCCAGGCTTGACAGTCTATCCACCATGCTGCCTAGCTGTCCCTTGAGAGAGAGATTAGAGGTGATAGATTTGGGAGTCACCTATCAAGAGGTAAAAATTGGAGCCATGGGAGCAGATGTAATCTTCAGAGAGAGTAAGAAGGAGGAGGAGGAGGAGGAGGATGACAACAATGACAGAGTTTTGAGGAACAGGCATGGTAAAGGAGCAGGAGACAGGTAATAATGTACCAATCAAGAAGCCAGGGAAGCAAGAGTATCCAGGATTGTTGCTAGGACCAACGACATCAGGAAGGGAATGTCTTGACTTGCAAGTGAATTAAGTGAGGCCGAGCTGTGCAAAGTCACCAGTCCCACTCTCTCCTCAAGAGCCATCGGAGTCCAGTGGCAAGACCTAGGTCAAGACAACTACTGATGACCCCAAATGCAGTGGGAGACTTTGGCCTTTTTAAGCTAAGGTCCTTCCCAGTCCGAGTTTGTCTAAAGCAACGTCCATTCAGTAGTTAAAGACTAGGTTAGAATTGAGGCAAATGATGGCCTAATTTGTCTTCACAGAAGAATCAGTCTGGGAGGGGAAGACCCTCAAGAGTTTCTGGCCAGAACAGAAATCAAGTATCCAGGAAGGGCAAGGATACTCAAAAAAGCTGCATAAAGGTCAAGTAGGACTAGAGGGAGCCTGGTTTCTGTGAGAGCAGAAATATGGACAAAATGTAAGAGGAATAGGGACATGGAATGGGAATCACATGAGGTTCTGGGACCCAAAGACAGGCCTTGATTGGACAAGTTTCCTTTGGTGCTGTGAGGCTAAGGTCAGGTTGAGGAAAACAAGTAGTGGTGATGGTCTAAATGCAGGAATAGTAGTAACAGCAGTAATACAGCCTTTTGATTGGCTATAGATACCACGCTTAGGAGAGTTGATAAATGACAAGATTTCTTGTATGACTGAAACAACAGGACCAGCAGATTCTGCTCTGAACAGAAATCCAGCTGTTATGTGTAGGAAACTTTCTACCAAGCCAGGGACTTTGCTTTCCTTTTTTGGCAGTGCCAGTCTTGAGCTTGTACCAAAGTTAATCCAAGGTGGATATTGAGTTTGGTTTTTCTCTAACCTAACCCTGAGATTTTATCCTAATTAAATATTTTACTTTTTTGATGAACATTTACTCCTTGGTCTGTTAAATGTTAAATATGTCTTTAAAAAACTATATTTAGCTGATTTTAGAAGTTCCCAGTTGTTTTGGGCTGGGCCTGACTCAAGCCAATACTCTGACAGTTGAAATGAGACACTCATAAGTCATTCAACATCTTACTGTTGAATGGAGGTTTACTTAGCCATAGCAGCAGCAGAACATCCAACAAAGATACCAAGTGAAGGGACCATGTTGATTCAGCTGAGCACAGCTTCCTGGTGTTTTCATGCTATCAGGCCCTGGTCAGAAGCATCAAAGAGGGAACTAGAGCTCCTCATGGTGAACAGGAAGCGAGTTGTCCCTGAGCCAATCAGGTCTTAGAAAGTTTCAGTACATCTTAGGTAAAAGAACTAACATAATCTAGAGGAAGGTTTTAGGAAAAGTGCCTATACAGCAGGGCCTTAGGACATATTGCTTCCATCACACTTTGGGGACACAGTAAAGAAAAACAGGTAATTAACCAATTAAGTAAATTGTACAACTGAAAATATCCCTCCTGTAATTCTGAGCTATAATCCATGTGGATCGAGAAATAAGTGATACATGGGTTATGTTTTATGAGGGTTCATCCAGAATGCGGAGAGGTTGTTGGGTATAAATTGTTTACTTTGATATCCTTGTGTTTATAAATCATGCTGCTCAAGTTATATACTAGTGGCCTAGGTAGAAGTTTTCAACATCTACGCTTTAATTTGACAGTAGTTTATTCATTTTAGATCCTGCTAGCAATCTATACATGGTGATTCAAGGAACCATTGTGTAATTTGTGTTAGAGTGATGTTGTATAATTGAGGGTTGTGTTGTTAGAGAACCAAGGCCCAGTGATGGGAATAAACAGTTGAAGACTGTTAATTTTGAGGGTGCTAATTGAATCTTAAAAAGGCAAATCTGAAAGGACTTCATTCTATGGATTCTTTGAGGGTATGTAAGGGTCAAATTAAGGTAAGGATTTCTCATAACCCCAATGAGAAAACTAGAAAGGATAGGTACTTGGAAGTTATTAAAACTGTCATTATCAAAATGGGAAGGGAACCTAGCCGTCCTAGATCTCAACTATAATACAAATCAGTAGTCATCAAAATAATTTGATGCTGGTTAAGAAATAGAGGTCACTCAGTGGAAGAGATTAGGTACACAACATATGCAGAATTAACCAAATCTAGTATATTAGTGCTCAGTGAATCCAAAGGCCCCAGCCATTGAGTAAGGCAGAAATTAGGCTTAGCTCAGTACCTCATAGCATATACCAAGATAAGCTGCAAATCTTTGATATAAAAGGTCATATCATAAATAAATTGGAGGAGCAAAAAAAAAAAAGCAACTTACCTCTAAGATCTATGGATAGAAGAAGAGTTCATGACCAAACATGAAGATCACAGAAAACAAAATGGACAATTTTGAATACATAAAAGTTAAAGGTTTTTGCACAAAGCCAGTGCAGTCAAGATTGGAAGGTAAAAGGATAACTGAGAAAAAAATTGCAGCAAGCTTCTCTTATAAAGACCTCCAAGCTTTAAAGAAATGATTCAAATTTATAAGACTAAGAAATATTACCCAATAGATAAAGAATCAAAGGCTATGAACAAGCAATTTTCAAAGGAAGAAATCCAAGCTATCAACAGTCATATGAAAAAACATTCCGTATAACAAATTATTAACAAAATGTAAAACAAAGGAACTCTTAAGTTTTACCATATACTCAGTAGATTAGATTAGCAAAGTTGACAAAGAAGAAAAATAACAAATGTTGAAAGGGTTTTGGAAAAACAGGTATATTAATGCACTGTTGTTTGAGCTATGAATTAGTCTAGACACCTTGGAAATCAGTTTGGAACTATATCTAAAAAGTTACTATATTGAGTTGCAGCTACTAGGTCTGCACCTCCCAGTGAACAAAGAAAGAGCAAAAGGACCCATACATACAAAAATATTTATAGCAGTTCTTTTTGTAGTGAGAAAGAACTGGAAACCAAGAGGAAGCCCATCAGTTAAGGAATAGAGTAAAATATGACATATGAATATAATGGAATTTTATTGTGCTATAAAAAAAATGTTATCAGAACTTTTCAGAGTGACCTGAGAAGACTTGTATGAATTGATGTAGATTGAAGGTCACAGAACCAGGAGAATAATTTATACAGTGATAACAACATCTTGAAGACAGTTTTGAAAGACTTGGTAACTCTGATCCACAACCCAGTCCCAAAAGACCCATTGTGAAGAAAGCTACCCATTTCCTGATAGAAAGGTGATAGATTAAAGATGCAAAAGAAGAAACATTTTTGGACATAGACAATGTAAGAATTTGTCTTCCTTGACTTTGCATATTTATTACCAAGGTTAGTTTTTCCCCCCAATGGAGTAGGAAAGGTTAAAGAGAAAATAAATGCTTGTTAATTAAAATAAAATAAAAGTTAAAAAAAAAACCCTGTCACTCTCGAGCAGCAGTTCAATAACAAGTTTAAATCTCTCACAATGAGAGCAGAATGGATTATGGATAATGTAAAAATCCTTCCGTGGGGAGAGACCCAGTGCCAACAGTGGGAGAAGCTAGTCCCATGGATCACCCTGTCAGTCAGCCAGTGCAAAGTCATTATAAAGGGAGTTGATACAAAGTAGCAGCTACCCCACAAGTGGAAGATGCGCTTGGCTCCTGCCTTGTTTTCATTCATTTAATTAGTGTAGTATAAAAGAGGAGGCTCTCTCTACAATGCCTTTTTTTTCCCCATTTTGCCTGATCTTAATGAAAACTGCCATTCAGGAATAAATTTTTTCTGCCAAAAATTGGTCTTCCCTTTTTAAGCTTCCTAGGAAACCCAAGATCTGTGCTTGAGGCCCTACCCCTAGATGAGTTTTTTGACATCTAGATGTCTGGTGTCTGAGTACTCACTGGTTACAGAAGTCTGAGCACTTGTTTTCCTCAGACGCTTTAGTAAGGCTAGGTGGAGTAGCTACTTCTTCCCTAGTTAATAGTAGCTTCTGGGGCAGGTAAGAACCCATCTAGGTCTACTCCCTGAGAAAGGCCAGGACTGGAGCCCCACCCTTCAGGGATTCTGAGAAAGTAGCTCCTCAATTGTAGACTCCTCAAGATTATGCTGAAGTCACAGTAGGAACCCTTTTCATCAGTAGGCTTTCCAGTCACCTCTGCAAATTTATAAATTTCCATGTGCCCAAAGTAAAAAAGTTAAGACACAGTGATCATCCCTCTTCCTCTTGTCAAACTGTGAGAACCTTGAACCAGCCAGCACATTTTATTCTAGTAGGTTCATCTCAGTTGGTGTGGTTATGTATTTTCATAGGATTTCTTATGCATTCCTTCCTTTTATTTTATCAATCTGCAGGAGGTGGTTTAAAGTTGCCTGGCAGGGGACCAGCATAATTTTTCTTTTCTCACGTAGTTTGGGCTCAGAAATAAAGACAAAATCTTTGTGCTAAGTTACCTGGCATTCTACATCCTAGTAATTCACAGGTTCAAAAAATTCTGGCCAAACTCCTATGTAAATATCTAACAGGATGCCTCTCCCAAAGCCTGTCTATATTGAGATTGAGGGGATAGCATTTAAATGTGCCTCTGGAGCAGGAAGAGGTAGAATGCCAAGTATATATAAGCATGTGTTTATGTATCATAGATAAAAGATTTGGTCATTTTTGAAGCATCTCAGTATCTTTTGTGAAAAACCAAAGTTTGAGAATTTGGAATCTGATTCTCCTTTGTATTACCTGATGTTCCCTATAAAAGGAACCGCATGATAAATTCCTCCTTGAGCTTAGTTTAAGAAAAGAGTTTTCCTCTGCAGGACAAATTCGTACGCTTTCTTTTGTCAGACTGTGCTATGCAATCCGAAGTGTTTCCTTTTTTCCTTTAGCTGCCAGGAAATTTAAGACAAATTCCGTGCCTAACAGTAGTAATTAGCTCATCTCAAGTGCTTGGTAGCATCTACTTAGTCCCTGTGCTCCTCTGTTTTTGTCCTTAATTGTCCTATTGTACATTATTTTTAATTTTCTAAGCTGCCTCAAATCCTTTTGGAAATAGACAGGGTATAAATAATTTTTTAAATGTGTATGCATGTGCCCACAATTCTTTTCTTTAGACCAGTCAACTGTACTGTAACACCATCTGTTTTCATTCATTTAATTAGTGTAGTATAAGAGAGGAGGTTCTCTCTACAATTCCTTTTTTCCCCCCTTTTGCCTGACCTTAATGAAAACTGCCATTCAGGAACAAATTTTTTCTGCCAAAAATTGGTCTTCCCTTTTTAGCCTCCTAAGAAACCTAGGATCTGTACACTTTTTCATTAAGCTCACACCCCAGTGAGAGTGCCATTTTAATTCTATTGAAAATGACATCATGAGCATAGTAGATTTCGTTTCTGTAGCATGTACCTTACCTGCCAGCAGTGCTTTGCAAGAGCCATACATAGGTAATAGTTGAGGGAGAGGACCCAGGGAATCTCAAAATTAAAATGTAGATTTTTAAAAAGAAAAACGAGAAATGAGTTTCATTTCTGGGCCGATAACTGAGCTGAGCAAAGAGCTTTCTTCTCCTTGTGTCCTAGTGCATCAATTCAAAACCTAAGGGGACACTAGGTGGCAAAGTGGATAGAGCACCAGCCCTGAAGTCAGGAGAACCTGAGTTCAAATTCGGCCTCAGACATATAACACTAGCTAGCTGTATGACTCTGGGCAAGTCACTTAATCCCAATTGTTTTACAAAAACAAAAACAAAAAAACAACCTACTAAGAACCAAGATTAGGGAAAGGAGCAGCATTAAGGGGGAGTTATTGTGGTACATGGAGGTAAATACTACTGAGCATATTCAAGGGGTCTGAAAAAGCCTATTAACCCTGGAAAGGTTATAGGATCACAGAATTTCAAATTTAGAAGGGACTTCAGAATTGTTCTCTACAATGTTCCCAAATAGGGTCTATCCTGCTTCTACCCAAAGAGCTCTAGGAAACAAGATCCTACTGCCTTCTAAGTCCAGTCCACTTTTAAATAATTCTACTACTAGGTTTTCCTTACATTAAGCCTAAATCTGTCTCTCCTATCTTCTACCTAGTTGATCAGAGTTCTATGCTCTGTGGCCAAGTGAAGCCAGGCTAGCCTCTATGAATGAATTGTACCTGCTCCATTCAATTACCGTTTTAAGGCAGCTGTTGTTTGTATTTTTCTTGGATATTTCACCTTTAAAGTAAAATTACATCACCAATATTTTTTTTACCCAGTAGACTTCCTCTTCCCTGTCCCCCACCAATGCTAGATAGTAGAAGTAAACATTTTTCTCTTCCACGTGATGATGCTTTAATATTCAT
Source organism: Phascolarctos cinereus (assembly GCF_003287225.1). Taxonomy (NCBI): domain Eukaryota; kingdom Metazoa; phylum Chordata; class Mammalia; order Diprotodontia; family Phascolarctidae; genus Phascolarctos; species Phascolarctos cinereus. The sequence goes on from NW_027555514.1 coordinate 160,040,522, forward strand.
TGAGCACCCACCATGCAGAGGTGCTGCATAGACATGCTCTACACATAACTTGAGGCTAATCAAATCACAGACCATTAGATAGGAAGATCTAGGCTTAAGCCTTCCCTAAGCCTCACTCATTTCTTTATTTATTAATGGACATGCTGGAGTTGATAGCCACTCCTAATAATGTGTCTCATATTGCTAAAGATTGTAATCTTTTTAGAGGGGCAGCTAGGTGGTGCAGTGGATAGAGCACAGGCCCTGAAGTCAGGAGGACCTGAGTTTGAATCTAGCCTCAGACCACACACTTCACGCTTACTAGCTGTGTGACCCTGGGCAAGTCACTTAACCCCAATTGCCTTGAAAAAAATTGGAATCTTTTCCAAGTCTGCTGACCAATGTATGTCACATTGTCTGTAAACACCACTGCCCCTTAAAAATCACTATTCTTGGTGTTCTGGAAGCATCATTTGACTTACTGAACATTGTATGCCACCTACTTAATTTCCACAGGCATCAGGTAGCAACTTATTAATATTAACCATAAAAGCACAGAATTTCAGAGTAATTCATCTAGTCCAATCACCTCATTTTACAGATGAGGAAACTGAGAGCCAGAGAAGTGTAGTGACTCGCCCCAAATCATCCAGATCTTGTGACTCCAAGTCTGATGCTTCATTATGGAAAATATTATAATAAAAATAGCAATTAAGAGCAGGACAATAGGATGAGATACCATTAATATATTTAATATTAATACTAAGACCACGACAATAGGATGAGATATCATTAATATATTATTAACTATTAAGACCAGGACAAAAGGACAAGATGTCATTCTGTGTTCAATGTGCCATGGCCTCCTGGTGAAGTTAATTCACTTCCCAGTGGTTGAGTAGATAGTTTCTTTTCTCAAAGAGTAATTTCCTTCCAAACCCAGTATAAGACAAAGTCTGATCTTAACAGAGTAGGCCACCCAGGCTTTCTTACTGTGAATAGCAATTAAAGTGGTTACCTTTCCACTAGTAGAGAGTGCTGGGGGGGGGGGGTTGTTAAAAATAAAGCCTCAGATTCCTAGAACCATAGCATGTCCCCATTTAAAAGAAAAAAATATATTAAGTACTTACTCGATGCCAGGCACTGTGCTAAGAATATACGAAAATATGTATTTATAGATCCAGCACTGTGAAACCTAGTAGTATGTGTTTTTTACTGTTTTCCCTTACCAAAGTGTAGAGATCTATCATTTATACAAAGTCCCTACAGACGGAGTTACCCTGGACTGGCAGCCAATATAACATTAGCCTGAGCAGACTGATATGTGTCTGGGTTACTATGTTAATCAGAAGCCAGTCCCTAATGAACATCTGCCTACCCTTTTCTATTCCCCAGTGTGGATAAAGGGTAAAGCAGGCTTTTTTCCCCTCTGGATGACAAAAGCAGTTTGCATTTCTTGGAGGAGTAATCATTATATGTGTCTGTCAAAGCTTTCCCAGTGGGCATTATTCAGATGAATATCACCCTCCTGGTTTCCTGAAAGCTGAGTCTAGATTGTACCTTAGTAAAACAAGGGAAGTGAGAGTTTAGAAAGGAGAAAGATTGGGGGGGAAGGGAAAAAGAGAAACATTCAAAATGGAAACCAGTCTAAGTCTCATCCCTCTGCTTTCTCATACTTCAGTGGTAAAGCTAGGCTTGGAGACAGTCAAAGTATTTGGAAGGTAGGCATCCGTGGTTCAAGAGAAATGGCTTTTTACTTTACTTTGAATATTTAGATTCATCAAGAAGCATTTGCCATCAGTTATATGTGGGAAGAAGGTAAAGGAAACCCAAATTTGGGTCAGAAGTAATGACCCAGAATTTCTCATCCCAAGTACGAAATTTCTTCCAAAGTACTAATAGTTTGTGTCTGTCATACATACCTAGAGGTGTGTGTATGTGGGGGGGGAAGTGTGTATGTATGTATGTATATGTATATGTATACATATACACACACAGAGTTTAGTTTGAAATCAAGCTATTTTCCCTCAGTTATTGAAACAACTAGACAACAACAAAAATTTATATAGTAAAAACTTATTGTCTTATTTTGTTGTTCAGTCATTTTTCAGTTGTATCTGACTCTTCTTGACCCATGTGGGGTTTTCTTGACAAAGATACTGGAGTGGTTTACCATTTCCTTCTGCAGCTCATTCTACAGATGAGGAAACTGAGGCAAACAGAATTAAATGACTTGCCCAGAGTCACACAGCTAGTAAGTGTCTGAGACCAAATTTGAACTCAGGAAGATGAATCTTCCTGACTCCAGGCCCAGCACGCTATCCACTGCACCACCTAGCTGCCCTTTCTTTACTGTCTTACTACTTGTATGATTTTGGGCATGTCACACTTTGCTGTTCTCATTCTGGACTTCAGTACTTTCAAATTAAAATTAAGGGGATTGAATTGAATAATTTCTAAGCCTCTTTCCTCAGACATAATTCCTATTTTTCTATGATCCTCTGAACAGAATTCAGAAGGCACCTACCTTGCCTTCCCAAGCCTTATAAAGCTGTTCTCTCTAGTCTATATTCCATCTCTCCTGCTTGAAATAGTGTAATACTTGTTACCAATTCCACCTCACTCTTTCTTTGGAGTTTCTAGAAATAGATGACTTTCAGATTTCAAATAAATTGTATTGGAGTTATAATAAAAGGCAGCCTCTAACCACTCCTGGCCACTTGGGCCAGAAAATTCATTTCAGCCTGTTGGGCCCTGAGGTACCTGTTTTTTGTTTGTTTGTGTAATCTCCAAAATGGCAGTCAGTCTCACTATTAATTTTATTTGTTTTCAATCCTTTTAACTAGGGATGAAGGATAAAGCATGTAACCACTGATGGATTCAGGTGCATCCTTGGCTAGACCAGTCCCCAGAGAGCTATAACCACACTGTGAGAAATGCACTACCCTCATTGCCCCATGTTAAGTATATTTCTATCAATGTGGTTCTATCATTTCTTCTTGGTCCATTCCTCTGTATAAAAAAGGACAGTCTGAGTTGCCATGTGGAAGCTGCAGAGACCTTAATTTCAGGATGCTGGGTGGCCAAGGAGGACTCATTGTTTTTTGCTCATATCCCTGAAATAAAAGCAAACACAAATTCCTAGTGTGGCCTGATGATTGCTTTAGTTATTGGTGTGTTAAGAGTTTTAGAAACCCAGCTCTTTGCTATTTTCCTACAGTATAGCAAAAAAAAAAAAAGTAGGGGGGGGCAGGAAGAAATCTGATCTCAACCAATTAGGGAGAGTAGAGAGAGTACAAAGGAAAAGGGGAAAGGGCTAAGGCACACTTTGACCATATACCATGACCTCATGCCTTTCACTTAATGATATGATTCCCCTCCCCAGAAATAATGAGCAGCCAATGAGCATTTGCTCTGCTTATTACAGAAGCCCCTAGGGTGATGGTGGGTAACAGACTAGATTCCCAGCTGCTCTCAGGAATCACAGTAGTCTATATTGGCTTCAAAGGAAAAGTGAGCTCAGATATCACTTATTCAAAACAATTTGTATCTCCTCCATTCACTTCCATTCATCCCAGAAAACCGTTTTGGGAGCAAAGAGCTGCCCTACAACAGAATCCATGTTAACACCCAGTGCTGAATTGGTGTTTCTGCCACCTCCAGGGATAGTCAAAAGCACTCTGTCTATGGCTGTTTTCCCAGTTCGAGGATTGAGCAGGGAGGTGCCAGGTGTTGGGAAGGGCATCGCCTAGAAGTCTCAAGTTCTGGGATAGCTGCACAGACAATGTTTTGTCATTATTCTTTGTGTTAGTGTGGCTGTTTCCTGGTGAAATGAGAAATAAGTATGTGTGTATATGTGTGTGTATCCACAAAAGGTATGTGTGTATATGTATGTGTGTGTGTATAATGTATGTATGTGTACATGTGTGTTTGTGTGTATATATATATATATACATATGTATGTATTATATATATATACATATGTATGTATTATATATATATATATATATACATATGTATGTATTATATATATATATATATTCTTGATAAGGATTCAGTGAATTATTAGTGGAGTACAGCTGTAAGTCATTTCCAAGCACAGATGGAAGTGGTTTGATTTTTTAATGAATTTGGGAGTTGGAATGTCCTTGGTTTAGAAACTATGAGAAAGGCCGAAGGGCACAAGGACAAGCTTGGGAGTCAGGGACCTGTAGTTCTAATTCTCACTCTGGTTGTGATTCTTCACCTCCTCTAGCTATGGCTTAGATTCCTGGACTGAATAGAAAATGAGCTTGATAAACAAAACAAATTACAAATAGAGGGCTTTGAAATGCAAACTAATTCCCTTTATTCTTTCAATCACCGATATTTATTGAGTTCTCTTTATGAGGAAGGACATGGCTTCTTAGAATAAGGAGGTGATAGTCCTCCTGTGTGCCCTGCCTAGGGTAGACCTAAGTTGGGGTGTTGTATTTAGTTCTAGCACCACAGTTTAAGAAGGACTTGGATAAACTGAAAAGTATCCAGAGGAGGGCAACCTGGACTATGAAGGGTCCTGAGACCTTATCACATGACAGACAGTTGGTTGAAGAAACTGGGAATATTTAATTTGGAGAAAAAAAGACTAGGGGTCAGGAAAGAGACAAAAGCTTCAAGTGTTTGGAGGATTTGTTCTCTGTGGCCCCAGAGGGCAGGAACAGGAACAGTGGGTAAAAGTTGCAAAGAAGCACGTTTAGGAAGAATGTAAAAGCACAAACAGATAAACAAAATACACAGCCAGGGATCACAGCTGTCCAAAAGTGGAATGTGCTGCCTCTAGAGATGGTTGGCCCCCTTCCTTGTAGGATCCCCTGAAAGCTTCTTCAATGCAGTTCTCTTCTAGTCAAAAAGCATTTATTGAGCAGGAGTGCGGGGCAGGGGAATGGGGTTGAGGGGCATTTCCAGTTGTCTTGATCTATATCTGACCACTGCACCCAGATGGCTCTGGAGAAGAAAGTAAAGCTGGTGATCTTGCACAGCCCTCCCTCTCTTAAATCCAATTCACTTGGAAACCATGGAATCTCCCTGACGTCATGATCCTCTTTGAGAACGAAGGACAAACAAGTTCCCCTGCACAACCATTTGTTGGGTATGTTATAGTGAGGCCTCCTTTCTGGTATAAATTGAACTTCACGAACACTGATGTCCCTTCCAACTCTCAGATTCTGTGATTCTTTAGGGATACTAGGCACTGTTATAGGCATTATGGAGGAACAAAAAAGTATAAGAAACTACCCTCAGAGAGCTTCAGTCAATCAGTAAGCATTTATTAAACACCTACTATGTGCATAGCACTGTGCCAAGCACTGGGGACATCAAGAAAGGGAGAAGATTGTCCCTGCCCTTGAGGAATTCACAACCCAATGCAGAAAACATGCAAACAAACAAGTATAAACAAGCTAGATACTGGATAAATAGGAAAAACCAGAGGAAAGTACAATCCAATTGGAGAGTTAAGGCAAGTATCCATGACAAATGAGTTGTCCTTTAGGGAGAAAGCAAACACTTAGGGTAGTTACATATGACCCAAAGACTGTTTAGGTTAGTGAGAAGAAGGTGGAATGTACCTGAATGTTGGGGATAAACAATTTTTGGTTAACAAGGCCAAGTTCATTCTTTTCCCAGCGAGTCCAAACCACCAGGGTGGGGCTATGAGTCTGGAGGACTTGTATGGGTCCCCGGAGGAAGGTAGAATTTACAAGAAAGGGAAAAGAGAATTGCCATGACTATTTGTAGGTCACTGTGACTTTCTTGTGTTGTGTGAATTCTTTCTGTGGGCCTCAGTAAAGATTGTCCTGTATCTGAAGTGGTATATTGTGACCCAGATATTTGCCCAGTAGCTAAGTGCCCTGTTATAAATATTTGTAAAGACCTGGACATAGTATGCTATACTAGTAAGGTTTCTTTGGGAAACCAGCAAAATAAGCCATAGTGATTTTTTTAAAAACCCTCAGGATTGAACTCAGTCTGAATTAAACCCAGAATGTAGAGCATTGGGTCACTGAATACAAATGACTCAGACAGTACTTCATTTTGCATCATTAATATATGTCTTTCCATGGTTCTCTCTAGTCATCATTTCTTGAAGCGCAGGAATATGCCATTGCATTCATCTACTTCTCTTGCCTTAAGTATTACAGGCCATATTGTCATAGCTTCAAAGGATTTTAGAGGTTTTCTAGTCCAACACCCTAATTTTGTGGGTGGCTCCCAGAGAGAAAGTAAGGGATAAAGGGGGAACTAAGCATACCATCTTCAGAAGTGATAAAGAGACCGTCCAACCAAGCACAGTCTGTGTATATGTATAATAGTAATGATAAAAATAATAACTATGTAGCACTTTAAAGTTTTCAAAGTGCTGGTGGCAGCTAGGTGGTGAGGTAGATAGAGCACCAGCCCTGGAGTCAGGGGACCTGAGTTCATATTTGGCCCCAGACCAGACACTTGACACTTAACTACTTGTGTGAATCTGGGCAAGTCACTTAACCCCGTTGCCTAGCCAAAAAAAAAAATGTTTGCAAAGTGCTGTGCATAAATACGCTATCTCATTTGATCCTCACAACAACTCTGTGAAGTAGGTTCTATTATTTATACACTTTTACAAAAGAGGAAACTAAGGCTGAGAGAAATTAAATGACTTGCCCGGGGTCACTCGGTCACTTGCCTCAGGTCAAGATTTGAACTATTTTGAAGATTAATAGATGATGAAACTGGACCGCTGGATCTCCATAAAAACTTCAGCTCTACTGTACACTACCTAAGAGGCCTGAGGTAAGTCACTTCACCTCCTGGGCCTTCATTCCCTTAAAAATGAGGGGTCCAGACTACATGCTCTCTAAGGTTGCTTCTGGTTCTCAATCTGAGTGTCAGATGGAGAAGTGGAATTTGATGCATTAGAGGTTAGAGATATGAGGTAGTGCCAAAAAGCTGTTATTGCTGCATTCAGGTTCTTCCTTGCCCATCTCTGCCAGCCAAGTTCTGGGCTGAGAAGTTCCTCAGGCCTTTCTTTTTGCATTATGCAGGCCCTCTGTTAGACTCATTGAACTTCTCCATGTTGGGACCATGCAGGAGCTTCCTTAAAAAGAGATTTTTTTTTTTGCTTTTTTTTTTTTTTGGTGAGGTAATCGGGGTTAAGTCACTTGGCCAGGGTCACAACAGCTAGTAAGTGTCAAAAAAGAGCTATTTTTAAGAGGATTTAAAAGAAGACTGAGTTTGGCAAATTCAGGAGGAAAATTACTTTCAAGTCTAGAAAGCTCTGAGAAAGGTTGAGAGAAGAGAAGAAATGTGGAGTGGACAAAGAAGGATATGGGCTAAGTGACCTCAACAGGCTAGTTGCCAACCTGAAGTAACACAGTGACCCATCTTGCTCTGGTTCTTCATCCCTGTTCCCTGCCCGGCCATGTTCCGTGCCCTGTGAGGAACGATTGTCTATGAGGCTGTTATCTCTCTAGGACAGGATCTCATTTCTGGCCTGGCTCCTGGCCTGATCCCTGCAAAGCTGCATGCTTGTTTACAGTTCAATGTAATTGGCAAATTATAATCATCAGGATTCTATAAACATCCTCTCAAAGTATTATAATAGTATTATGCTTTCTGCTTAGCCTGCAACTTTCTCTGAACAAGTTTAAAGGACTTTAGAAACAATATAATTCAATAATCACCACCACCTCTTGGTGATCCATGTGGTATATTATTTTAATTTGGAAGGTAGGAAGTTAAGGGACTGAAAATTTAAGCGACTTACTCTAATTACACAGAGAATTAGAAAGGGCAACTTTCTTGACTCCTTGTCTAAGTCTCTAAAATTGGGATTTTAGAGAACGAGGTCCTACTCATTTATAAAGACCCTGAGTCAATCTCTCTTCATTTCTGTTTCTCTCTGTCTCTTTGTCTCTCTCTATCTCTCTGTCTCTGTCTCTCTCTCCACCACCCCCTTGTCATTTTCTCCATCTATGAGTTGGAAATTATAAATCTGGGTTTCTCCTCATCAAGCTTATAGTGGTGAGGCACATAAGATGAAAAATTGTGCTGAGTTTAGGGCCAAAGGACTTCGGTACAAGGCCCACCCTGTCATTTACTGTCTGTGTGGTCTTAGGCAAGTCACTTATAAAATTCTGTAAAATAAAGGGATTAGAGTAGATGATTTTGAGGTCCTTCCAAGTCTAAACTTATGAAACTCTGAAGCTTAGGGTGTAGACAGCTTAATTAGAAAATTATTTGCCATGCAGATATAAAATAGGAGCAATAGTTTGGAAGGCAAGAAGCCAATGGGGCTGAAATTTCACTTAAGTGACTTTTACTATAATATAGAGAATTAGAAATTCAGTTCTCTTGACTCTTTGAGCTCTTCATGCTGTTTGTACTTTTTTTTTCTCCTGTGGAATGAAATGAAGGTTAGCTTTTATTATTTCATGTGTTACTGTGTTCTAAATAGTCATAACTTTGAGGTGAAATGTTTTTATCCAAATGATTGTGCCTTGGCCCAAGACATTTTAGGAGTTTATTTCAGAATCAACTTATGATTCATACCAGAAAAGTGTCTTGTTACTTAAAGTCACACTTTAAAAAATCTTTTTTTGAGGCTAAGCTGCCTGGTCTTACCTGGATTAGAAGTACAGCAGCCATTCATGGACCAAGAACCACCACTGATCAACACAGGAGCTCTAATCTGCTTGATTTAGGGCCTGGATGGACCAGTTGGCCTTTCTTTGGACAGTGGGAGGCACAGTCACCATATTGGTGTTGATATCAGGTGGATAACTGATTGGTTTTAATCCTGCTGTACTTTAGTGCTCCTGAGATCCACTAAATTCAGCCTCCCATAGTAGACTAAAAGCATGTGGCACCATACCAATCCACCCCTCATTTATTTATTTATTTATTTGTTTATGCATTCACTCATTTATTTATTTATTTAATCATTCATTCATTCATTTATTTGTCTGCTTGCTTATTTATTTATTCACTTATTCATGTATTCATTCATTCATTCATTCACTTATTCATTCATTCATTTATTTACCAAAACTAGATTGTCCATACTGGTCATCCACCTTTTCCCACCACATTTGTTGTTGTTGTTTAGTCTCTTTTTTTTTTTTTTTTGCATCATATCCAACTCTTTGTGACCTTGTTTGAGGTTTTCTTGGCGTAGATATTGGAGTGATTTACCATCTACTTCTCCGGCTCATTTTACAGATGAAGAAACTGAGGCAAACAGAGTTAAGTAAGTTGTCCAAGGTCACACAGCTAGTAAGTGTCAAGGCCGGATTTGGACTCAAGTCCTCCTGACATGCCAGGCATTCTATCCATTACCACCTAGCTGTTCTCTGCCCCCCCTCTTTTTTTTTTTACCATATTTGTCACCAAATGATTTTTAGATATTTCCAAAAATCTAATCCATCCTCAAAGAACATCCTTCTGTCACCACAGAAGATATATTCATTCATTCATTCATTTATTCATCCATTGAGCAAACATGTATTTTGTGCCTACATGTGCAAGACCCCCTGAAGTCCCACTCTGGTACCTAGCTTCTCAAAGTCTATGCCAATGGGACACTAACTCTAGCAGATTTGTCCAGATTGTAAAGGCCATAGTATTGGTTCCAGCAACAAATTGTCTGTCTTTCAAAGACCACCATAGCTAAGTTCAGAAAGAGTTCATTACTAGGTTTTCCACAAGTCAGTGAGTTTTTTGTTTGTTTTTTTATACAAGATCTCTCAAAAACATTCATTGCAGGAGTTCTTATCTTGGGGACATTGACTTTTTAAAAATGTATTTCGATAACTGTGCTTTAGTCTAAGTGGTTTCCTTTTCAATCCTATGTATTTGGTTTTATTCATTTAAAAACATCACCTTCACCAGACTGCCAAAGGGATGACCCAAAAAGGGTAACAACCTCTGATCTATTGAGTCATAGAGGAAATGCAATCTGTTTTGGAATCAGAAAGGAGTCAGTTGGAAGATTATCTACAACAAAATAGTGATACTTGAATATAAACATAAGGCATAGGTATTTGGGGAATACAAAGAAAAATAAGATGCAGTGCCCTGCTTCCCCTAAAATTTACAATTTAATGGAGAAGATGTTAAGTAAGCAAATTATAAGCTAATGGCTATTAAGAAAAAAAAAACTCCAGAGAAAGTGCTTCGGAATTTCAGAGAAGAGAGAGATCTCTCCTATATGAGAGTATGGGAGAAGGCTTCAAGTGAGAGATAGCTAACTGAGCAGGGCCTTGAAATGTTGGAGGGAATAACATGAGCAAAGGCATGGAGGCAGAAAAGTAGAGTGTTTCCAGGAAATGTCCAAGGAGTCCAGTTTGCCTGGCGTATCTTGTGAGTGAATAAAGAACATTGTGCAATAATCTGGAGAGATGAATTCTTGATGACTTGGGTGCTTTGTAATGGAGTTTGGACTTTATTCTGTAGGTAATGTGGAGCCTTTACAAGTTTGATTTAGTATGGGAATTACACAATTAGGGTTAAAATTTGGAAATATCATGTTGACAATAGTATACTAAGGATTAGAGTGGGTGAGACTGAAAGCAAGTGCACTATTTGGGAGTCAGTAGTAATATTTTAATTGAAAGTGAATGATGGCCTGGCCTGTGCTGGTGGCAACAGGAATGGAAAGGAATGGTGGGATTAAAGAGCTACTAAGGAGGTCTGCAACAATGTGATGAATGAATCAATCAAACATTTATTAAGCATCTACTATGCATAAGGAACTGTGCTCAGCACAGGAATTACAAATACAAAAGCTAGACAGTCTGTGTCCTCAAGGAGCTAACAATCTATCATCAAAGTGGTCACAGACAAACAAATACTGGGTATATGTAAAATAAATAAAGATAATGGTCAGGGGAAAGATAACTACTTTATAAATTAGGGAAAGACTTCTTGATGGAGGTGGCATCTGAACTGAATTGTAAAAGGATCTAATGATTTCATGAGGAAGAGGCAAAAAGGGAGAGTATTTCAGGCATGAGGGACACCCTGTACAAAGGCAAAGGTGGTAGGAAGCCATTGAAGCTTCTTGAACAGAGGAGCAATAAAGTCAGACCTTTGCTTCAGAACTATTACTTTGGCAGCTGTGGGTAAATGTAGAGGAGGGGAGATTGAGTGCAGGAAGATCAATTGAGAACTTTGACAGTAGTCAAGGTGAGAGATGGAAAGGCCATGTGAGTGGAAAGGAGAGGATAACAGAGATGTCAAGGGAGTGGCATTGACAAAATTTGACAATATGTTCTATGTAGGGGGTGAGGAATAGGGAAGAGTCTGAGATGACTCTTAGTTTGCACACTTGGTTGACTGGAAGAATGGTGGTGCCCTGGACAGAAATAGAGGAGTTAAGAAGAGAGAGAGTGGAAGGAGAAACTATATGAGGTTTGTTTCAGGCGTGTTGAGTTTAACACAACTCTGGGACATCTGGGTAGCAATATGGGACTAGAGCTCAGAAGAGAGATGAGGGCTAGATATGTAGATTTGGGAGTCATTTGCATAGAGATGGTAATTGAACCCATAGGAAATGATGTGATTACTAAGAAAGGTAGTGTAGAAAGAGAGAAGAGGACTCAAGCTATGAATGCTCCAAATGAGCGGTTCCAAAACATCTGTGCAACAGCAGCATCACTGAAGTAAGTGTACAGCCTCCTAAGAGTACATCGATGAAGGAAAATACTGACTCATTTTTAGAAAAGAAAGACTTGAAAGTCAAGGGACTTGGGATCTTGTCCTTATACTGATTGATAGTCTCTAGTTGTATGACCTTGGGACAAGTCACTTGAGCTCAGTAGGCTTCCATTTTTTCATCAGTAAATTGATGGGATTGGACAAGATAATCTCTAAGGTCCTTTCTACCTTTAACATCCTATGGCATTACAACCTTATGGTCATGTTCTGTATATTAAATATTTTACAGGAGATGGCTTAACCTCTCTCAGCCTCTTGCTTTCTCATTTGTAAAGTGATTGGATCAGGAAAGAGGGTTTCTTTTCTTCTCTTCCAGCTCTAAATCCTGGCATCCCGATGGATGCTGTGTGCACCACAAAACCTTATTGATCTTAGAGATTACCTTTCTAAAACTGGGTGTGAAAGGAAGCATAAAATGTTAGAGGCAGATCGTGATTTGTCAGCATAGCATCTACTGGCTGCACCTCTTGGAAATACAACCCACTTATTACAAGGTGGAAGCACTAATGTCAAAGAGCCGGAAGACATTTCCACAAGGAATGGATCAAGTTGTTTTCATTCAGTAAAGTGATAGTCAGTGGGACTCAGACACTGCTATCCTTTCTGCCTAGAGGTGTGACAGCAAAAGGCAAATATGTCCTCCTGTTTCTGCAAAAATAGCACAAGCTATTGGTGAGGCAGCTGTACAGAAGCTATAGAGCTGAAGTATCTGCTTTTGCCTCTTTATTTTTACATTCTTTATGGTAATGGAATTGTCACATGCGATTTGTTCCCCTAATCCTGAATTTCAAAAGAGCAAGATTAACTACCAGAGTTGGAATTTTTTACATAGCGACAAAGGGAAAATAATATCTCATTTTTTTTCTTCTCTTAGAACTTCCCTGTTCCACCCTGAGCTTTGTTGTTGTCCTGTCATTTCAGTCATTTCTGACTCTTTGTGACCCCATTTAGGGTTTTCTTAGCAAAGTTACTGGAGTCATTTACCATTTCCTACTCCAGATCATTTTACAGATGAGGAAACGGAGGCAAACAGGGATAAGTGACTTGCCCAGAATCACACAGCTAGTAAGTGTCTGAGGCCGTATTTGAAGTCAGGTCTTCCTGACTCCAGGTCTGCACTCTGGCTACTGCATCACCTACCCCTTAGCTTGGGGACACCTAATGAGCATGTTTGGAAGAAATCATGCCAGAGTAATTATTGTCTATGCATTTTTTGATCTGTGTTCTTTTTAAGACCCACTGCTAAGTTCCTTAGACACAGGTGTCTCTCAGAAATCTCGTTTCCTACTGTCTCTTTGTGCATTTGGAGTAATAATAATAATAATGATAAATAATAGCATATGTAACATATGACAGTAGTAACTTGTGGTTATACAGCACTTTCAGGTTTGCAAAGGACTTCAATAATAATATCTCATTTTATCCTCAAAATGACCCTGGGAGCTTGATATTCTTATTACTCCCACTTTATAGATAAGGAATCTGAGGCAAAAGAGATGAAAGTATTTTGCCCAGGGTCACAGGGCTGTAAGTGTCTGAGGCCAGATCTGAACTCAAGTCTTACTGACTCCCGTTCTCTCTCCACAGACCTACCTTCTCGCCTAGTTTTAGCAGTGAAGCACAAGTGTGACTACTGATAATTCTTGTAGACATCTGTAACTGTCTGAAGTTAAGAGATGTCCCACAGATCCAACAGAAATCCGCTGGATTAGGAATATTTTGATTTGGGAGAAACAGTTATGAATTTTAGTATAAAGCAGCTTGAGGAGGATGGATAATGAGTGAATTAAAATTCTTCCTAGCTTGGCCTCGATGCTGACTGTCATTTAATGGAATGCTTCACTTCATCATCCTTGTTGTAGTAAAGATATCTTACAGATTCATTCAACCCAGCCTTACAAACATTTACTAAGCACCTTCTATGGATGAGCACTGTCCTAGGTTCTGGGAGTACAAAGACAAAAATGAGGACAGATATTATTTCAATGAGTTTACTTTCTACTGAGTGATATAGCATGTATAAAAAGAAGAACGGTAATCAGAAAATTGAAGACAGAGAACAGGAATAAATGAGGGAATTCTTCACAAAGGAGGTGGCATCAGAGTTGAGAGTCTTAAAGGACAGGCATTTTAAGCACATAGAATGGCTTGGGTAATGTACAAATGTGGAAGATTACATGTAAAGACAATTTTTAATGCCCGTTTTTAATAAAATGTTGAGTTCCAAATTTCTCAGTCCCCATTCCTCTCCCTGAGACAATGGGTTATATATGTGCAGTCATGTAAAACAGAAAATATAAAGATTTAAACACTCTGCATTAGAGAGGTCTAAATATAATGTGGAGAAAGCAGTATCTGGGAGAGTAAGGTACCAGATCTGGGTGCTAATTCTGACAGTGAGTTTTTCCTTACCCTTTGAGACTCATCACTCTATATTCTAATCTATATCACTGGGGTATTAAATTGAGGAGTCAAGAAATTATATTGACATGGATTCTTGAGACCCCCAGGGAAAGATAATATATATAGTAATAAATCAGGATGGGGGGGATTTTTAGGACAATTATTCACGTGTCACCATTTTTTTATTTCTCCCCTTTGTTCTCCTTCAGCCCAAGCTTTTGGCCAAGGAACTGCTTGATCTAGTGGCATCTCACTTCAATCTGAAGGAAAAGGAATACTTTGGAATAGCGTTCACAGATGAGACGTAAGTGCCATGAAGCAACATCTAACATCATAAATGATGATATAACAGTTCTAAGATAGCCCTCTCCAGCCTATCAGAAGTTGACATGAATCATTTGTAGCCAATAGGGCTGGATTGCTCCTGCTTTGCATCCCAATATTAAAAATCATGGTTAGAATTGAGCACAGCTAGTATAACCAAAGGATTCAATCTGGGCAATAATAGTTTATTTTTTCAATGGATTTTTGATCTCCTTTCTGTGCCAATATGATGCTCATGTCAGTAACTAGTGGTTACTATATTAGTGATTTTTTTAAAATAAACTAGCTATTTCTGAAAAGACATCCATGGCCAAGTACATTAAGTTTAGATTTGAAATGGCTGTTGAAATTAGGTTTAAACAAACTGTGTGGGCTTGTTTTTAAAGTTTTATTCTTAAAAGTTTTTTCGGAAATTAGATATTTCCTTGGATGTTGAAGTAATATTGAGGCCAGGAAGCAACACTGATGATAAATGGAAAATGAAAACAATCTATCTAAACTCAATTACAGCATATAAGAAATAAAAACATACGTTATCCTATGCAGAGAACTTTGGGTTTTTTAAGGTCTTTTCACTTCTCTCCCCTGAAATTGTGTTTAGCAACACAGACGTTCCTTTAAATAATATTGTGGCTTTCTTCTAAATATATTGGCATATGATAAATCAATTTAAATTTGAAAAATTTCCTCATAGGCACCCAAGTGAAAGATTTGGGTTTTTTCCCCCTTAAGTTAAATATCTTCATGTTTCATTTCTGTGTTCAAAAAATCTTAAGAGCTTGAACAAAATTTCTGAATATGAATACTTCCAGTCTTTGCTTCTGTGTACGTCTCCCTGACATACATCTAGAGTAATTGCTTCTAAATATTTTCTTCCCTTTCTTTTGAAAAATAAATGGAAGGCCTATGGTGTAGGCTACTTTTCCATTGTACCTCTTTTTTTTTAAATTAGAAAACATTCCAACTAATTATTCTCCTATTGTTCATATTTTTTAAGTGAGCTTTACTCTTCAAAAAAAGCCTTTGTACTACAGTTCAATAACAATTTAACTTCCTTTCTGAGAAAATAAGAATAAAAGAATTGGAGTGGCAATCTTGGCCCCAAAAAAGAAAAAAATAACTATGGTACATGTTGAATGTACCTGCCAGTCTGGTCAAAAGGAAGAGTTGTAAGGAGCTCTTTTTAAGGGAAAAAAGTATTATAAGACATTATAGACTGCAGGAAGAAGGAACAAATAGTGAGGTTCATACTCTTACAGATCAAGAACAAGGATCTGAAAATTGTGTAACCTTTGGCTCCTGACCAGTGGAAACTTTGAAACTTTATAACACATATGATTTAATACATCACTAAATAAATATCTATATGCCATACAAAGTAGGATTTTCTGGCATTAAAAATATATGCATTCATAAAAGTAATATTTGTAGCCTTCATTCTCTCCCATCTCATGGCCTGGAAACAGAGTAACTCGGATCCTTAAGAGAAAAATGATTTGGGGTAAATTTGCTCATTAAGCATGACAGAGTACCCAAGACAATGTCCGTGGAATGGTGGTGTTCCCTTAGATTCTGTCCCTGGTTTTACCTACTTTTTTAAATGTTCTGTTATGTTTAAGAATATTCAGTTAGTAATATAATTGTAAAATAATGTGATATGACAGTGGCCTGTTTATATTTACACACGTGCATATTGTCTTCCTTCTTAGAAAGTGAGCTCTTTGAGGACAGGTATCGTTTCACTTTTGTTTTTCTTTCCCCAGCACTTAATATGGTGCCTAGCACATAGCAGGTACTTAATGAATGCTAAATGACTAATATTCCTCAGAAGTATTTATTATATGCCAGTACTATTAAGGTATGCTTCATCGTATTCCCCTTTCCCAACTCTGTATTGTTCCCTGTTTTACATAATCCTAGTTCTGGCCCTCTTCTTTCATAGTGTCCCATTACTGGCACATAGTAAGTAGTTATTGAATGCTTTATTTATCTATCTAACCCATTAAGGATAGAAGCTAATATTCCTTATTCTTGTCAAACTTTGGCTTCACATGTGTTTTAGATTGTGTGTGCATGTGTATAGGGGTCAAGGGTGAATACACAAGACACTCTCTCTCTAGTTTTGATCCTCTACTTACCCATGTGACTACTTCTCAGTCTCCTTTTCTAGTTCATCATCCATGTCGTACCCTCAAAGCCTAACTTCCTTCAGAGGACTCTGTCCTGAGCCACCTTCTCTTTGACCTCTTTATTATCTTGTTTAGTGATCTCATCACTTCCACTGATTATCATCATTAATAATAATAATAATGATAGCAGTAGCAATATATTAATAAATATATAAACATATTAATAGTAATACAATAAAGCTTTATTTAGGGTTTTAAGGTTTGCAAAATGCTTTACACATATTACCTTATTTAATCTAACTGGTCCCCCTGCCTCATGGTTCTTTCCACTCCAATCCATTCTCCATGCCACCAAAGTGATTTTTCTAAAATGTGGATCTGACAGCATCACTTTGCTGCTTAAAGAGCTCTAGTGATTTCCTATTTCATCTAGAATCAAAGATAAGCTACTCTTTTTAGCATTCAAAGCTCATTATAACCTGACCTCTTCCTACATTTCCAGTCTCCCTGTACCTTACTCTTCCCTGTTGATTAAGATATGGCTGCACTGGCCAGTGTTCCTCAAACGTGATATTCCATCTCTTGGTTCTGTTCCTTTGCACTTGCTGCACCTCATGCTTCACACAATGCCTGGCACATAATGAGCACTTAAGAAATTTTATTGTTTGATTTATTATTGATATGATTGATATCATTTATTAAGATATTTATATATTGCTATTTATTAATTGATCAAATGCTCTTCCCCCTTGCCTCCCTCTCTCAGTGTCCTTGTTTTTCTTCAAGAGTTATCTCAAATCCCAGCTTTGAAGGGCCCTTTCCCATGCCCTCTAGCTTCTAATATCTTTTCCTTTCGGATTACTTTGATGTACTCTTTACATGTCATACGTGTACTTAGATATTTGCATGTTTTTGCCACTATTAGAATGTATCTTCCTTAAGAGCAGAGATTGTTTTTTTTTTCCTTTCTTTTTATCTTTGGTGCTTAGCACAGTGCTTTGAACATAGTAAGCACTTAATAAATGCTTGTTGACTGACTGACTGACTTTCAGTAAATCAGTAGCTGCCCCCGGAGAACCTGTGGGAGGCAGCGACAGAGAGATCATAAACCATCCAACTGGCACCTTCCAGGGAAAGTGTCTGCTGAGCTCACTGGAGACTATGTGAGAGGTTTCCCCAGAAAGCAGCAATGGCAGACAGCCAGGAGGCAGCCAGGAGGACAAAGCAGATGATAAAGAAGGTGCTGTTCAAAAATAGTTACTGAATAAGAACAAGCAGGTGCACCTGACTCACCCCTGGGAAACACAGTTTCAGGCACCCAGAGAGAAACGGGGGGCAAGGGAGGATGAAAGGAGACAGGCAGCTAAACAGGGAGAGTTGTTGGTGTAAAAGAAGATCAGCTAGGGACAAAAACAAGGTTGGACTACTGTAGAGAGCCAGTGGGCATTTGCCCTCTGGATAGCCTTGTGATTAAGCTGAGCTCTTAGTTTTTCTACTTTCTAAATGAGAAATTTTGCTTTAGGGGTCTGGCTATTGTTAGATTTTACCCAGTCTTCTTTGTGGATATCACTGACCACCCTTCTATAGCTGGTCTCAGCTGCCTTCTCTGACTGGGTTTTTGTTACCACTGTAGCAAAGTCCCTTGACTGTATCATACTTTCTAGGTAATTGAAATGTGAGCCTTTAAATGAAATAAATAAAATATACATACATATATATATATGTGTGTGTGTGTGTATATGCCCAGACAGGCTATGTGTGTGTGTTTGTGTAAGTACTATATGCTTAGGAAAATATTTATTGCAACACATGTTTTGCCATTGGAATAAGGCTATGTCCAGCCTTCCTTTCTCTTCATACTCTTTGCATCAGGAGTTTTAACCTGAGGTCCATGGGCCCCAAAGTGTTAGGGTCTTTGAATAGATTTTAGCAGGTCTGTAAACTTGGATAGGAATGGAATTACACATTTGTTTTCACTGACCTATAGCTGAAATTTAACATTTCCCTCACATATGAATTTAAAAATATATTCGGAGAAAGTGTTCATAGGTTTCACCAAACTATCACAAGAGTCGATGACAAAAAAATTTCTTAAGGACCCTACTTTCCGTCCTATGTTGTCATAATACATTAGGTCTGCACACTTCTTTAAGTGATTTTTAGATTTTCTTTCAGTGTTAATGAAGGATTTTCTGGGTTTGAGAGAGTAGAGACAAAAGGTGTGTAAAGTATTTCTTTAACACTTCCGTGTATCTGTAAATTCTTTTTTTTTTTACAAGAATTAATCTGTAAATTCTTGGGTGCCGGTGAACCCACCACTTCGGTTAGACAGCAATCTAAGTGTATGCCTTCTCATCCTGTGCAATTCTTGTCCATGTTTTCAGATCCATCCTCTTTGGAGAAGTGGAGCAAATCTATCCCTAATCCACAACAATAGTATGCTGGAGGTCTGCATTTTTACATTTGGGGGTACCAGTTTAACACTTAGGCTGCCCACGTATTAGCCCCTCACTCTTACCACATGATTGGCTCACCTCTTTTCCCAGGCATATAGTTCCTCAGTGATATCCATCATGCTACTTATTGCATGTAAGTCATTAATAATAATAATAATAATAACAATACTATAGTGGTGATGATGGTAGTAGTAATAGTAGTAGTAGTAGCAGCTAACTTTTTTTAGTGCTTTAAGGTTTTCAGAATGCTTTGAATATATTATCTCATTCAGTCATCACAATAACCCTGTGAAGTAAGAATTATTATTATCCCCATTTTATAGATGAGGAAGCCAGGGCAGAGACTTTCAGTGATTTATCCAGTGTCACACAGCTAGTAAATGTCAGGGGTGAGATTCAAACTTGGGTCTTCCTCACTCTAGGTCTTGCTCTCTGACAACTTATTCCTAAAGTCTTTGGTACCATCCAGTAGTTTGACTTCAGAAATAGATATGATTTTATTTTTGTGAATGACATTAAGGAAGATGCATTAACATTTGCTTTGTCACTGCACCCTGAGGACCAGAAAGGACTTAACCATGTGACATTCACCTGAAGCTTTCTATGTGTTATTTCCCCCAATAGAAGGTGAACTCTGTGAGAGCTTCGTCTTCTTGTTTTTATATTTGTATCGTCTGCACTCAGCACAATACCTTGCACATAGTCAGTGCTTAATAAATGCTTTTTCATTCCTTCAGGAATTGTATCTCTAACTGGGAGAACATTTGTATTAAATGGCTGACATTTGTAAAGCACTTTAAGGTGTACAAAACCCTGATATATTACATATATTATCCCGATTCAGCTTACAACAACCTTGTGAGGTGGGTCCTTCAGGAAAGAAGTGGCTAACTACTTGTTGAAGAGGAAGTGCTTTGATAGGATTCACTGGACACGAGGTTAGCCAACCAGAACCAATAACAGAATGTCTATCAATGCTTCATAGTCTCTTCATGGCATTTTCCTTATATATCATTGTAATTCTCCAGGAAGCAAACTCCCTCCCTTCTTCCATATGGAGAGCTTGCATCAGCCAAGCAAGGTGATGGAATCCACATATGCACCAATCTACCCAATGGAGTCTACCAAATGCTCCTCTGGAACTTTGTATGATACTTAGTTTATACTACTCTTATGTACAGGCTATGTATTTTACATAATAATTTGCATAATTTACATAAAATACATATTCTGTATTCTAACAGATATTTCACTTATATTTCAGTTAATGTTTTAACAAAACAAAATATTTCAAGAACCACGATAAGTTTGGCAATAACATAAGTATTTTAAGAATCTGCATGAATATTTCAAAAACTGCGTGATGACTGCAACTTTAAGAAGTTAATGGATGTCCAGCAATGCAATAAAATTTATCAAATAAAAATAAAATAAAACAAATACACATATTTAAAGAAAACAAAATTATAAAATGCTGTATTTTAAAAAGCAAAGCCTGTAATCATCAATTAAACAAAGAATTCTTGGTCAATATATATTTTTTTTAAAAAAGACAAGTCCTACTATTATTTTTTTAAAGAACAAAAAATATAAACAATCATATTGGCTCCCTCCTGTAACTTGTTCCACATAAACACCTCTGCTCCACCTGATGACATCCTTCACTTTAAGTTTTCTCATAAGCTTATAGTATCTTGACCAAACTTTAGTTTAGACAGCAGGTGGTCATTGGTATGGTCCCAAACTCCAGCAGACCCTACCATTCATGCATTGTAGTCTACCAGATTTCTCTGCTAAATTGTGGCCTCCTTGAGGTTAGGGACTGAGTATTTTTCTTCTTTTTCCAGACCCTAATATGTATGTAGCAGGTAAGAGCCAAGTAGATACTATTGATGTTTAGATGTCAGGCAGTCCTTGATGTTTTAGCAGAATTATACTCATTGACACCTCCAAGTTTGAATGTTTTACATTATAGTATCTTTTTAATCATATGATCAACAGTATTTCTTATTTTAGAAATATCTTTGAATTTTACATTTGGGTGAACTTACAATGCATTTCTAAAAAGTGAATATTTAGAGGATAGAAGGAAGGAGTAGATGAGTTAGGTGAGTTGTTTTGCAAATTTTTTAAGCAAGGAACAAGAAAGGCAATTTTCCAATCGAGGAAGAAATAACAATAAAAATGCAGCTCCAGGAGAGTAATTTATTTAGAAATAGGTTTGGGATTTCCATTCATTAGAAATACTGTATCAGGAGACTTTGAGGAGAAAAATCAATAGCAACAATCTCTGTGCCTGTGTCTTAATAGCTTCTTCTGATAATATGGCATTCAGCATTCATTACTGCTCCAGAGACAACTCACATTAGAATGTCAGACATTATAGAAAAGAACAGGGCCTCGTATTTAATGATCAGAGAAGCGCTTTTCCACAGCTCTTTGAAGAAAAAAGGAGTTTGGCATCAGAACTTTTCCTTCCATATACTCCTCTCTTTCTTTCACCACTGTCAGTGAAAAGGCAGTAATGGAGTAACGATTCTTACCTACCTTGCAGGTTTGTTGGGAAGGGAGTGCTTTCCAAATCTTCAAGTCCTGTATCACGGGGAGTTCTTTTTTCTCTTCCTTCTCTTGAGATGCAGCTGCTGAGGCAGTGGATAGAGTGCTGATCCTTAGGCCCAGAGCTTTAGCTGTATGACCCTGGGCAAGTCATTTAACTTCTGTTTCCTCACCTGTAAACTAGAGATAATAATAGCATCTACCTTGCAGGGTTGTTGTGAGGATCAAATAAGATAGTAGTTTAAAAAAAACAAAGAACTCAGCGCAGCACAGTGCCTGGCACATAGCAGGTGCTTTATTAATGCTTATTGTCTGCCTTTCCTCTTATTATTATTATTATACTTATTATATTACATATACTTATTATATTATTATTCTTAGGTAGAAGGTAAAGAGAAAGAGACCCTGCTTGTGGAATTGATTCTGAATAGTAAGTGCCTATTTTTACATGGTGATTGTACATATACTATCTTAACTGACGATCACAAGAACTCAGTGAATTACGTAGTGTAATTATTACCATTCCCATTTTGTGGATGAGGAAACTTGATCCCAGGGTTGTTAAATAACCATCTTGGTGCAGTGGAAGCCGTGTCTGTAGTTAGTCTGTCAACTAGCATTTATTTATTAACTCCTACCATGTACCAGGCATTGTGCTAAGCCCTAGATTTACAAAGAAAGGCAAAAAACAGTCTGTTCTCAAAGGAGTTCACAGTCTAATAGAAAAGACAATAGGGAGGGGCAGCTAGGTGATGCAGTGGATAGAGCACCAGCCCTGAAGTCAGGAGGACCTGAGTTCAAATCCGCCCTCAGACCAAACATTTGACACTTACTAGATGTGTGACCCTGGGCAAGTCACTTAATCCCAATTGCCTTAAAAAAAAAAAGACAATATGGAAACAAATATGTATAAACAAGATATAAACAGGATAGGTGGCAGGTAATGTCAGAAGGTGGGCATTAAGGTTAAAGAGGATTGGGAAAGACTTCTCTTGTTAATCAGAATGCCTAGGTCAAATCCATTGCTGATCCTGACTACCTGTCTGAACTGGTACAAATCACTGACATCTGTGGGTCCACCTTTCTCTCATCTATAATATGAGTAGACTGGGAGGTTTCTTTCAGTGCTAGAGCTAAGATCTTACAATCAGATCTTCAAGGCTTTGAACTCATCTTTTTACTCAGTTCTCCAAACTTTCTCTGAACAGCATTTGGGTCATAGCCAATGAATGTTAATAAAGATATTGATTTTTTTTTTTGTTTAGAGAGGCTAGAATACATACAATCTCATACATGTACACAGACACACATATATCTTCAAGGTAACTATTTGACTTCTTTATGCCCAAGAGTTTCATTAGGTAAACCGGGGTCATTTGGCTCTCTTTTTGTGTATCTGTTCTATACCTAGAACACTCTTAAGAGAGCTTTTACCTCAGCCACCAACTGTTTCTTTTATTGGAGAACCAGCCTAGTGAGTGGGATTGAGACCACCTACCCAAATAAAAATTCAGAGGTTTCTCTCAGTAGAAACAGCAATTTTATTCTAGCAAGTCTCATGCAAGAATTGGGCGTCTTATTAGAAAAGGATCTTGTGTGAATTCTTACCAATCAGTAGATGCGATAAAGACAAAGCTATCGCGCATTTCTTGATGGAGAAATGCCTCTCTTGCCTATGCTTACTTTTCCTACTATTCTCTCACTAATTTTTCCTCCATAACTGTAATTATGCTGAAGAAAAAAAGCCTGAGGTGTCTCCAAATATATACTGGATAATAGAAGCCTTACCAGCTGTTCCCTTCATGGGAATGGTACAAAAGAAAATGGTAGACATCAGTAGGAAGGCTAGAAGGTACATACAGGTCAAACCTTTGTTACATAGGGAAGAAGAAATCATTGGAAATGAAGATTCTTCAAAATTGTTATGTGCTACTAAGGAATAGATCTGAAAATATGAAATTTTTAAAAGTCCCTACTCCAATCATATTAGTACTTCTAGAGCAATGTATTTCCTTTTAAACACACACAGGTATACGTGGCTGAAAAAAATGTAGAAACTACAAAGATTCATTGAAAATCACCTTGGGTAGATTATTTAACTCTTCATACTCTTTCTTTTCTGTGTGTGTGTTATTCAGTTTCTGATAATATTGTTCTGACTGCAGGGAAGAATGGCTTTTCCAATGATAAGAAATTGAAGTGAAGACTTAGGCATCTCTTCTTCCTTACTCTTGGATGTAGTTCCAACTCACAGAGTCCACAATGGAGTCCAACTGTGTTTCCTGAGGCTCCTGGTATTATAACAGGAACTCTCTATTAATTCCCGAAGAAAATATAGCATTTATAATGCCATCCCCCATAGGCTTTCCAAAGTTCAAGGTTGTTGCTGCTGGTGTCTTTCTGTTGAGGTTTCTCAGTTTGGGGAACGACACAGGAGAAGCAATTTATCTAAATGTTTTATGTGACCTGCATCATTCTAGGTAGCAACTATTGAAAATGAATTCCCAGCTAATTTTTCCTCTTGTCTCAGAAGTATGGTACTTTTCATATTCAGAATTGCTCCTCCTTTCCCTCCCCAAATGCCACTCTTACTAGAGTCTAAGAGATGTTGCTTCTGGTGTTATTTCTCCTTCTTATAATATCATTGGCATAAATTACTATGGTTCTACAAATACCCTTTTCAGGTTTTGGTGAGCATATTCCTCTAATGCTAACCTGGACCCTGATTCTTTGGCATTCCTATGACTTTCTGCGGCCTCTTGAAATCTGGCAGCTCTTTCTTGATTGTGTCTACCATCTTGTCTCCCCCCCTCCCCCTATGCCTTGGTGTAAAAAAAGGAAAGTGTGGAAATTATAAGACTATGTATTCCTAAATGGTAGCGAAACTAACAAAGTTATTTCAGGTTGTAGAGGTTCATCTGTTTTTAACTCATATTTTTGTGTTTTCTTGAAAATTTTAGACTTTAGCTTCCGTCACAAGTATAAGTTAAGGAAGGAGTTTAATTTTTGCTTGAGCATGTTCTTTTCAATCTAAAAAACTATATACTGAAGCCTTGATCTTGTCCCTTATTCTCTTTTCTTTCTACCCAACTTCCTCCCTCTTATAACTAAACATTTTAGTGCCTATTAGATGCTGTAACGGAATATGGTCAGGGCAAGGGGAAGAGAAATTCCAGTAAGATAATTTAATTACTCATTAGTAGCTCATATCATGAGAGACCTGCCAGTGTTAACCACTCCTCTAAGATATTTCTCTGTCCCAGGCCAGCTGTCTACACATTTCCTTTTTTCTTTCTCTCACTCACACATCCTGTAGAAGGGGGTCCAGGGCTTTCATTTTTCCCTTTCTTTACTTTCTCTAAGGTAAACACACATCTCTACTTTTTCTGAGATAAGCACATAGCCCTTCTCTGAGTTTTCTCCCAATTTTACTACTAGTAACTCTAGGAAAATAAATATACAGGGGTTTCCAAAATAAGAAACAAAAGTGGATTATTGTGATAAAAGTGCTTTGTAAACTTGAAAGTATTATGTAGGCATTGATCTTTCTTACTTTCCCCAGTTTTCTTATTCCCCAATTTCTTATCTATGAAGTTAGCCTCCTCGAAGTTTTTCTAGGCTGAATGTTAGACTGAACCTAGCTGAGTAGTTTGCCAAGGTTAGTAGGGTTCTTAGATCCTTCTAGAATCTGTTTCCTTCTCTTTTTTTCTTTTTTCTTTTTTTAGCTAGGCAACTAATTAATTAATTAATTAATTAATTAAGTGACTTGCCCAGGGTCACACAGCTAGTAAGTGTTATGTGTCTGAGGCCAGATTTGAACTCAGGTCCTCCTGAATCCAGGGCTGGTGCACTATCCACTGCGCCCTTATCTTATTTTTCAATATGAGGGCAATATGTAAATAAGACACTTCCCTGTCTGGCCCCAGATATTTCTCCCATATAGTTCAGACTTTTCTGCCATGACTTTCCAACTTTTTTCTTTGTATTTCCTGGTGGTTTTGATGGCCCCATTATCTTAAAGGTCTTGCCTTGGCCTTTACCTGCCTAGAAATAAAAAGGAACTTGTCTGTCAGGGCCTTCCTACTTGTGACTTGGCAGGAAATCTCTTTCACTACAGGCACCCACTTGGGGCACTTAATCTTTGTAAAATAACTACAGTAGGAAACTTGCATTGATGGCAAAATAAACAAGTTCGACAAGTTACTTTTTCCACCATGTAGTTTCAAGGAAAGGAAAAAACAAAGTTGCCACTTCTAACTTTTCAAAATCTGCAGTTTCTCAGCTTCTCACATACACGTTCAAGTTTCTACATCTCTGAGCTGATCAGGGTTTTGAGAAGACTGGCACTTGGTGTCCCAGTATTCTTTAAATCGGAGATTCTTAACCATTTTTTGTGTTCTGGACCCTTTTGACAGTTTGGTGAAGCTTGTGGAATCCTTCTCAGAATAATATGTTTAAATGCATGCAATAAAATATATAGAATTACAAAGGAAACCACTAATACTGAAATATAGTTACCAATTTTTTTTAAAGTTTAGAGACCCCTGTTCAGAGTTCCTGATTTAAAGGCTTATTTTGTTCCAGAAGTCTTCAGTAGATGGAAGAATGCCCTCATAATCCCTTTCCTCTTTACTTGCAAAAGATCATAGACAAGAGATAAAATACTGAGCTCCTCATCTCCACTCTTATATGCTTATTATATTCTAATGTAAGGAAATACTGTACAATGTTTTTAGTATAAGGGAGCAGTCCAAGAAAAGTGCTACAGGAACTTTGAGGAGGGAGTGTCTACTTTGGGGGGTTTTTTCCTTCTTTCTTTCCTCTCTCCCTACCTTCCTCCCTCCTTTCCCTCCCTTCATTTCCTTCTTTCTTCTTTCCTTTCCTTCTTTCTTTCTAGTTTTCTTATCTTGCCCAGGCTGCAGGTCATTCCTGGGCCCAATCCCTCATCAGCTGATCAGAAACTGTTCTGGTTCACACCTCCAGAGGGAGCCTGGTGACCATCCCCTTTCCAAGGGGCTCACCATATTGGTACCAGCCTTAAAAGATGTATGCCCTAATGCTTTGAACTTCAGAGTTCTAGCCATGCTCATTAAGTCCTCCCAGTAGCAGGGATTGTAGGCATGCAGTACCATGTCTGCCTAGTTTTGGGGGTATCCCACATTCAACTGAAAGCATCAAAGAATGCTTTGTGGAGAAAATGGTAAATAACTTCCGAAGGACAGGATGGACTTCAGCAATGCTAAAACTAATTGCTACAAGTTTATACATACATATATGTATATATGTATATTTAAACAAATCTGTCTTCATACAAATATATATGTTGATTCATTTATCCATTTATCCTTGTTAAAGAAGAGTAGGAAAACCAGAAAGAGAAATTTGAGGGTCAGAGACCACTTAGAGAAACATATGCAAAGTGATGCCCCTGTCATTTAATGTAATATGTACCCACTTAAAAATTCTCCATAGTGTGAATTATGATCCCAGGGGACCTCAGTCTGTTCCCCAGTAGCTTGCATGGTCAACAATATATGCGCCTTTGGGGGGAATTTCTCAAGCATGGCTCGTTGATTGAACTGAGCTTCCCAAGCTATGCCAGCTAATCTTGAGGGCATATGTGGAGCATTCTGCACTGATTCAGGTACCTCGTTATTACTTAAGCATGGGTTGAAATAAAGCTATTATCCTTTCAAACCATTCAGTGTTATGAAGCAATCCAAAGCTTCCTCATCTTGAGTCCAGACTGGCCCATTAGAAAGCAATACAATGAGGCAGAAAATTAAAATTGCATTTACAGGATTGGTGATGCACTACTTTAATAAGGAAACGATCACGAAACATTTTTGAGTGCCTACTATGTGCAAGATATTGTTCTAGATTCTGAACAACGAAGGCATGAACACTGCCTTCATGAAGCTCATTATTTAACATGTGAGGGTGGTGGTTGTTCACTCATTTTTCAGTCACGAACAACTCTTCATAACCCCATTTTGGGGTTTTCTTGGCAAAGACACTGGAGTGATTTGCCTTTTCCTTCTCCAGCTCATTTTACAGATGAGGAAATTGAGGCAAACAGGGTTAAGTGACTTGCCCAGGGTCACACAGTTAGTGAGTTTCTGAGGCCAGATTTGAACTCTGGAAGATGAGTCTTCCTGTGTCCAGGCCCAGCTTTCTATCCACTGAGACGCCTAACTGTAGACATAGGAAGATAGCTAAAAATACAAGACAGTCTATGATGAGTGCATCTGCGTGTTGTAGAGAGAGTACTGAATTTAGTGTCAGTAGAGATCCAGATTTGAATTCAGGCTCCCATACTTACTTACTTGTCCTGGGCAAGTCACTTAACTTCTCTGAGCCTCAGTTTCTTCATCTGTAAAATAGGGAGAATAAAACTTGTTCTAATGGATATTAAGAGGAAAAATGCTATGTAGCCCTAAGAATGATATACAAATGTAAGTTATCATTAGAAATGCCAAATAATAAATACCTACTGTGGGACCTAAATGATTTGAAAGGAAGGATAAAGGAGGAATAGCAATTGTAGACTTGAATATTCAGGAAGTGTTTCCCAGAGAAAATGGGGAGGATTCTTCTAGCAGAGGTATGCTGAGTAAATGGAACAAGCTTGGTTTGAAAACAAAGAGATGGGAATGGGCTTCTTTAAAGGCTAATGAGTGGTCTGCTCCCTCTGACAAGAAAGTTCAGATGCTTTCTGCTTTTCTTTAGAGTCACAAAGGAATCCTAGGGCCCTTTTACCCAAGGAAGTGATGCCTAGTGGTGTAGTATTACAAGAATTTACCCAGCCTTCTTATTATTTCTCCTTTTCCCTACAATGTATAGAGCAGAGCAAAGAAAGACAAAATAATGAAGAATTTAAAAAGTGGTTGTGTGTGTGTGTGTGTGTGTGTGTGTGTGTGTGTGTGTGATTTCTACATGTGTATGAAGGGTCCTTAGGACTCGGACAAAATGCTTCCAAATTCCTTGGGTGAAAAACAAACCCATTATAAAGGTTTATGTATGCAGCATAAGATGTTCTATGAGCTTATTTGAGCAGTGTAATTTCTTTTCTTGCACAAATGGTGCTTTTGGATGAAAGTTCTCAAAGTAGTGCCTGAAACCACTAGCATGTTTTTGATTGATTTCATTTCTCCACACTAAACAACTCCTGAATGGTTTTACTAGTAATGTTTTTTAATCCTCTTTCCATAATTCTTCTTTCATTCCTTTTGTCCATTCTTATTATCAGCATTTTCTGATAAAATGGTTCATTGAATTTAGAGCTAGAAAGAACCTTAAAGGTCTTACAGCCCAATCCCCTCATTATGCATGGGGGAAACTGAGGCACAGAGGTATAAGGTAACTCCCCCAAAGTCATAGAAAACCAGGATGTTCCACATAAGTCCACAAATATTTCCACCAACCCTTCATATGCTTGTATTGTAACAATGATCTATCCATCTCAGGGTTCAGCAGTAACCTGAGGCCATACAGTGCAATAGGTTATATTTGCTGAGTAGTAGCTTTAATAATTAAAATAAGAGAGAATACAAGAGATTGCCCTAGGCACAAGCCCCACTAAGCGCATATCATAGCTTCCCTGAAAATCAGACCACTTGGAAATCTATACCAATCTATACCATGGGGCTCTCTCTTGCTGCTATCTGATGCTAGTCATTCCTGAAATAGTTATTCCTTCTACACTGTGAGGCCGTGAGGGGCGTGGTACCCCCTAGACCTGGAACATCCATGTAAAATTTTTCAGCTCTCCATACCAGAGAAGAAATCTGAATTATCATGGTTTTAACAGACAAAATATATTGTTATTATACAATACTATATATACATTTTATGCATTTCTGAGTTTCTAAACTCTTTCTGTGTCCTCGTGGGTCATCTGAGGCTTCTGCAAAACTCCCAAAAAATTTCTTATGCTGACCTGTGATATATCAGAACTGCAATGGGGAAAGTTGAGATATGGAAAGGATAAGTGTACTAACTCAAAATATTGAGTTTCTGATTTTCCTGGCAGACTTCCTAGTTTCAGAGACCTCCCTAACTACCTGCTTCCCTTTTCATGCTAGTTGGATTGGACTCAGTCATTAGTACTAATGCTGAGAATCCTAGTTCTAGCACGCTTTCTTTTTTTCCCTTTGCCCTCTCTGCCAACAAGGCATTAAGGCTTAGTGTGTCTTTTCTAGCAACTAACTTGTAAAGGAGAAAGTTTATACATTCAGAAATAATATACAAGTTTAAAAGTAATCAGAAGAGAATAAGCTTTTAAAAATACACACACACATATATATACATGTATATACATATATCTATGTACACATGTATTTCAACACATGCATATATGTATAGATAGATAACTATTTCAGTATAATTGGTTTCCTTTGTATTCCTATGCATTTTTCTTTATGCATTCAAAAAAATTCTGAAAATAGGTCCATAATCTTTAACAGATTATCAAAGGGGTCAATGGCATTAAAAAGGTTAAGAACCCCTCATCAGAATTATGGTTCTATACTCACTATTATGGTTCACTATCAGCCAGTCAGGAAGCCTCCAAGTCATTGCAGGCTTTAGAACACTCTACCTACCTATTCCTGGTACAATCTCTGGCTAACTAAGAGAGAAAAAAGGACACCTCATATCAGGTACTATTTTATTTTTCCTCTTATCTAGCTCATGTTCAAAATTCACAAAAGGAGGCAGAGCCAAGATGGTGGAGTAAAAAGCAGCAACTTGCTTGAGCTCTCCCCCAAACCCCTCCAAATACCTATAAAAATGGCTCTAAACAAATTCTAAGGCAGCAGAACCCACAAAAAGACAGAGTGAAACAAATTTCCAGCCCAAGACAACCTGGATGATTGATCAGAAAGGTGTGTATCACGCTGGGCTGGGAGCTGAGCGCAGGGCGTCGTGGGTACACAGGCCACACCGAACCTGGAGCAGGCCTCAGAGGACTGAATGGCGGGCAGCTGTGGTGGTTTCCAGACTCCTCAATACATGAATGCCAAAGACAACTTAGAAGGTCAGTGGGAAAAGTCTGTTTCTACGGTGCTGAGAGAGGAAGGCAGGGTCTCAGATCCAGTTCCCCAAGAATGCAGCACTGGGGTGGGCAGCTGCTTCCAGAGCTTCTGGCCCACAGACTGAGGGGGAATTGAGTGGCTGATCAGAGGGGGATTGCAGGGATATTTCTGCTGGTGCTGAGGCAGGAATCTCTTGCTTTGGCCGTGCTTGGATCTGGGTCACAGTTCTGGACGGGGGTCCTGGGGTGAGGAGGAGCGCTGGCACGGTGGAGCTTGTAGTGGCTGTGGACAGGAGGCCTTCCTCACAGTTCCAGGACAGAAAGGAGTGCTTGTGGTCACTAATAGACCACAGCACAGGCCAGGAAAGGAGTAAACACCTCGCCCCTTATCATACCACCTTGCAAGAACTGAAAATTTATGGGTCCCTACAAGTATCTCTGAAAACAGCTACATAAACCCCCAAAGCTTGGGACAGTACTTTCTCCACATTGGAAGCAGACTCTTACCTTAACAAAGAGTTTAAAACTCAAGTAATTGGCTGGGATCATGAGCAAGCATTGCAAAAAGAGTCAGACTATATTATCTTACTTTGGTGACAAAGAAGATCAAAATATACAACCAGAAGAAGATAACAAAGTCAGAGCTCCTACATCCAAAACCTCCAAGAAAAATATGAATCAGTCCCAGGCCTTAGAAGAGCTCAAAAGGGATTTTGAGAAGCAAGTAAGAGAAGTAGAGGAAAAACTGGGGAGAGAAATGAGAGTGATACAAGAAAATCATGAAAAACAAGTCAACAGCTTGCTAAAGGAGACCCAAAAAAATACTGAAGAAAATAACACCTTAAAAAATAGCCTAACCCAAATGGCAAAAGAGATCCAAAAAGCCAATGAGGAGAAAAATGCCCTAAAAAGAAAAATTGGCCAAATGGAAAAGGAAGTCCAAAAGATTACTGAAGAAAATACTTCCTTAAAAATTAGAATAGAGTAATTGGAGGCTAGTGACTTTATGAGAAATCAAGACACTGTAAAACAAATCCAAAAGAATGAAAAAATAGATGAGAATGAGAAATATCTCATTGGAAAAACAACTGACCTGGAAAATAGATCCAGGAGAGAGAATTTAAAAATTATTGGACTATCTGAAAGCCATGATCAAAAAAAGAGCCTAGAATTTTTTTTTTTGGTGGAGAACTGCTAAGTTTTCTCTCCCATTGGATAATGAACTAAGATGGAATAGGTATAGAGTATTATTTTCTTCAGTATTCCATAGTGGTATACATAGCCTACAATGGTACAGATTGTAATCCATCTATGCCTTCTTGTCTTACATGATTTGTGTCCATTTTGTCCCATAAATCCTTCACAAAAAAAAAAATCTGCCCCAGTCTAATAGGGGCTATACCTCTAATCCCTGCTACTAGGGAAAACTAAGGCTAATAGATCCCTTGGGTTCTGGAATGCTGAGCTACAGCCAACTGAGTCTAGCACTAACATGGTAAGCCCTGAGAGCAAAGGTCCACCAGAGTGCTTAAGAAGGGGTAAAGCAGTCCAGGTCAAGAAACAGAGCAGGTTAGATCTTCCCTAGCAGTCAGCATTGAGATTGGGCTCGTAAGTGCTGAACTTTCAACCTGGGTAAGAGAGGGAAAGCCATTCTCAAAACAAAACAAAAAGAAAAA
This sequence comes from Phascolarctos cinereus, assembly GCF_003287225.1. Lineage (NCBI taxonomy): Eukaryota > Metazoa > Chordata > Mammalia > Diprotodontia > Phascolarctidae > Phascolarctos > Phascolarctos cinereus. The sequence continues at coordinate 160,072,812 of NW_027555514.1, forward strand.
TAAAAAGCCTCATATCTATCCAATGAACTATAGGGCCTTTTCTGGGTCTTTTAATATTTTGCACGTAACAATGAGGTACTTGGACCATCCATCTACTATCTCTTGATCTTTCTGTAGGACCAACTTATCTTCTTTTCTAATCATTTATTTCCTGAATGATCTGTTTTACACCACTTTTTTTCCATATAAGTCATTGGTTTTGTACACATACATATGTATATGTATGTGTGTATATATACGTATAGTGGTTATAAATAGCCTTCAGAATATTACCTATATGGTGTTCACACATACATATATATGGTGGGGGTATATATGCATGTATGTGCATTTATGTATGTATGTATATGTGTATACAGACGTCTTTTGCATAACTCTTAGTTTTGGAAGGTTGTGGTATTCTATGATTCACAGACAGAATCACATGTTGGCTTTAGAAATATGGCACATTCATTCACTTATTAAGTACCTGCTGTTTGTTGGCATTGTGCTGGTCGCTGAGGATATGAAGACAAACAATGTTGCCTCTGCCCTCGGGAGCTTCTTTTATATTGGTGGGAACACTATATGCACAGATGGATAAATGCAAATGCACCATCCTCAGTTGCTTCTCACACAGAGAAGCTTCTTTATCTCTAAGAGTACTTTGGAAACCTAAGATAGTTACAGTTTGCCATTTTCTATGAGAAGTCTGCAAGAGATTGGTAGTCCAACTGTCATCCTGAAAAGAAATAGATGTGATGGTTGAAGAGAAATGAAGGTAATAAGAAAGAATATGAAGAGAACTTCTTTTCTGCTAATATAGTTTAATTCTTATAAAGAAACATTTTAAAGAGAATTTCTTGGTTCTGTAAAGAGACTGAAGAGATTTCACTGTCATGCTAGAAAGGAGCCTGTTATACATATCTGGAGAGAGATTAGGAGAGGACAGAAATGGATATAGTTTATATTTATACCTTATATTGAAAATAAATAAGGCAAGGATTGTAGAGAGACTTTGGCTGCTATCTAGAAAAACTGAATGGAGGGACCATGTTTCAGAAATGAGGATAAGTCAAGAGGAGTGATAGTGATTAGAAGTGATTCTGGATGTGATCTTTTTCCACAGCTAAAATTCTGTTTTTTAAAAAAGTATGTCCATTATTATCTATTTTTCTGTTAATAAATAGTACTATAGCCAGTAACTCTAATATTAGATTAGGGGGCTTGATATATATGGAGAGAGGTGAGCAATTGCTTCTGGGAAAATTGGTTTCTCTAGTTTATTAAATAAGTAACATTTGGATAGTGTATAAAGTGTTTTGGAAACCTTAAAGTATAAATGCTAGTTATTAGAAAACTGGGAAGGTGACTCAAAGATAATTGATATACTAAAGAAAAGGAAGTAGTAATTCTAATAGTTAATAGAGAAATATCCAAACATACTCCTGGGTTATGTTAGAATACGGAATGAATATGATACATCAAGTAGCGGGCTGAGGGGTGAACACCTTATAAGCTATGTATGAGTGTGGTCAATTTTAAAAACATATTGCACAAAATATACACAAATTGAATTATGAAAAGGGGAAAGACTAACAACTTCAGGAATCAAGAAAGCCTCATGTAAGAAGTAGTACCCGAGGATATTTTTCCTCCATTTCTTTCATTTAAATTTTCTTTTTATTGTAAATTCAGCAATTGTGAACAAATATAAACATTCTATTATACCAAAAAAAACCCAAAATGAGATTATATATGAAACTATGAACTCCTGCATATTATATATATCATGGAAGCCACAAAACTGCCGTGCTTATGTTCCATTACACCTTTTTGTTCTTTTCTGTTCACTTTTTGATGTTTCATTGATGTCTTTTTTCTTTTCTTTTATTTTTTGCATCTCTATCACTACCCACTAACTACCCCCCCACATAAAACCTCTCCTTTAAGAAATAAGTGTAAGCAAGCAAAAATAATTCAACCTATTGACTCTGTCTGAAAATGCATGTCTTGTTCTGCACATCTAATCCATCACCTCTCTAAGGGATAGGTGGTATGCTGTTTTATTGATCTTCTCAAGTCATGATTGGTCACTACATTGGTCAAAGCCTTATATTCCTTCCTTATATTCTCTTTGCATTATTGTGGTCATCATGTAAATTTTTCTCTTGGTTTTGTTTATTTAACTCTGCATCAGTGCATACACATCTTTCCAGGTTTCTCTGAATTTTTCGTATTTATCATTTCTTACAGTGCAATAATATTCCATTATATTCATGTATCACAATTTGTTCAGCCATTCTCTTATTGATAAATACCCACTTTTTTTCCAAATTTCCTGTTACAACAGAAAATGTTGCTCTAAGTATTTTTTATTCATATGGTTCCTTTTTCCCTTTTCCTCTGTATTTGACCTTTTTACAGGATATGTCAAGCAGTGGTATCAACAACGTAGTGATATAGGGGGAAGGGGTTTAGTTCCAAATTGCTTTCCTAAATGGTTGGGGCATTTCACAGCAGCACCAACAGTGAATGCGATAGTGGAGTTATCTTGCCCAACTCACTCCAACATTTGCCATTTTCATATTTTGTCACCCTTGCCAATCTGGTTGGTATGAAGTATAAATAGAGAGGTTCTTAAATTTGAGTTTCACTTATTATTAGTGAGTTGGAACATTTTTCACGTAGTTTCTTTATCTGAAACCTCTTCACATCTTTTTGATTATGTATTGAGGAATGACTTTTACATATTTAATTATATTAGCTAACCATGTGTTTTGGATATTAGACTTTTATCAGAGAAATTTACTACAAAGATTTTTTTCCCCTCAGAAACTGTTTCCCATCAAATTCTAATTTCATTGATTATGCATGGTTCTTGAATTGAGCCATGAAAGAAACTAGGAAATCTAAGAAGCCATGGTGAAGAGGGAATGCATTCCAGGCTATTGAGGGGTAAGCCTGTGCAGAGGCACAGAGGTAGAAGATGGAATGTCATGTCTGTAGAATATAAAATGCATGAAGAGTGCAAAAAGCATGGAAAGATAGAATGGAGCTAAGTTTTGAGACTTAAACGCCAAACAGAAAAGTTGTTTTATCCTCTGCTTCAGTTTCCTCATCTGAAAAATAATAATAATAGCATAGGATAATAATAGCACCCACCTCCCGGGGTTGTTCACATAGTAAGCCCTGTGAAAACGTTATCATCGTCATCATCATTATCCTAGAAGCAAAAGGGAGTCAATAGAGTATTTTGAGTAGAGTAGGGACATGGTAAGACCTATCTTTTAGGAATACTTATTTGACTCTGTTCTGTTGAGTTCTGTTGAGGACTGATTGAAGATAGAAGAGACTTAAGGCAAGAAGATTAATTAGAAAGCTATTGCAATAATCCAATTGAGAGGTGATAAGATCCTGACCTAGGTTAGTGGTCAGGTGAATGGAAAAAAGAGAATGGATTGAGACATGTGAAGGTAGAAACAACAAGATTTGGCAGCTGAATTGAGAGAAAGAGAGTAAAAATGAAACATCAAAGATTATTTCAAACTTTTATGGAAGGAAGTATTTGGAGATTGTTGAAAGCTTTATGCAATTTCCAAATTTAATCCAGCTGCTACTCTTACTTCCCATTCAATTTTGAGCCCAGGTTGATGAACTATCCAACTGTATGCCATAGTCTAGGCAATAGTAACTCCTTATTCATTAAGTGTCTCCTTTGTAGATTCTTAGGATGACCTTATTTGATTGGCTGTGGATCTCATTAAGGAGGTCATGTAGTGTTCTACTGATGATATCAGCACAATGTCATCCACAAATAGGAACCTCATCATCTATAGGCCTTCCTCTTCCATTGGGGTATTGCACAAAACAACCACTGTGATGTTGGTGAACACCTTTGATATTCGTCTCTTTCTCTGTTTTTTGCCTTATTGAGTAATGATAATCAGAAGATATAATAATAGTATAAATTCACATTTATACAGATGATAGATCAACATAGAAAATAGAAATAGTCTCATCTCCTCCATTTCCTGTTTTTTGTTTTCCACTTTCATAAATGTACTTGGGATAATGTAATTTAGTTGAATCTCCAATTTTTAATTCTACTCCTTTCTACCATGTTATAAGGGGATGTTATGTACAATCTTCTGCCACTCTGTAATGTTTTGAAAATGCTTGTTGTCTAAATTTCCGTTGCCTTTCTTTGGCTGCCATGTCTCTCCACTTTTCAAGGGAATCAAGTATTTAGTGTCATTGATGAATTTAAGCAAAGATTATAATCAACCCCTAAGTAGAAAAATAAGAAGTATAAGATGAAGAAAAGAGAATTATAACTTCATTATACTGTTCAGTGGCTTTCTTTTGCCATTTTAAATGGAAATGTTGCTTTCTCTCCACCTACTTCTATAGAGAAATTATGTGGATTGATAAAAGATCTACAAAGTGCTTTGAATTCCTTAGGAAAAAGCATTAAAGAGTGTGGAGGGGGAAATTACAAGAGAAAAAGGAGACTTGTTAATAAATTATTTGAATGAAGTTAATGACTTCATTTGAATTTCAGTGAAATCTTGGAAATAGAAACCAAATATAAATGATCATTCTGTATCCTCATGTCATTGTTTTTTTTTCTATTAGACTTCATATTTGCTGTTTCCCGAGCTTTCTCAAAATACTGACCCTATGATATCACAGAAGAATGCCTACAAGTTATTAGTCCCTGTGTCATTAAGCAAAACCTCCAGTTTCATCCTCATATTGCACATCTCAATTAGAGGTTTGGATGAGTTGTGCGTGATATAAACATGTGAACACATGCACACGTACAAAGCCAAGAATCTTTGGAAATATTATAGACTTTCATTTTTTTTCTCTGTTTTTCTCAGGGGACATTTAAACTGGCTTCAGCTAGATCGCAGAGTGTTGGAACATGACTTTCCCAAAAAGTCAGGACCTGTGGTTTTATACTTTTGTGTCAGGTATGTACACAGGGTATTCACATTCCTTCATGTATTTTCTTTCTTTCTTTTTTTTTTTGTTGTTGTTTGGTGAGGCAATTGGGGTTAAGTTACTTGCCCAGAGTCACAACAGCTAGTAAGTGTTATGTGTCTGAAGGCAAATTTGAACTCAGGTCCTCCTAACTCCACGGCCGGCGTTCTATCCACTGTGCCACCTAGTTACCCTACCTTCATGTATTTTCACAGAAAGTTTTGGAAAGCTGAAAGTGGTAAACATAAAAGTGTAATAAAGTTTCTTGGTTCATAATGAAAATGTGTATCTAATAAATGCTACATGTATTATATATTTCTACATACATATGTATGATATATACCTACAAACATTTATTTGCCTCTCTCTTAAGGTATCTATGTCAGGGCAAAGGGAGGGGTATAAATATATTATTTAAATGAAACTAATAACTGCATTTGAATTTCAGTGCAATCATGGAATACAAACAGTCTATAACCCTTTCAGTTGTAATGTAGAGCACAATAATGGGAATGTGAGTTAAATGAATCAAGATAAGAGTCATGATTTTATTCCCAAACATGTTAAATCCTACTAATCTATTACAGTAACATATACACTTTTTCTATGCAAATACTTAGAAAACTCGAGTCCTATACTATATAACACTAATGTTTCTTTTGTAGTATCAGGTGTCCCCACACCTTTGTGTTCCCAAATAAGAATATTCCTTCCATTGCTATAACTAGCTAATTTATCCCCTAGTGAGAGAAAAAAATGCATGACAAAATATCAGAAACAATTGGAAGTGTGTGTTTCATTATCCTATTAGAAGAGTGTTCATTGTGTGTTTGCAAAGAACTTTATTATTCATGATTAGTTAACCTTTGCAACAATCCCTTAAAATTGGACAGAATTATTGCTTACATTTTATAGAAAGCTTTGTGGTGTCAGAGAGAGGTCAAGTAACTTAAGCCAATGTATAAATCAGTCAAAGTCAGAATTAAAACTCCTGGCTCCAACATCTCTTGTTTTTGGCTTAGCCCAATGAACCATTACCCCTTTCTAAATACATACAACATAGAGTGATTAAGGACACTTTCAAGTTCTCCTGTCTCTTTTTCAAAATGCTTGTTGAATTCAAATGCACAATAATTTTCAACCTCTACATTTTCCTAGTTCTCTTAAAAATGTGTTAATACAGATTCAAAAAGTGGCAATAAACAATTTGCGTAACAATTCCCAACAGGGAAAAAAATACGATTCGGAACTCTAAAGATTATGACCAGTGATGCAATTTTAGTCACAACCAGCCTGATGATATAAAAAGTACACAAAATGAGCTTGAATCCAAAGAGTACATACATCATAGGTCCATTTCACAAGGTGCAGTATGAATCCTTAACCCCAGCTAGTTAGGTACATTTAAGCTAAAATGTAGTATTTTTTTGATTTAACAGCTGCATACATTTTAGAATTAATCTTAACCATTTCCATCACTGATGGGAAAGATTTCAATATTATAATTCTCTCAGTGGTGCCTACGATATCTCATATTAATGGAGAGGTAACCATGTTATGAAGAAAGAGAAAAATTCTCCTGGGAAAATTCCATCCTCAGCTGACTTCAGTCGAGGCAAAGAATTTGGATTTGAGGGGTTCATTACCTGGGGAGAGTCAAGAGAATGAGAAGGCTTAGCACTTATTGAATCCCTCCCAGACATAAACACTGTCATACCCCTACCTACCCAATCCACAGATATTAACCAAAAAAAAAAAAAGGAAAACATTTTGGTTGTTGCATTTAGAGACTCTTTTCCCCCTCTGCCCATCTTTTCCCTCAAGAGTCTGTTATCCACTAGGAGCTAGAAACTAATGGCTTTTTGGAAGCTTGAGGCACACTAAGGTTGATAATGTAAATGTTTGTCCCTGAGGCCACACAAACTACTGAGAGCTGGCATCTCACTGGTAAAATAGACCATCCCAGAAGAATGTGCTAAAGTAAAACAACCAGCTAATAATTTTGGAGTAACTAGAGGTGAGAATTTTATGGTTCTTTCCCACTGATTGTTTCTCACACTCTATTGATCTTGCAGTATATTCACAGTAGGACCAATGAAGAGCTGAACACCAACCCATTACCAGTTCTGAAAGACAGTTCAGAGTACGTGTCTAGGGACACCAGACTAATAGAATGAGTGTTCTGTCCACCAACCCCACCCCTACATCTTTACATGAACTGCTTGCTGTGTATCCCCTACATCCCCCCCAACCTGTACAACTGATTTTTTTAAACTTAAGTGTAGAATTTTATGTCGTTCCCTATTAATTTCATCTTGGTCGTTTTATCCTATCATTCTGGCATATTGAAGTAAATCTTTTTAGATTTTTGACTCTGCCATCCAGTTCTTTGTGCTCCAAGCCTTGTATCATTTTCAGGTTTAATAAATTGGTCATCCACCTATTCATTTAAGGCATTGATAAAAAATATTGAACAGCGAGGGCCAAAGAAAGTTCCCTGGTGTATTCTCCCAGAGACCTTCCTTCCTGCTGACATATAGCAATTAATTATTGTTGATTCGTTCTGGAAAGAATCCCCAGCAAAATTGTTACATTTTTCCAATGCTGACTACATGCTGTATTCTTTATAGAGGAACAGGTATAATCTTTATGAATCTTTATGAAGATTCCAGACCTTGGAATCTGTTTGAATCCAGAAAAAATTTCTCTCCATCTAGGATGTTTCCCAGTCTGTGGTACCTGACCTTCCTTATCAGGGAAGCTGGTGGAGTCCATTCCATTTAACACAAATATCTACAACCTCAGCCAAGCCATCCATTAAACATGCATATCTTAAAAGCAGTTTGACTCTAGAGAGTCTCGTAATGTCATTTCTACATTGGTTTAAAAAGCAGTATCTATATAACAGATCCATGCTCAGTTCAGGTGGTGATTAGCTTTTCCTTTGCCTTAGTGAGAAGGGAAAATTAAATCACCCTCATAAAAGAGGAAAGTGGAAAAGATCAAATGCCTTAAGCCAAGCTTTGGAAGCTCATAGAATATAAATATTCCCACATGTTCTATATTGGATACCATCTCAAGATGGCTTTTTATTTGGCATATGTATATTCTTTCACAAAAACACATTCTTAAGACGTGTATGAGAGATGGAACAAAATTTTCATGCTGATTCAACAAATTAGGAAGCAAAGATGCCAAAAGGTTAAGTAACTTGAGTAAAGGAATGAGTCCGTAAAGTCCTGAAATTCAAACTCCCTTTCTAGTCTTCAAAACCAGATTGTGCCTTTCCGACCAAGTTACCTTCTCAGGATATCCATAGCCAGTGACCACTGTTGAGTTTCTTCATTTCTACAAAATGAAAGATTGAATCAGGTGACTGCTCAAGTTCCATTAGTTCCTAAATTTCTTTGTCCATGAAAAACAGTGTCTAGAATCTAGGTTTTCATTGATTTGTCTGGGTACCCTTTCTTTGGACTCTCTGCCTCAAGGTGCTCCCCTCTCAAATTCATTTTCCACACAGCTGCTAAAATGCTATTCTGAAAGCATAAGCCTGACCATGTCACTTCCCTGCTGGAAAAGTCGTCTCCAGTGACTTCCTCTTGCTCCTAGGATAAAATGCAGTCTTGAGTGGGGGTAGGGTTGGGGGTGGGGGGAGAGCATTCACAATCTTGTAGACCACATTCCAAACCAACAGGCCTATTTATTGTTCCTTGTTCACAATATTCCATCTCCCATCTCTTGGCTTTTCCCAAGGCTTTTCTCTAAGCATGGAATCCATCCTCTCCTCTCTTTCATCTCTTAGAATCCCTGGCTTCCGTTTTTCTTTTTAATTTATAGAATAAAACAAGAATTTCCATAACATAGTACAAAAAAAAAAGACTGCACATGAAACTGCAAATCTACTATGTACAACTTGCTAAAATATCATGTAAATTTTTTTCTTTCTTCCCTTTCTCCCAACCCCCCAGAGATGGCTGCTATTAGACCCAAATAGGTATAGATATGTAATTGTCTCCTCCTATATGAGGTCTCATCCCCCAGCTATAGCATCTCTTCCCCATACTTACACATACATACACACACACACACACACACTGTATATAAGTACATATTTTTCCCCTACAGAATGAAATCTCCCTGAGGACAGTGACTGATTTGTTTTTTTATTTCTATCCCCAGTAACTAGTATGGTGCCTTGGATAGGGCACAATGCCTCAGATTATTGGTATGATAACAGAAGTGTTTCCCCAAAGTCCTTATGGTAATTATTACTTCAAAAGAGACATGAGAACTATTAATGGAAAGTGACCCATAAGAGCTTATCACCAGTCTTGCTTCTTATGAAGAGTGGCTGAGGAAAGTAAGCTTCAGGTCAAGGATTTAAGACCTTGAAGCTTTAATTCAAGCTCTGGCCCTGATATTCTCCCCTCCTAGCCTAAACCTCATTTAGAAAACGTGTATCTTTGATTTGAAAATGAGGATCAGTAAAGCATCAAAGCAAGTTTTAAGTGGAAAGGACAGAGAACTTGGGAAAGGCCTGAGGCTCATCCTCCACTTGTAAGAAAGTAAGAGTCCTTTTAAAAATAGAGAACCTCACTAGAAGGGAAGAACTCAGAACCTTAACCATGGGGAAGGCAAATGCTCTGAGAAACTGAGGGCACATAAATATAGAAAATATTCATTTACTAACCTAAGGATGCTAGGTCATTAGGAAAGAAGGTTAAATTTTATATTTTTTGACTCAAGTACAAACAAGAAACTTGGGATTTTTCAGTATAGAGAACTTATCTTAGTAAGAGCTTACTTACTATGAGCTAGGTACTACTGGGCATATAAAGAAAGTCATGTAAAGAAAGTAAAAAGCAATCCCTGCCCTTACAAAGCTTACATTCTAACAAGGTACAAACATATAAATCACTAGCTGTACGTGAGCTATATCCAGAGTAAATGGAAGGTAATCAGCATTTAGAGGGACAGGTGACAATCCCCCTGAAGAAGGTGAGATTTGAAGTAAGTCTTGGGAAATTAGAAGGTAGAGGTGAGGGGGAAGAGGTGAGAGGGCAAAGCATTAGGAGCTGGCATATTGAGTTCAAGGAAGGGCAAGTAGACCTGGGTTGTAGCTAAACTGTAAAGGATTGAGAGGTGAGGGGGGAGGGGAAAGGATAGATTGGAAATAAGAAGACTAGAGAGGGAGGAAGGAGGAACCTTATGAAAAGCTTTAACTGTAAAGTTCGTATTTGATCTTAGAGGTAATGAGGAGCCCCTGGAGCAGAGGGATGACATACTCAGACTTACACTGAAGCAATATAGGGAGGTGATAACACCTATACTTTAGAAAAAACAGCAAGGTGGCACAGTGGATAGAGCACTGGGCTTGGAGTCAGGAAGACCTGAATTTAAATCCAGCCTCAGACTATTCCTAGCTGTGTGACCTTGAGCAAGTAACTTGATTTCCTTTTGCCTCATTTCCTCAACTGTAAAATATGGATGATATCACATTGACTTTGTGGGGTTGTTGTGAAGATCAAATGAGATAATAATTGTAAAGCACAGTGCCTGGCACATATGCCCTATATAAATGCGAGCTTTATTGTTGTTGTTATTTAAAGTGGCCTTAGCAGCTGGGTGGCAGATGTATCCAAAAGGAGAAAGAAATGAGTCCAGAAGACAAATTTTTGTTGTTGTTCAGTTGTTTTCAGTCACATCCGACTCTTTGTGACCCAATTTGGGGTTTTCTTGGCAAAGATATTGGAGTGGTCTGCCATTTCCTTCTTCAGTGAAGGCAAATTAGAATACTACTATTGAAGACACATAAGCTGTAGCCCAGGCAGAAGTAAAAGAAATGGAGTACTGGCCCTGGATTCAGAATGACCTGAGTTCAAATCCGGCCTTAGACATATAATACTCGCTAGCTGTGTGACTCTGGGCAAGTCACTTAACCCCAATTGCCTCACCAAAAAAAAAAAAAAAGTAAAAGAAATGGAAAGCCTAACTTAAGGTGTTGCCTGTGTGGGTAGAGAGAAGGGAATGTGCATGATGGTTGCTATGGAGGTAAAAACCACAAGATCTGACAACAAATTACATATATATGTCTGGTGAGCAAGAATGAGAAGTAAATGATGACAATGAGTTTGTGAGCTTGGGTTATTGGGAGGTTTGCCATGCCCTTCATGGAAATAACAAAGTTCAAAAGAAGGTATGGTTTGGGGAAAAAAAACAATGAGTTTGGCCTTGGACATGTTGAGCATGAGATGCTTAGAGGACATCTATTTCAAAATGTCTAAAACGTAACTGATGATAAATGAGTTAACTCAGCAGAGATGCTGGGGCTGATCATACAGATCTGGGAATCATCTGCATAGAGATAAGTGAAATCCTAGGAGCGGAAGCAATCACCAGATGAAAATAGCATAGAGCCAAATGAGAAGAGAGACCAGGAGAGAGTCCAAGGAGGGCATCTGTCGTTAGTGAGTGTGTCCTGGATAAAGGACTAGCAAAAGAAATGGAGAAAGAACAGTCAGACAGAGAGGAGAACCAGGATGGAGCAGTGTTACCAAAGCCTACAGAGAAGAAAGTGTCCCCAAGTTGGTGATCAACAGTGTCAAATGCTGTAGGGAGATCAAGAAGAATGACAACTGAGAAAAGGCTGCCAGATTTGGAAGTTAAGAGATCATTGGTAACTTTGGAGGTAGCGCTGTCAGATGATACCAGGGATATTGTCCTTTACATTATTCATGAACATCATAGGATCATAGATGTGAAGCTGGAAGAGATTTTAGGAGTCACCAAATCCAGCCCCCTCATTCTATAGATATAGATACTGAACCCCCAAAAAAGTTATAGGACTATGCCAAGGTTACTTGGTCCCAAGGACTTGTCTTTGACCCAGGTCCTCTGATTCCAAAGGCCCCATGGGGCCTTCTCACAATGTGTAGGAGTAAAGTTAGAAATGAGGTCAGAGAAAGAGTAAATGGAGTGGAAGAAGCAAGAATTTTCTAAAGGTGGTATAGATTATCCATGAAACCTGTTCCATCTGGGGCTCTGGCACCCAAATTTGATTATTTTGTCTGCCAACAAGAAATGATATTTAGACATTTCCCTGTTTCCACCCCGACCATGCTATACCATGTCTTACTCTTCTGCAAAATGGGACAAACCACATAGACAGGATAGAAAGGCTAGGATAGATGGAGTGAGGGAGGCTGCTTTAGAGATATGTAAACAAGTAAGGGACAGGGTCCTGTCCCTTACTTATTTGTACATTTCATACTCCTCTTCCACCTCATCATTATTATTTTGCATTCATCCATAAATTCACAAAACCAAGAAAGTGTCAGAAAGATATTAAGACAAACTGTATGACATTTAAAGGAATGGCTAGTGAACTTCTTGACAGGAAAGCACTCATCTTTATCTTTTCCACTCACTATAGCTTTTAAAAAAAAACCCAACAACCTTCTGGTTTTTGCTGTTAAGCTTTCCTCTACACTCTTTCTGACCTTCTCAGTCTTTCCCATTGATAAGCACCTAGATTATTCAGCCTCCCAATCAAACAGCATTCCAGTATCCATCTTTATTTGGTGCTGTGTTGGATAATGGGCCAAATTGTCTAGTTATTAATAATTATAATTGGTGCAGTCTAATTTTCAAAGCATCTTTTATATTATCTCATTTGACTTTTGAAGCCATCCATTGATGTAGGTTAGGTAAGCATTATTACATTTGGAAAATGAAGGCACAGAGAGGCACAGATAGACTAAATTACTTGTCTGTGGGCACATAACTAGTTAGTAGCAGACAAAAGCCCAAATCTGAATTCTAATCTCTTGTTCTTTCCACTTTATCACATAATTTCCCTTTATATTTTTTTAATTGGACCTGTGTTTTCACCGAATAATAAGCATTTACTTAAGTCCTTACCCTATGCCATGTGGTATAGGGGTAAAATTGTTGGATTTGGTATCATAGAATGAATGAGTTAAATTCCTAAATGTGCTACTTCCTTCCTTGGGCAAGTCATTTAATCTCTCTGGGTCTCAGTTTCCTCATCTGTAAAATAAGAAGTTTGGACTAGATAAACTCTAAAGTCCCCTTATGCTATAAATCTAGGTGCTCCTGAGAGTTGTTGTTTTTTTTTTTTGATCTTGGATAGACCTGTGATTTTATTGATGTAAAAAATTCCTGGAATGAAAACTCCCTCTACCAGTGCAGATGCAAAACTGTTTTAAAACTTACAGCCTTTTATTTTTTTTATTTTAATTTATTTTGATTTATCAACAATCACTTCCATATGCTTTTGAGTTGAAAATTTTTCTCCCCCTTCCTCCCCCCCACCCTCCCCAAGACGGCGCACAATCTGATATAGGCTTTACATTTACATTCCCATTAAACATATTTTCACATTAGTGATGTTGTAAGTAAAAATTAAAACCAATAGGAGGAACCATCAGAAAGATGAAACAAAACTCAACAAAAGGTAATAATAAATGATAGACTCAACTTCCATAGTTCTTTCTTTGGATGTGGACAGCACTTTCCATTCTGAGGCCTCTGGAGATGTCTTAGATCCTTGTAATGCAGAGAAGGGTTCAGTTTAACAATAGTAGTTGTTGCATAATATGGCTGTTATTGTGTACAAAGTCCTCTTGGTTCTGCTCACTTCACTCAGCATCAGACCATATAAGTCTTTCCAGGTTTTTCTGAAGTCAGCCTGTTCATCATTTCTTATAGCATAATAGTATTCCATTACATTCATATACCACAACTTGCTCAGCCATTCCCCAATGGGTGGGCATCCTCTCAATTTCCAATTCTTTGACATCACAAAAAGAGCTGCTATGAATATTTTTGTACATGTGGGTCCTTTTCCCATTTGTTTGATCTCTTTGGGATATAGCCCTAGAAGTGCTATTGCTGGGTCAAAGGGTATGCACATTTTTGTAGCCCTTTGGGCATAGTTCCAAATTGTTCTCCAAAATAGTTGGATCATTTCACAACTCCACCAACAATAACTTACAGCCTTTTAGAGCACCTGGGACACTGTGAGGTTAGGTCACAGCCCAGAGTGACATAGCCAGGATTTGTCAGTGGCAGGACTTAAACCCAGGTCTTCCCAATTCTGAATCTAACGCCCTATCCATTGTGGCATACTACCTCTCACTGGGAGATAATATAACAAGGAAGAAGAAGAGGAAGGAAGGAAGGAAGGAAGGAAGGAAGGAAGGAAGGAAGGAAGGAAGGAAGGAAGGAAGGAAGGAAGGAAGGAAGGAAGGGAGAGAGGGAGGGAAGGAGGGAGGGAGGGAAGGAGGGAGGGAGTCCCTATCCATAAAGGGAGATTTGGCTCTAATTTAGGATATCAAAAAATATACATAGGAAAAAATAGGAGAACAATAAATGTGCATCATATCAACAACTACAAAAATAACATGGTCTAAATTACAACTGAAGTTGAAGTCAGAGTCCCTATCCATTTCTGCCTTCAGTCTCATTTCCCTCCCATAAAACTGTGTCCCTGGTAGGAGATCAGTGAATGTTCTTTGAATGAAGATGAAATACCTTCCTCTCAGAGTTTATAATATGACACACAGTAATGGAAAGTGCAAAACATGTGCAGTAAACAATGTACAACTGTTACTTTATGACACAAATTAGACAGATAAATGACACTTGCTTTTCAGAAATACTCCAGCAACTCCTGAGTGACAGCTGGGTTATGGAGCTGATTGAGAGAATTCTAGTACCATGGAAGGAAGTCATGGGTCCGAAGTCTAAAGACAAGCTTAAGAAACTGTCCAAAAGAAAATGGACATAGAATCTGTCTAATCAGCCATAGGAATCCATGGGAATTTTTCAGTTCAAATTTCAGGCTCAGGAGGATTCCTACAGCTTTGGTTCCATTCCTTTTAACTATTTAGTCCAGCTCAGTGCCACTATAGCCCTGCCAATGTACCCAGCATATCAGGAAAATAAATAGAGACTAGGTTAAATCTCCTTAAATACAGCTTTTCACAAACAATCACCTGAAGTAAGCAATTGAAGAAAACAAAGAAAGAGAAGCAGGAAACTTGATCTGAAAGGAGAGGATTTTTATAATCACTTTTGTAGAAAGACTGGAGTTTTTCTCTCCTGACTCATATGACACTTACTATCTTTTGTTACTTGGGAGTAGCAGTGATTGTGCATATCCTAAAGTGTGGCTACTTACTATGACCTACTACCATATTAATTTGACCCTAGACATATGTTTTCATTTAAGATTTAGTGCTGTTGAAATTTTAAATAGTTTAGATGTTCAGTTGCAAAAACTTCCTGCGATTTCTATTCCAGATCTCATTATTCTTATTCATTCTCTTTCCTCCCAGTGCCTCTTTCTCCTTCCCTCCATCCCACCTCCCTCTTTCTTTTTCCCTCCCTCTCTCCTTTCTTCCCCTCTCCTTCCTCTCTCTCCCTCCCTTCTCCCTCTCTCTCTTCTCCCCCTTCTCCATCTTCTTTCCCCCTCTTTTTCACCTTTCCTTCCCATCCCTGCCCTTCTCTCCCACTGCCCTTTCTCCCTAATATTCACCACAAAGCAAGCAGTCAAAATGTATCATTTCTGTTTGTTATAAAGTAAACTGTTCATTAGCATATTTAGTCAGCCCTTGAAATATAGACTCAATGAATTGCAAGTGACAAAGTTGGTGATGAGTGTGAGGTGGAGAAGGAAGGATAAGAGGAAAGCAGTTGTGGTCATAGTTAGCTGGATGCCCTCAAGTGCCATTGTTAAACCTGGATAGTGTTAAATCCTTCTAGCAATTTCTTGTAGCAAATTTCTCCTGGAAGAAAAAGAAAATCACATTTTCTCACACTTCAGAGAATCCTGTTTGAGTGCTGAAATGCCCTGCTTTAAGAACAATCACATAAGTCTTCTGTACATTGGGAGGGAGGGGTGGAGGGCAGATTTCTTCCAGGCAAATGAATTTGGGTCCCTGGCGCTGGCAGTTTAGGTGGATCGCTCTCAAAGAAAACTATTAACTTGTAAAGCCAATAATACCTTCTAACTCAGAAAGCCCTGAGATTCTGTTCTGCTAAATATGGCAAAGGACCATCCTCAGAATTATCTGGTGGAGGTGCTGATTCCAACATGAATCTTTCATTTCCTTAGATTTACTATGGGAAGAGATATTTTCTTTATGAATTAGTTGGGTCCTCATTACTTTGCACTGGAAGGTCAAGGAAATGGTGCAACACTGCCACCTAATGCTAAGAAGAAGAATATTTTTGAAAGAAATCAGAAAAAAACTTCGATTGAAAGGAAGATTCAGCCCATAATATTAATATTTCCCTCCCACTTCCCTAGAGGACTCTCCTCCCTGGTGCATGAAATGCTTTCCTCCTCTAAGGATTATAAATTGAGCCTTTATGAGGTTAGTAAGTACAAATTCTCTTTTTGACACACAATGCAGGTGGGAAGTTGTAACACAGACTTAAAGTGAATTATTCAGGGTTACACAGCCAGTGTGTAACAGTCTTGTTACTTAGGATTTTCCAGTCTATTGATCTGAGAAGCAAAGATTCAGGAAACAGCTTTGAGGGCTCTGCCAAGTGGAAGATGATTTTTTGTTGGGTTCCTCTTCATTATTCCATATTAGATCATGACCGTGGTATCTCCAATGACTTTAAAAAAGCAGATACTCAGAGTTGAAAACAACCTCAAAACCATCTAGTCTAACCTAAACCTGAAAAAGAGTGCCTTCCATATCATACCCAACAATAGTCTTCCAGCTTTTGCTTGAAGTCTTCCACGGGAAGAACCTATTGCCTCCTAAGAAAGCAAGTTTTCCATTTCAATAACTCTAACAATAAGGGTTGGAAGGGACTTTAGAGATCATCTAGTCCCCTGGTTTTACAGATGAGACAAGTGAGACCCAGAAAAGTTTAGTGAGGCCTAAGATCATATAGTAGTGGACAGAGCTAAGACTTGAAACCAGGTGCCATGTCTCCAAATTCACTGTTCTTTCTGCCGCACACTGCTACCTCCTCATTTAACTGTTTCCTTACATAAAAAAAAATAGATTTGCTACTTTATGACTTTCACCTTTTGCTTCTAATTCAGCCCTCTTGAGTAAAACAGAGTATGCCATTTTCCACATGATACTCCTTAAAATACTTGGAAAAAAAAGCTATTGTATCCCCACTAAATCTTTTCTTCTCCAGGCTAAACATCCCCATTTTTCTCCCCCTTTTATCATATGTCTTCTTTACTACCTTGGTTCTCCTCCTCTAAACCTTCTAGGTTCTTCCTAAAATGAGCCAATCAGAGCATAACTGAGCATTCCAGATGTGAGCTAATCTGAACAGAAAACAGCGCAACTATTTCATCCCTGGTTGTTCTGGATACCCTCCTCTCTTAATGTAACTTTGATTATATTCCTTGTCGGGCTGCCATATTGCACTTTTGACTCATACTTAGCTTGTAGTTGGGCAATTGGTGGTTCTATGGATAGGGTGCTGGGCCTGGAGTCAGAAAGACTCATCTTCCTGATTCAAATCTGGCCTTAGACACTTACTAGCTGTGTGACCCTGGGCAAGTCACTTACCCCTGTTCGCTTTAAGTTTCCTCATCTGTAAAACGAGCTGGAGAAGGAAATAGCAAACCTCTCTAGGATCTTTGCCAAGAAAATCCTAAATGGATGTCATGAAGAGTCTGATACAACTGGAGAATGACTCAACAACAATGAACTTGTAGTCAATAAAAATCCTCAGGTTTTTTTCCCAGGACCATGTGTTGTCCATCTTGCACTAATCAAATTGACTTTTTGAACCCAAGTGTAAGACTTTATATTTTTCCAGATTAAATTTCATCTTGTTGGTTTTGTCCCACTGTTCTAACCTGTGAAACTCATTTTGGCTTCTTACTCTGCAGTATATTGTTAGCTTTACCTCCTGGCTTTGGGTCATCTGTAAGTTCGATAAATGTGAAATCAGTGCCTTTGTATAAGTCATTGATAAAAGTGTTAGACTACCCAAAGCAAAGGACACATTCCTGGGTAACTCTGCTGTAATTATCCATCTGAGCTGATATCTAAATATTAATGATTGCTTGTTGGGGCCTGACCAAATAGTGCAGAGAAAAACAAGAGTTTACATTAGGAAACCTGAGAATGAGCTGACGCTGGTGAGGAAAACTAAGGACAACAAAATGGTTGTAATTATTAGCTGTAATTAGCAGCATTAGGCAAAGAGAAAAATAACTGCTACTTTTTCTAAATATTTGCTAACCATCTCTTTTAAAAAAATAGTCTAAATTTCAATCAAGCTCATTGATGTATAGTCTATAGATTCCATTTTCTTTCCTTCTGTTAAAAAAATCTGAACTGTATTTATCCTTCAACCTCTCAAAAATTTCTCTCATTCTTCATGGTAATAGCAATATTAGCTAGTACCTATACTGCATTTTTAAATTTGCAAAACACTTTCCATATGTTAACTCCATTAATTTTTACAACCCCATGAGGTAGTTGATATTACTATCTTCATTTTACAGATGAGGACACTGAGGTTGAGGGAGGTTAGGTGACTTCCCTAAGGTGACACAGCTAATAAGTGTCTGAGGCAGGATCTTATTTCATGTCTTCCTGACTCCCAACCTACCGCTCTATCCATTGGGTTACCTACCTACCTTGGGACTTAATTCCAACTTTGTCAGCATAGTTGATTTTTTTAAAATGTGAGATGGTCTGATTAAAATGTTTCACAATCAAGTATGAATGGCTGATAGGCTTGTTAATGTAATGAGGAAAACACTCACTGGATTGGGAGTCAAAGGACATGAATTCTAACCCTAGCTTTACTCTGCCTACTGAGATAGCTTCCCTGATGTTGTTTCCTAATCTCCAAAATGAGGACTAGATGATTTCTGCAGTCTCTTCTAGTCCTGAATCCATATAACCCAATATAAAGGACCTTGAGATGTTTTCACTTTTAAAACTGGGATTGATTAACCCAAATGAATCAAATTCATAAAATGGATGCTGTAGTGACATTTTTTGATCAGGGAAAATTTCAAAGTGGCCCTTACCAACTCCTGGTTTTCACCCCTGCCCTAACCCCATAAATATATATTCAACACAAGAAAAACAGGCACTAATGATTTGGCATCCCATTTCTGAAACATCATCTTTTCCTGCCCTTGGGTGTCATAAAACCAATATTAGGAGTAATTAACTTAGAACAATAAAGTCACTGAATTATTGTGCCAAAACAAACAACAACAATAACAACCCTTGCAAAGTCACCTGGCAGTTTTTACTAAGATGAATATCCAAATTTTCCATAACTAGAAAGCTGTTTTCTTCTTGAGTGTCTCCAAATTCCGTACAGTGAGTAGACCAGCATTTTCCTAGACATTATATGGCATCTGCTATCATTTAGCTTCCATTCCATTTTGAAGAGGTGAACATCATTCAGTGGAAATTAAGCTTAAGGAAAGACCCAAGCATAAAAACACACTGATGCCTACAGCAATCTGAGCATAGACAGATTCTTCTGGACTCTGTGCAACACTCCAACCCAACCTCAAAGTCCTTTAAGCCTGCCTTGAATTGCATGTTTTTACCTGCTTCTCAAACTACTTGAGCAGGAACTTTCTGACCTCCACCTTTCCCAGCTCCCCTCCTTGAGTGTCTGTTCTAGAAGACACTCATTCCCAGCCAATGACAGAGTCCTGTCCCGTATCTACAGCCTGAAAAAATAGTTTCTGTAGCAAATCTAACATTTTTCTGCAGAGTTTAACATGTAGTTTGCCTGGGTATAATTTTTTAATGTTTATAAATAGTGTACAGTTTAACTAGTGGCATTAATGATACCTAACTTGCATATAGTCATGCTTTTCTATTTTAAAACAAGTCAGTGTTTATTTTTTACTTTCTTTTTTTTTAATTTTGAGTTCCAAATTCTCTTCCTCCCTTCCCACCTCTCACACATGCACTGAGAAGTCAAGCAATATGATATATATAATACATAATAAATCATGTAAAACATTTTTATATTAGCCATAGCACAAAAAAAATCAAGAAAAATAAAGTGAGAAAACTATACTTTTATTTGCACTCAGAGTTCCATCATTTCTTTCTTTGAAGGTGGATGGTATTTTTCATCATGAGTCCTTTGGAATTGTCTTAGATCATTGTACTAATCAGAATACTAAGTCTTTCATGGTTGATCATCATTACAACATTGCCATTACTATATACAGTGACCTACTAGTTCTGCTCATTTTACTTTACTTATATAGGTCTTCCCATGTTTTTCTGACACCATCCCCCTTCTTATATCAAAATAGTATTCCATCAATCATGTGCCACAACTTGTTCAGCCATTCACCAATTGATGGACATTCCCTCAATTTCCAATTCTTTGCTGCCACAAAAAGAGCTGCTATAAATATTTTTTGTACATGTAGGTCTCTTTACTTTTTCTTTTATCTCTTTGAGGTACACCACTTAGTAGTGGTATTGCAGGTCAAAGAATATGTCCAGCTTTATAGCCCTTTGAGTATAGTTCCAAATTGCTCTCCCAAATGGTTGGACCAGTTCACAATTCCACCAACAGTTGACTAGTGTACCTATTTTCCTTCATCCCTTCCAGCATTTGGCATTTCTGATAGACATGAGATTGTACCTCAGAGTTGTTTTAATTTGTCTTTCTCTAATCAATAGTGATTTAAAGCTTTTTTCAGATGACCATAGATAGCTTTGATTTCTGCCTGTTCATATCCTTTGACAATTTATTAATTGGGGAATGGCTCTTATTTTTATAAACTTGACTCAGTTCCTTATGTATTTGAGAAAGGAGGCCTTTATCAGAGAAACTTGCTGTAAAAGGTTTTATATATATATATATATATATATATTACTTCAAAATAGTACTTTTTATAGATATGTACTTTCCCTGATTATCTCTTTTAATTAGGTCTATTTTTGCTTTTGTTTTGTCTGAGATCATGATTACTACTCCTGCCTTTTTAAACTTAGCTGAAGCCTGACAGATTCTGCTCCATTTCCTTATTTTAACTCTGTGTGTATGTTTCTGTTTCAAGTGTGTCTCACTCTGTGTGTCTTTCTGTTTCAAATGTCTCTTATAAACAACAGTGCCAAATTTAAGTTTGTAATCCATTCTGTTGCTTCCATTTTATGGGTGATCTCATCCCATTTACATTCACAGTTTGATTACTGTTTATTTCCCTCCATCCTATTTTCTTTTGTTTATCTTCCTCTCCTTCTTTATCCCTATTCCTCCTTAACAGTTTGTTTTGCTTCTGACTATTGCCTCCCTAAATCTACCCTTCTTTTTTACTGACCTTCTAAGTTGTCTTAGGCTGGAAAAAAATGTCTCACCCAACCTTTTGAGGCTCTGCTACTTCAAAATTCAATTAAGCATTGTTTTAAAGTTGTTTGGAGGGAGATGTTGGGAGAATTTGGCTGGATTGCTGCCTCTAATCCACCATCTTGGCTCCGCCAGTCATGCTTTTCAGTAATCCCTTCCAATTATTTTTTCCCCATTTTTAGAAAATGTGAATAAACATAGTCACTTGGATTTATAAGAAACAAACAACTAACACACACTATGCCATATTAGTATTTACTCAGTGATAGTTGTAATATACAAGCCAGTTTAAAAGTTAGAGTTCTGGCATTAAAAGCTACATTGTGCATGTCTATGTGGCCTCAGATTCCACAGAGGCAATGTTTTAGCAAAAAGTAAACCCTGAAACCAATGTGTGAAAATACATTTTTGTTCCTGTAAATTTAAATAATTTCATTGTCTTTCATCTTGGGGAAAAATAAATTTCTAAGAACCATCTGAACAACAGATATGTATAAATTCAGTTTTATATGATACTATATGCATTAGTACCACAGAATTAGGGAAACAACTTTCTTTAGATATGTAGAAATCATAGCAACCTCTTCCTCACCTTTGGAAAGAGATACAGTAAGTGGTTTTCAACACAAACATGGTATTTCATTCAACACTATTCAACTTATTAGAAAAGAGATGTTCAATTGAACACAACCCATTTGGAGCAGTGATGTCAAATGGATCCCTGGAGTCCACCAGTTAACTTATAAAAGCACAAGTTAACATTCTCTATCTTGTGTTATATTTTTATTTATTTTGTTAAACATTTCACAATTGCATTTTAATCTGGTTCAGACCAGGAGTTTGACACCTCTAATTTAGAGTATAAAGAATAAATTAATACTGAAAATTGCTAATAGCAAGGACAGTTGAGAAAGAATTAAAGAAATAATGAGGTTGAAGCCTTAGTCTGATGAATTAATGGCAGACCTTAGGTATCAGGGAAGTCCATAAGGGACAGATGTAGCTGTGCACGAAACTACAATATAGTTTCTTCCTAAAGAAGTATATCATAAACACATTGAATCTTAGCTTAAAGGAACCACAGGGGTCATAAAGTCTAATTGCTGCTGAGTAATTCCTTCTATGACATCCCTGGCAAATGGTTATGCTGGCTGCATTTGAAGACCTTCAGTGATGGAGAACTCATTACATCCTGAAGCACCTGTTCTACTTTTGGACAGCTCAAATTGTTAGGAAGTGGAATTCCACATGCCATCATAATGTTGAGCTGAAATCCACTTCTCTATAACTCTCACCCATTGTTTTTAGTTTTGCCTTCTGTGACTGAACAAACTAATGCAAATTATTCTTTCACATGACAGTTCTTCATACATAGCACCCTCTCTGCCCAAGTCTTCTCCATTTCCCTGAAATGTTTCTAGTATGCCATGGTTCAAGTCTCCTCACCATTCTAGTTACTCTCCTTTAAACACATTCCAATTTGGCAATGTCCTTCCTAAAAATCAGAAAGTATTTATTGAGTGGATGGGAAAATACCCAACAATTAAGACATCTTTCTGCATTTGTATATATATGCACTTTGGTCCTCATTCAATGTTTTGCTTTATAGTTTACAGTATCAGTGGACTTTTCTGGTCCTATAACTTCTGCCTCTCCTTAGTTACTGTTTTCTCTTTCAGGTTCTATATTGAAAGCATTTCATACCTAAAGGATAATGCCACCATTGAGCTATTCTTCTTGAATGCAAAATCCTGTATCTACAAGGTAAGAGTTCTCTGTCAAGACTGAGAGAGTTGTTTTCTGAAACTTGATGACATCATTTAAAACTGTGGCTCACAAGATTTCCAGAAGAAGGCCTATTGAATTGATGTGTACATTTCTGTGAGTTAGAACTTTATGTAACAAAATATGAGATATTAAAGCTGTAGCTTCTGGGCTTGTTTCCTTGTGAAATTTCCTTGGATTTCCTTGATAAGTGTTCAGGCAACAGATCTGTAGGTACCTTGAAGACAGTTCATTGCTATGTAACCCATAAAGCAGCCTATTTTGAAAGGTCTTGCAAAAATATGGATATTTATAAGAACTTGGTTCAAGTTCTGGATCTATCACTTCCTTTTGTATATCACTTTACTCCTCTAAGCCTCAGTTTCCTTATCTTTTATATGATAAAATCATATTACACTACTGATTTAAGAGATTTTTGTAAACATTAGGACATGAAAAATGTGTTAACATTATGAACACTACACTTTCTGGGGGTACAATAGAATGGGAGTTAAAGGGAGAACTGAGAACCTAGTGACAAATTCAACTAGGGAGAACCTAGTGACAAATTCAACTTGGAAAGATTTCAGCATCTGCCACTCTCTAACTTTTCCAACTGGTTTCATGGTATTTGAAGGAAGTTAGCTCGGTAGAACCCCAGCTGACAGTCAAACTTGGCACCTGTAGCAGAGGTAACATCAACTGTGAAAATCACCGTTTCTTCCCTCCCGTCTCTATAAAACAAATCAAACATATATAAGGGATTTGAGCATTGGACCAAAAGCCATTCAGGCTTATAAGGGCACAGTTATTCATTTTTCAGTTGCATCTGACTCTTTGGGGAGCCCATTTGGGGTTTTCTTGGCGAAGATACTGAAGTGATTTGCCATTTCCTTCTCCAGCTCATTTTACAGATGAGGAAACTGAGGCAAACAGGATTAAGTGACTTGCTCAGGGTCACAGAGCTAGTAAATATCTGAGGTCAGATTTGAATTCAGGAAGATGAATCTTCCTGACTCCAAGCCCAGCACTTTAACTACTGCACCACCTAACTGCCCCTTATGAGGGCCACTTGAAGACAAAAGGTCTAAGTAAGTGATGAAAGGGGCAAATGATAGAAAATATTGAATGTCTTGGATTATGGAATTCCTTTTACCAAGATGGTACTCATTTGGATAATTCTATTTTAAAATATAAATGATGGACAGACCACGAGCAAACATTATGTTTGAGCTCACAAATTTCAATAAAGGACATCTGAAGGAACATGTCACAATTTTTAATCTTCCTAATGAGCAGGACTCCTTTAAGTTATAACAAAGAGAAAACGGAGGATCTACTAGTTTTCATGTCAAAACAGGCTCCAGTAAGATTTCAAAATACTTTAATCCTCACCTTGTAAACTTTAAAGAAATGTTGCCAAAATGATTCCAAGTAAAGAGAATAGCTAGTTCTAATGGAAGCCATACTATCAGGGTTCTTATCCTGGGTATGTGTGCTGGAGCCAAAGTACAATATCTCCATTTAAGTAGTTGCTGACTTAATTAGAAGGTATTTGGAAAGGCCTGGATTAAATACTCTTTTAATTTCACATCCTTTTTATTATTCTGCTTATTGAGGGAAATTCAAATGAACTTCCTATGTACACAAAAAATTGATATACTTGTGTGATTTTATATGCAATCCTTGTGTTAATAAGTCTCTCAAGACACAAAGGACCCAAAAATACCATGAGGAATTTCTCCTTCTCTCACTTCTCTGGCCTTCCCCTACCCACCCAGATAACCTAGGAACTTCCTGTCTGATACTACCCAGTAGGTTATTGGCCACTCCCCTTGTAAATGCCCAAGGCTCAAAAGATAAACAGATTTATTTACAGATAAAGAACACAAAGAGGGTCTATATCTCCTCCAAACCTCTCTCTGGGCTTCCTTTAAGTCTCAGCTAAAATCCTACCTTCTGTGGGAAGCATTTCCCTGTCCCCATTAATTCTAATGCCTTCCCTCTGTTAATTATCTCTAATTTATCCTGTATTTAGCTAGTTTTTATCATTTGTATATTGTCTCCCCAATTAGACTATGAGCTCCTTGAAAGCGGGGACTATCTTTGCCTTTCTTTGTACCCCTAGCACTGAGCAATGTATAGCACGTTGTAGGTGTTTAATAAATGGTTATTGACTAACATGAAGACTCAGTCAATTACACTATAGCCTAAGATGGCACTCCAGCAGAGGGTTCCTGTAATCATTCTTCCACATCAGTCTTCTCAGGGCAGCTAGGTGGCACAGTGGATAAAGCTCCAAACTTGGAGTCAGGAGGACTTGAGTTCAAATCCAGCCTCAGACACTTGACACTTACTAGTTGTATGACCCTGGACAAATCACTTAACCCCAATTGCCTCAGCAAAAAGAAAAAAAAAATTGGATACCATATCAGTCCTCTCTTCCATGGCTCCCTCCCTCCCTCTCCACCTGCCCTCTGCCTTCCCAGTGGTATTCTACTTGCAGGAGCTTCCTTTGCTGTTGTTCTGCCTCATACAGTTCTTCTTATATCCCAGCACATGTCTTTAGTCCCTTTCCCCCCACCAAAATCCTCTCCTCTTCATTAACCTGTGTAGATGGCACAATATTGTCTGCCTGGGGTTTGCTTCATTGTGTATAAGGTAGAACCATTTGTATGACTCTTCTCCTACGTGTTAAATCAACTAAAGTTCCTGGGAGCCACCACTAGATGGCATCAATCTAAAGTCCCTTTGCTTGGGAATCACTCACTCCGGGAAGAACACTCCATGGTCCACAAGCCATCAGAGTTAAGTTTTTAGCTCAAAGGCAGCTCCAGAATTATTTAAAAGGGTAAAATATACAGCTGAGAAATCCTTTTCCCCTACCACTTTGCAATACAGGTTATTCTATTTGTGAAAATATGTAGAGCTGTCCAACTTGAAATGCCCTGCTTGGGGAAGTAATGGTTTCCTTAACTGAAGCCTTCAGGCAGAGAATGGAAGACCATTTGCAAGCAATATTACAGATAAGATTCCTACTCATCTATAAGTTAAATTAGATGCCCTCAGAGTTACTTTCTAACTCTGAAATTCTTTTGATTTATTGGATACTTTTGTCCCCAGAATGTTGTATGTAAATCAATTTTTGTACATTGGCTCATATTTTAAATGCAGTACAGTATCTTGCTAGTTTAAAGAATTCCAAATAAAATGAACAATCACCTCCTTGCTTCCAATACTCTAAAGAATTTAGATTTATTAGAATGTCCAGCTCCCTAGCACAGTGCCTGGCAAATAGTATGTCCTTAATGCTGATTCATTGATTGATTACTCACTCATCCACTGACATAGTTTGCAAACCTCCCTATCACTCTCCTGTAGCTTAGGAGATAGATAGCCTTTGAAAGTTGTCCTGTCTAAAAATTCAGCTGGTGATCAGCTTATCCGAATTTAGGATGGTCCTTGGACAACAGAGATCAGGGCTATCACTTGACCCCTACTCTGTCTTTTCAGCTTAGTAATAATGATAACAACAACAATAACCAGAACTTTATATAGAACTTTAAAGTTTGCAGATCACTTTACATATATTATCTCTTTTGATCCTCTCAAGAACCCTGTGAGATTGTTGCTATTCTTATCCCCTTGAGGAAACTGAGGGACAAAGCTACACAAGCTAATAAGCTTGTAAGCCAGGATTTGAAGTCAGATCTTCATGAGTCCATGTTCTACATGCTATACCATACCCTGTATCATCTGGATGCCTCTAGTCATACTTGACAGAATTTGTCCTCTGCTTACATAGCCATGAAGGATCACCTCCATACCACAGGGAGGCATCAGAATGGGACTTTAGTGAGAGAATCCCTTCTTCATTTATCTTATTTGCAGCTGCATGTTCTTTTACTGGATCAGGATGCACATCAAATAGAAGATGCCTGAATTTCATAGAATGTCTTTTAAATTACAAACAGACCTACTTCTTCAGAACTTGATGAAGTGCTTGGAAGGATCCTAATCAGACTAAGTTGGCCAGACCTTCTTGCTTAAGTAAATACCGATTTGGGAATCAGAATAACTAGGCTGATTCCAAGTAAGAACTGTTTAAATTCTAATAGAATCAGTCTTATCACATGTCATGAAAATATTCTGCATACATTAATTACATAATCATGCAAAGGTCCTATGAAATAGAAACTCTCTCTCTCTCTCCTCCCCCTTCCTCTCTCTCCTTCTCTCTCCTCACCCCCCTTCTCTCCCTCCTCCCTCCCTCTTTCTGTGTGTGTGTGTGTGTCTCTGTATATCTGTCTTTCTCTCTCTCTCCCTTCCTTCCTCTCTCCCTCTATATATGAGTATCTCTCTATATGTGGATATATGGATATATACATATATGTAACTTACAACAATAAAACTTGTCAATAAAAAAAAACATCTTTGATATCAGTGATAATTGGGTTTAAATTTTACATAGTTAATAGATTTAGAGTCTGAAGGAACCAAATAGGCCATCTAACACACACACACACACACACACATTTAAAAGATGAGGAAGCTAAGACCCAAGGAAGTTATGCAACTTGCCCAAGGTCACGCAGGTAGTACAGGGAAGATCATCAAAGGAGAGATTTGAACTCTGGTTATCTGACTCCAGAGCAAGTGCTCCTTTTATTGCACCATGTTGCTTTCAATGCAGTGTTTTTGTCTTTTTGATGGGTGTATGGCACAGTACCTATGTATAGTACAGTTCCATATGCAGTCCTGGGGTATGAGAGGATACCATTGAATTTCTTTTGGCTACAGTTTGCCTTCTCAGCTGACTGGATGAAATAACTATGACCTTCCACCAGGGGGCAGACGTGGCAACAAATTGAATACCTGAATGGACCATTCAACCAAGCAGTACTTAAAGGAATAAACTCAAAATTTAGGCTCTCAGAGTGGAGTACTTTCTCACTAAAAAAGTTGTTTGGTTTAATAAATGCACATACACACACACACACACACACATACACACACACACCTGACCTATTATTCATTATTTTTCCAAGCCTGTGGAAACTAGAAACTCGCTCTTCCAGTATATATCATCATTTGAAGCTGCATAACATAATTCATAAAAATGAATTTTAATCCTGCCTCTGACACTTATTAGCTGTGTGACTTTGGGCAATTCATTTAACATCCCTGAACCTGCAAATTGAGTGTGTCTAGACTAGACCTCTCTAGGGTCCCTTTAGCTGCAAATCTATGATCCTATCAACCATTCTGTAATTTACTGACATAGAATTACCCAGGGCATTGTGACTTGCATAGGGTCACACAGACAGTATGTGTCAGAGACAGGACTAGAACCCAGGCTAAACTCAAAAGCAGGTCCTCTATCCCCCATCTATCCTAACTCTTACCCATTGTTTATTATATTATCTTAAAGTGAAATTTTCCCTGGGTAGATTATTAAGCTATAGAAAGAAGGCATTGTCTGCCTCAAAACAGCTCATTAGAGTACCATCACAGGTACATGTGAAGGAGGATAAATCATTGATCCTTTTTTTATATTAGGAGCTGAGGACATGGGGGAAGGGACAAAAAGCAGAGTTCAGGTAGCAGAAAAATAAGAAGTAAAATCAACCCTTAGATTCTCTCCCAAACTAAAACAAACTCTAAAAAAAAAGGCCCACACACTATGAAATGGTAATCATATAGTTTTATAATTATATATGACTTAATTGCTTTGAAATTAAAGTTTTTTTAAACATTCCCCAACTTTGGAACTTGAAAGGAAGTATGCCATCCTAGGTGCAAAGATGCAGCACTCTTCTTTCTCTCCAGCCCCTATTACTTTGTTATGCATTCTTTTAGACTTTCTTTACACTACTCTATCCTCTTCTAGTAACCCATGCATTTAATCCACATTTTTAGGGACTGTCGTTTGGACCATGGCACTAATCTACAGATCTGCAGAATTGAACAAGAACTTAACTAGCCTAACCATTGTCCATGTAGAGGTGATGACTGATGTTTTGATCTAAGCATGTCTCAAGGATAGGCCTAGATAAAGCCACTCTGCTGGGTTGTGTGGTAATTGAACCAGAGCATCAACAGATTAAAAGGATCAAAGGAGTTCCAGTGGAAGGCAGCACAGAGCTCAACTACTCCTACCATACACGAACAGTAATTTCCTCTGCGATGCCCCTGACAAAGAGTCACCTAGCTTTCACTTAATGACTTCTCAGTGATGAACAACTTACTCCTTCTTGGGGCATATTCTTACTGTTGGGAAGTTTTTCCTCAAATCTAATTGAGCTCTCCCTATCTGCAGCTCCCATCCACTGTTCCTAGTTTAGCCTTCTGAGCCATGTAGAACAAATCACATCCCATTTCCACATGGCATCCCTTCAAATACCTAAAATATTTCAGGATATGTGTTAATGGTAAATGTTGAAGGCTCATATTTCCTAATGGTCAACGGATTATTCTTCACAAGTTGCACATTGTTGATAAATAATATCTGTGTCTCTTCCCCTGTATCCATAGCTCCTAATATAAAAAAAAAAGGTCCACTGCCTTATCCTCTTGCTTGAAAGCTGTGATGGCACTCTAGTGAGCTATTTACTTCTGTACTTGGATGGATCTGTGATCTCATCAATATATGGCAGGGTGCAAACTCATAGTTTCCTTTTCATCCTGTCTTGTCCATACCTTCCTATGAATTCTCCATGGACTGTCCACTCAATATTCTGGGCTGTTCCTCTAGATCCTTTGACTTTACATCATCATAGCACATTGGCCATCCACCTGTTAGTTCTTGCTTTCAATACATAATAGAGTGCTTTTTCAGTCATTTATCTCTTTGATGATAACTTTAAAAATCATTATTCATACAGTTTGGTCTAAAGTAACAGATGCTTCCCAACGAATGCCCAAACACCCCAACAAAGTACATTCCACAGAAGTTAGTTTATCTATTGGTATCAGAAACAAGGAAACTTCTCCTTTAGTGCTAATTGCATGATACTAACATTTTCCATTGTGTTTCATTGGAGTTTTGTTTCCTGTATATGTTTACGTCATTTATATTATTTTAGTGATCACATGTATCCTTTTCACTCTTCTTTATCCCTTCTCTCTTGCTTTATAAAAGCATTTCTATGTTTCTTCGAATTCTTTGTATTTGTTATTACTTATAGTACAGGAATATTATATTATAATCATATGCCAAAGTTCGTTCAGGCTTCCTCTATTCATTGGGCACATATTTTTCCCAGATTTTTTTTTATCACAAATCGTGCTCCTATAAATACTTTTGTGCATATGGATCTTTTCTTGCTGTCAGGAACCTCCTTGAGGCATAGCTCCAGTAGCAGAAGCACTGGTTCAAAAGGGTATGAATGATATAGTCATTATCATTCGCATCATGCCAGATTTTTTTTCTGGAATGGTAAACCCATTCACAGTTGCCTGGGAAATGAAATTCTGTGCCTGTCTTCCTTGTAGTCCCTTCAACTATGACTCTTCCCATATTTTATAAGCTTTGCTAACTTGATGTATGATACAATACAATGCAATACAATACAATACAATACAATACAATACAATACAATACAGGGTTACTTTAATTTGCATCTTTTTGATTATTAGTAATTTTGAACAATTATGCAAATAGCTACTGATGGCTTCCATTTCTTCTTCTGAAAACAGTTGTCCTATTAATATCTTTTAGCTACCATCTTGGTCATACATCTTCACAGGTCATAAGCTGCAACTAGTTCCACCTGCCATGGAGCTCTTCCATGCCCACTGGGCAGTGTTGTTTCTTTGAATATTTAAGTAGTGCATGCTTTGCAGCCATGTGGCATCACCAGAAGTTACTTCATGATATTTTAAATGATAGATTTTTGATTTGTGGAGAAGTTTGGAGTCATTAAAAGCACTTCTCGTTGTTCTTGAGTTGTTTCAGTCATGTCTGACTCTTTGTGACCCCATTTGGGGCTTTCTTGGCAAAGTTACTGGAATGGTTTGCCATTTCCTTCTCCAGTTCATGAGGACGAATCATCCTCATGCTCTGAATGAGAAATATGAGGCAAACAGGATCAAGTGACTTGCCCAGGGTCACACAGCTAGTAAGTGTCTAAGGCCAGATTTGAACTCAAGAACAGTCTTCCTGACTCCATGCCACACTGTCTATAAATTGTGCCACCTACCTGCCCCAAAGCACTCTGCGTTTCTCAGATACTACCCCAAATTTATATTTCCCAAACATAACATAACCTACTCTTTTCCTCTTACTCAATTCTGGGTCTAGTGTATTGTCTAGATGGATTCTTTCCATGATTTATGTACTAAAGAAAGCTCTATAGACTGTTCAGCCAGTGGCATAGCATAGTTTTAACAGCAGGCCATTCTTTATTTTTCATCCTTTTGATTTTTGACATATAGATAGTTAGGCCAAATTCTTTTGAGGGATTTGGGAGTCAGTCAACAAGCATTTATTAATGGGTCAGGCACTATGCTAAGCCTTTAGGACAAAGAAAGGCAGAAACAAGGAGCTCACATTCAAACACCAACTAGGTGGTTCAGAGGGTAGAGCACTGGATTGGAATCAGGAAGACCAGAGTTCAAATCTAGCCTCAGCTGGCTTACTACCCGAACGACCCTGGGCAAGATGCTTAACCTCTGTTAGCCTTACTTTTTCTCAACTGTAAATTTGAGATTATAACAGCACCTACCTCACAGGTGTTTTGTGACATTCAAATGAGATACTATTTGTGAAGCACTTAGCATAGTACATGGCATATAGTAGATGCTATCAAAATGCTTATTCTCTTCCCCTGATAACGGAGACAACGTGCAAATAACTGTGTATATGAAAGATATATACCATGTAAATAAGAGGTAGTCTCATAGGGAAGACACTAGTAGTGGGGAGGAGAGTAGGCTTGAAGAAAATGGAATTTTTGAGCTGAGTCTGAAGAAAACCAGGGAAGCTGGGAGGCAGAAGTGAGGAGGGAGAACATTGTAGGGTGAGGAACAGTACGTAAAAGTTGGGAAATTGGAGCATGATCTTGATTTTGTCCAGTTACACTTCCCACCTTTGTTTACTTTAGAGCAATTGCACAACTTTTTCACGAAGCATATAGACGCTGTGATTTTCGGGTATAAATGCAGTCGCTCTATTTTCATTCATGGAGAAGAAAGAATTAGAGAAATTTGGATGCATCTTTTCTATTTTTTGCCTCTGGTCCTTCCAATTTCATCCCCCTTAAATGCTTTCAGGATGATCTGGTTTAATTGGTTTTCTTGACAAGCTTTCTCCAATTTCGTGTTTCTCTTTTTGCTCCTAATCCTGCATGATCCTCTTCTGTAAAATTTCACAAACACATCTGTATTCCAAACTGGCATTCCCCTTCCCTGACATTTTCTTTGTTTGGCAAGGAGATCAAGCATTTGCTAACTTGGGCAGGTTCTACATTCTTTTAACCTCCCCCCTTGGCAATTGATTTACATCACTTAAACTTCCTTAGGAAATGGTGATAATCTTTGTTGATGTCTGTCCCCTAGTCTATTTCTCTATTTTGTCTTGAAAAATGTATTTAAATAATTTAGAGCTGTTTCATCTGCATACTGTTTCTTTTCATTTCATTCTTTTAGTTCAGTCTTAATTTCATTCAGTCTGTATAGAAACAGCCAATTCAGAAATTATTTCCTTGTTGGTGATCGTTTTCTGTCTGTTAAAACATAGGTAGTTAATTTTTTTTTTATAACGTGTCTTGGTGCTTCCCATGTCCTGTGCTTCTCAAATTTCCACTTAAAAAAAATCCATGTTATATTGTCACTAGGTTTCTGTGTTACCTATAAGCCTTTATTTTAGGTTCTTAAATCCAAGCCATATTTTTCAATAATTTTTTTTGCTGCTTTCTCAGCTGCATCAAAGTCACAAAGTATTTAAGTATATATTGATTTCTCAATTTGTTGTTTTAATCAAGTTTTTCTCAGAATTCTTTTACCTGCTCATTCTCTGCACCAGATGTGGACTCATAAGCTACAATTATTTTCACAGTGGTCTTTTTTACAAGTGCTCGTGATGAGCATGGCACACAGATTAACTTCCCATATCCCATAAAATGATATAGACACAAGATAATATCAACTCCACCAGCTATTTTATTAGCTTCTCCGAGGAGAACCTGGGAGCTAAACTTCCATTTACCTTCAACTTCCTTTTGTCTTCTAGTTTCATTTTTATTAAAAATGCCACAACTAAGGTAGGGTGACTATAGTTTTGCCCCAGGGTGCCTACATTTAGAGAACGCGGACAACACTTACACACTTCCATAGCTAGAAACGACTAAGCTCAGCACTTAGCATGAATAATTAATTAAGATAGGGACCTGCTAGGTGGACAACTTATTCCCTTGTACACTAGGTGATCTCCCTCAGCCTACCTGCCTGGCTCCCATCACTCACCATGTCCTCAGCAGTTGTGACTTTACAGTGTCCTAGATTCTCTGTCCTTTCCCTGAGATACACCCAGACTCTATGCCCATGAGGTGTGGTGTCTTATATTCTCCCATCACTTTTAAAACTAATTGGAAAGAAACTTTCATGCTACTTACTTACTCTGGCAAAAAAAATTTTAATCTTGTCTGTGCCCCCAAAATGCTACATATGGCTCTGGATTCAGTTCCTGTAACACAATGCCCATTCATTGTTACTGTACAAATAACACACTTTTAGTACACCAATAGTTGGGCTGATGTTTATAGATAATCTACAAATTACATGTTTCTCAGCAAAAGAGGAATAATTAAGAATTTCTTCACTTGTCAGGGCTGGGCAGGGGGAGCAGTCGAAGACAATACACCCTCCCATACACATATTGTTGGAGACAAAAGTCTGTGGGAGGATGAGGGGTGGTAGAAGACATAGTAGGTAGGAAACCTCAGGGTCCTGAACGCTCTACAAATATGCTGCTCTGGGCAAGTGGAAGTTCTTTCATAGACCAGGGCTTTCCTGGGAATAGGAGGTATTACAAGGTCTGACTCTCTGGGAAACAGAGATTAGACTGCTCTGGGATGGCATAATCTTGTGGACTTCATTCCTGCTGGCAAGAGAGGCCTCTGAAGGAACCCTGGGAAATCTAATGACAAGGACCAGGCTTCTCTGGGGAACTTTCTCCAGGCTACCCCACTTCTTTCCATGAAGCATAATAAGATTCTTTCCCCATCCTCCAAGAAACAGTTTCCCTTGAGGATGGTGCCTCAAAAAAGTCCTTGCTGTACCACCTTAGCTAAAGCTTTTTTTTAGCACTTCCTGTCCCCCTTTCCCACCATTCCATCATTGCCACTCCTAGAATAGAAGAGGGATTACCAGGACTAATGGCCATTTTGCTTTTTCATTTGATTATTAGGTTGCTATATCAAAATGATGCGTCATGTACTGGCCAACCTGTCACCAGCCTCCTTTCATTTACTCAGTCTGGTTATCAAAGCAGAATCACTCTCTCTCCTGTGATGATCCTCAAAGCTTTTATAGGATATTAGAACCTGAAAACCTTGTTCCCCATTGGCATAACCTTTGAGAACTTATGTCATCAGGAGCAGACTTTGGAGAAAGAACATTACAATGTCATAATAAATAAAACAATACCTCATACTTACCTAGCACATAATTTGTAAGGAACTTTCATGTCTATTGCCAAACAAGACCAAATGAGATGATATATGTGAAGTTCTTTGTAAGACTTATTATAGTGTTATCAAAGTGTCAGCTGTAAGTAATATTGTTTTGTTTTAACTTCTCAGTATTAGGATAGTTATTATTATACCCAGTTTAAAGATGAGGAAACTAAAGCTTAGAAAAATTCAATGATTTCCCCAAGATCATATTGACTGTAAATGATGGAGTTGCAATTAAAGCTCAGATCTTCTGACTTCTAACCTATATACTTTACCACATCGTGTTGGTCTAACCAAAGGGCAGCTCAGTAGCACAGTGGATAGAGCACTGGGCTAGGAGTCAGGATAACCTGAGTTCTAATCTGGCCTCAGACACTTACTGTGTGACTCTGGGCAAGTCGTTTAACCCTATTTGCCTCAGTTTCCTCCTCTGTAAATTGAGCTGGAGAAGGAAATGGCAAACCACTCTGATATCTTTGCCAAGAAAACCCCAGGGGGCAGCTAGGTGGTGCAGTGAATAGAGCACCAGCCCTGAAGTCAGGAGGACCTGAGTTCAAATCCAGCCTCAGACCAAACACTTCACACTTACTAGCTGTGTGATCCTGGGCAAGTCACTTAACCCCAATTGCCTAAAAAGAAAAAAAAGAAAACCCCAGTTGGGCTTATGAAGAGTCAGATGTGATTGAAATGACTGAAAAACAAACTTCAGAACTCTAAATATTTGAAGATGATTCTTTTCTCTCCACAATTTAACAAGACTTTTTTTCTGACTGTTTATGTGGTGATCCTTCACGTGGCATCATCCACTCTTTTTACTCACTCTTCTATGTCCCTGAAGCACCTTGCCTGTCTTCATTTTCGGTGTTCTGTATCCATGATGGTATTCCAAATGAAATCTAAAAGCTTGTGATGTGGGGTCAAGCTACCACCCTTGTGGTTCCTACACCTCCCACCTGACCCAGATACATATATGTTTTTCAATGCTTTACCACTTCGATTGTTAGGGAGGGTTCTAAAGGAACCCTGGGAAAAATAACATCCTGAGAAGCAGTAGAAACGCTGGGCTTACGTCTCCAACACCTACTATCCATGAAACATGGTCAAACCTCTTAACTTCTTAGTGCCACAGACACTTCTCCAAGACTCTAAAGCTACAAATCTTCACAAATGGAGGGGAGTTTTTGCTTTTGTTTTCCACTGGGAGTATTACATACTGCTGAAATCATAGATCTGGAAGCTAGATAGATAGATATGATTAGATAGATAGACAGGTAGATAGGTTAATAGATATGATTAGATAAATAGATAGGTAGATAGATATGATTAGATAGATAGACAATCATATGGACAGATAGATTCCTAAAAAATGTTTTATATGTCTACCAAATTTCATTGTTTAGTTAAGTTTAGTGAACCTAGGGGTTTTCTCTGCCCAATAATCTAGGGAGGAAAGAAAAACCATTTTCCTGGGAAGTATATTTCTTTGCTCCCATCACTTTATATCCTGCACCTACTCCTCATCTCCCCTGACTTATATGTACATAAAGAAAAAAAATGCCCTCTCACTTTTTAAACAGCTGAAATTTCAGGTTGAATCATGATTTCTTAGCCAAGGACATCACCCCCATTCCCCTATACATACACATGCACACACACATACACAGAGGGTTAGAGTCTTTGGATAAATTTTAAGAAGTCCATTAACTTGGGATGAGAAAAAAATGCATCTTTATTTTCACTAATTTCTAACTGATCTTTAGCATTTCTTTCCATTATAATTTTTTAAAAATTCATTATTCTGAGAAGGGATTTCATAGGCTTCGCTACATTGCCAAAAGTATCCATGACACACACAAAAATGGTAGATGATGAGAGAATAGTAGTTCAATGATCTATCTCAGGGGAAACAAAGCTTATGGAATGAGACAGTTTGGTATTGTGGAAGGAGCATTGGACTTTAAATCAGAAGGCCTGGATTTGAGTTCCAGCTTGCCTACTCTTTATGTGACCCTGGGGTGGAACTAGATGATCTTCCATAGCCAAGTAGGTAAAGGTTTAACTACTGGATCTACAAAAATGCACAACACACTTCTAAGTTTAATCTGCATTAACATTTTCACCATCATTTTCTTAAGTCTAGACAATCAGCAAAACCAAAAAACAAGGCCAGATTTGTAGCATCTGCTGACTTCTGAGATATAAATGCTTGCAGAAAATTTAACAATCAGCTCTCCCAAACCTAGATCTCCCAAACCTAGATGAGCTGATTCTAGCATACCCTTAGCTTCCAATTTTCATAGTCTATATAATACTTTCAGTCTGTGAGACCAGAAGAAAAGGAAAAGAAAGAGGGAAAAAACAGAATGAAGGAGAAAACAAGAAGGGAGAATCATTGAAACCATTACAGTGGGACTGCTTGATGGTTTGCTATTTCTCTCCTGCCTCTCCCTGTAAGAAGGTGAATATTATCACTGTCAAGAAAGTTCTGTGCAGGGATCCAACTGAACTTTTGATGAAAGCATGCTCTGTTCCCTAGGAAAACTCCCATGGCAATACTGCCTAGGAATATT
Organism: Phascolarctos cinereus; assembly: GCF_003287225.1. NCBI lineage: Eukaryota > Metazoa > Chordata > Mammalia > Diprotodontia > Phascolarctidae > Phascolarctos > Phascolarctos cinereus. The sequence continues at coordinate 160,110,151 of NW_027555514.1, forward strand.
TCTCTGGGAAGAGATTTAACAAAAAATCACAATTCAACTCTTCTACCTCCCTTCTCTGTTAATCTCTGTTATCACTGCAAATCATGAATTTGCAAACCAAGAGAAAATCATTGGTCCTTCTCCCAGGAGGGCAGTGGGGTTTTTAGTTAAGACTGATGACTTAGTGGCTGTAAATTTTTATCTCAGCTCTGCCACTTGTTATAAGATTGAATCCCTATCTGCTGTGGTACAATGGTGTCATCATGCATGAAACAACTGTTTTGGAGAAGTGATGGTCAAGATGATTTTAAAATGCCTTGCGAGGGAAGATTACTAAGTAATAACACACTAAGGGCCTAAAATCTTAAGGCAAGGAATATTTTCTTGTCATCTTTGAAAGCCTGCCTATTTTCTGTCATACAGATAGTTTAATAAATATTGGATTTAAAATGAAGTAAGGAAGTTGATCAAAAAAACTAAATACATACTTCCCCAGCGTAACTTTGTGTTGACCCAAAAAGATCACATACCCACGTCACCATTTTTTTTTAATCTCTGTACTCAGATTGCTCAGCAGGAATACCAAAAAGGCCAAGAACAAATCATAGTGGTCACCCCTTAAAAGCGAATTAAATAATACCTTTGTATTTGTAGTTGTAGAACCAAAGTGTCCAGTTTTTGTGGGTGAGCTTTATTATTATAGCATCTATCACCATACCTTAGGCAGCTGGGTGGCACAGTGGATAGAGCACTTGGCTTGGAGTCAGGAAGACTCATCTTCCTGAGTTCAAATCTGGCCTCAGACACTTACTAGCTGTGTTACCCTGGGCAAGTCACTTAACCCTGTTTGCCTCAGTTTCTTCATCTGTAACATGAGCTGGAAAAGGAAATGGCAAACCATTCCAGTATCTTTGCCAAAAGAGAAAACCCAAATGAGGTTACAAAGAGTTGGGCATGACTGAAATGACTCAACAGTCACCATAAGGGGAGGTGCTTAGTAGAACTTTGTTCACTGAGTGGTTCTTAGACCCAGAGACCAGCAATTAGGAAACGAGCAGCAAACCACTAGGCTCAGTATCCACATGTGCTCTCTTGAGGGTAGTTAAGGTCAAAGAAGAAAAGAATTCATAGGATCATAGATTCAGAACTAGAAGGGAATAGAGAGGCCAACCCCTTCCTTTTACAGACAAGAAAGGTGAGTCCTTGGAAGCTGAAGACACTAGCCCAGAGATGGGGAACCTGAGGCCTCAAGGCCACGTATGGCCATACTTGAGGACCCAGAGGACCACACGCGGTCTCAAGGCCACAGGTTCCCCACCTGTGCACTAGCCTAAGGTCACACAGTAAAAATCAGTTTATCTGACACCAAAGCCAGCTCTCTGCTCTATATTGTATATACTGGAGACTGTATCTGCTCAACTTCCTCATAGCATTCTCATTGGCCAGAGGATTCTAAGAATTAAAGAATAACGATTAGTACATAGTATATAGAGGCATTGTGGCGTGGAGAATAGAGAGCTGGCCTTGAATCTAGTAAAGTATTTAATCTCTCAGTGTGCTAAGCAATTCTCCAAGACTATAGGTTGCAGAGAAGATATCGAGCTGCATTGGTAAAGGGAGTTTACTCACAGGGAGTTCCCTTTGATAGAGAGAAATCACAGGTCCAGGCCTTATCCCTATTGGTCATATGGCATATTATTGTCCATTAACATAAGTACTCTTCATAGGAGATTCTCTTAAGTGCTTTTCCTATGAGCAAATAGAATCAACATCATTTTATAGGTAGGAAGCTAAGGCAAAGGAGTAATCAAGGAAGAAATTAGAGTTCACCCTTCGGAATCTCAGTTCTCGTCTCTTTTCATGAGACTTTTCTGAGGACCTTATAAAAAGTCAGGTAGAATCCTCTTGGTGGCTACTTAATGTGTATTGTCTGTGGTGGCCTCAAGTCCTTTGTGTGCTTAGGACTTCACAGTGATAGTTGGCTCAAAATCATAAGGAAGGAAGGAAGGAAGGAAGGAAGGAAGGAAGGAAGGAAGGAAGGAAGGAAGGAAAGAAGGAAGGAAGGAAGAAAGAAAGAAAGAAAGAAAGAAAGAAAGAAAGAAAGAAAGAAAGAAAGAAAGAAAGAAAGAAAGAAAGAAAGAAAGAAAGAAAGAAAGAAAGAAAGAAAGAAAGAAAGAAAGAAAGACATTCCTGTGAGAAAGTTAGAGAACCATTTCTCAGCACGAACACCATGTAACCCAAGTGGATCAGTAAGTAAACATGAGATGACTTGTTTCCAAAAAAACTGGCAATGTAAAGAAGGAGGAATTATGCAAGATCGCATCAGCCTTGCTTATCCTGCATCCCGGTCCCTGTTCGCCGGGGGGCAGACTCAGCACAGCTATTATGGGTTGTGCAATGAGCTGTGGAGGTTACTAGCACAGAGGCAGATAACATGTTTGGCTGAACTTGGGCCTCAGGACCCATTTTCATGCTTCCCACACACTAACACCATCCTGCCTGCCACAAAAGCAAAACAAAATGCAGTCTTGCTAAAGAATCTTGCGAAAATGTCTGTGAAATCCCAAAAGGAGGAAGCGGAGCAATGGAATTCAGTTTGCCTGCAAATTCTGACATGTTACAAGGATGTTTTCTGCTGTAAGAAGCTTTATTGCTTTACTGCTTACCTCCCTCAGAACTGGATGGCTAAGAGCTATAGGTGATAGTTGTGGAGATTCACCAGAGAAATACTAGGGCCTGTCTTATATGGGATTGAGTTGGGAAAGTATGCCTCATCTTAATTTTTCAACCCAATATTTCTCTTGGAAATCAATTCTTTAATTATTTAGAATTAATTCATTAATTTGTTTTTAGTTTTCAATATTCATTTTCATAAGATTGTAAGTTCTAAATTTCTCCCCCTCCCTTCACTCATTCTTCCCCAAGATGGCATACAATCTGATATAGGCTATACATGTGTGATCATATTAACATATTTCCACATTAGTCATGTTATGAAAGAAGAATCAGAACAAAAGGGAAAAACCATGAGAAAGAAAAAACAAAAAACAACAACAACAAAAAAAGAAAAAATAGTATGCTTTGATCTGCATTCGGACTCCATAGTTCTTTCTCTGATGTGGATAGCATTTTCCATAGTAACAACAACACTGTGCGATGAATGACTTTGTTAGATTTAGCTCTTCTGAGCAATGCAGTTATCTAAGACAGTTCCAAAAGACAGTCATTCATCACACAATGTTGCTGTTACTATGTACAATGTTCTCCTGGTTCTGCTCACTTCACTTAGCATCAGTTCATGCAAGTCTTTCCAGGTTTTTCTATAATTCTATAATTTGTAGCTGAAGAAAAGTGATTTTTGTGGAAGATGCTCAAGGTGAGCATTCATAAGGTGACAGCTGGGAGCTTGATGGTCAGAACTTTGGGGAGAAATAAAGGAGGTAGGAAAGACGATAGAATTTAAGACTTTCAGAGCTGGTGAGGACTTCCACCCCCAATGTCTTTGGGGAAAGTGGGTTACACCTGATACATAGAATTCATAGAGCTGAAAGGGATCCCAGAGGTCATCTGCTCCTATCCCTTCATTTTGTAAATAAAGAAACTGAGGCCCAGAGACAAGCAGTGATTTGCCTAAGAACCCACAGGTAAAAATTGACAGGGCTGGGATCTGAGTTTGGGGCCTCTGACTCCAAAAACCAGTGCTCTTTCTGCTGTGCCGCACAGTTGTTCAAGAGCTGTTCATTTGAAACATCCCCTTGGGATCTTCAGATGAAAGTCTTTGTAGATGGTAACTTAGTTTGAAGCTTCTTTTTTAGCATGTCATCACATAAGTGAATGCTGAATGATAGAAATAACTTTCCTTTCTCCCACGCTCCAAACTCACATTTCGTTCACTCTCTCACTGCTTCCTGCAAAGAGTCATATTTCAAGTTCCTATGCAGGACAGTCTTTCCAAGAATCAAAGATCACTATATCTACACATAATTGGACAGCAAGTAATCATAGCTGACATGTATATAGATAGGGCTTTAAGAATTTTAAAAAGTACTTTACATGCATTATCCTCTTTGCCCCTCAGAATAGCTCAGGGAAGGAGGTACCTAAAGATATTATTCCCCCATTTTACATATAAAAAAGCTAAGGCTGAGGAGAATAAGGACAAACACATGGTTACAGGTGGGAAATGGTATTTGAACAGATATTTGTACTGATACCAAGCATGGTTCACTTTCACCCCATGACATTTCATTGCTAACAGTACAGACTGCTTAGCACTTTAAAATGCAAGTTGCCATACCCACCACTGCATCCTAGGCAGAGCTCTGGAAATAAGGTACAGGAAATAGCCATAGTGGGAAGCTCTGAACAGCTGTTTCAGATCACTGGAGGCCCCAGCATTGGGCTATGAATTCAAGAAATTTAGGGAAACTCCTTACTACCAGTCCATATTTCATTATGCCAGCCAAAAAAGTGAATGAGCCTAAAAGCTGTCTTTCTTGATCTATCCTTTCCTGTTCTCCTTCCATGCTCCCTCTGGCCTTTCCAAGGGAAAGACAAAAGTCTGATTTCTTTTTTGTAAAAACTGGGATTTTTGCTTATGCTCTTTGTAGTCTCAGTCAGTTTGTGTCTCTGCTCGAGCAAAGACACATAAGATGAGGCACTTCCACGTGGTTACACAAGTCAGAGAAGAAAAGTGGGAGCTCTCTATGACAGCAAATTTCTGGTAATTTTTTAAGTGCTATGAGGACGTTGGCTTTCAGATCTTAATATACAGTGGAAGGTGTGCAGGATGAAGTATGAGAGTAGAGGATTATTTCATGCCTTTGTAGTGGAATTGTAGAAAGAAAATTAGCCAGGATGGTAAATGGTAGACAGGCAGAAGGAGAAGGCAGGGCTTGGTGATAACTGAGTTGATAGTGAATTCTTTTAACATTTAATTAAACTCCCCCTTTATGTTTTGTGTCATGTAAGTGCCATTCCAATACCTGCCTCATCTTCTGTTGGATGTCTTCCTGTTGATACTTTTTTGGGTGTATTGAGGAGAGATGATCCAACCCTATGATTTCCTTAGTGTTTGGAATTCTTGATGTATAAAATCTTTCTAACAATGCATTTTGTCAACACATCTATAACTCTGTCTTACAGAGTTAGCCTAGGGTATTGAGAAGTTACAACTTGCCTGTGGTATGTTTCAGGAATAGGACTTCAATACAAGCTTTCCATACTCCAAGGCCAGGCCTCCATGTATTCTACCATTTGCCTCTCATTGACTCTACACTTGCTCAAAAGTAAAGAATAGTAGTAATAGTCTGGGCAGCCCAGTGGCATAGTGGATAGAGTGCTGGCCCTGGAGATGGAAAGACTCATTTTCTTGAGTTCAGATCTGACCTCAGACATTTACTAGCTGTGCGACCCTGAGTAAGTCACTTAACCCTGTTTGTCTCAGTTTCTTCATCTGTAAAATAAGCTAGAGAAGGAAATCACAAAACCACACCGATATCTTTGCCAAGAGGAACCCAAATGGAGTCACAAAGAGTCAGATGTGACTAAAACAACAACAAAAGGAGTAATAGTAATGAGAGGCAATATGCCATCATGGAACAACAGCTGGCCTTAGAGCCAAAAAGGCCTAGGTTCAAGTCTTACATCTGACATTGGTTTTGTGACCTTGGACAAGTCACTTAACCTCTAACTTTAGGCAACTCTCAAGGACTCTAGTCACATTAAAGATGCCAACTTGAATTAGTAGAGGAAATTCCCTCATCTGGAATTTCCCTATATGAGTGAAGTCATAGGTCCAGGCCCTTTCCCTGTCCCTAGCAATGTTGTTGTTACTTTTTTCAGTCGTGTCTGACTCTTTGCAACCCTATTTGAGGTTTTCTTGACATAGATGCTGGAGTAGTTTGCCCTTTCCTTCTTCAGTTCAATTTATAGATTAGGAAAATGAGGCAAATGGTGTTAAATGACTTACCCAGGGTCACACAGCTAATAAGTATCTGAAGCCACATTTGAACTTACGTCTTCCTGATTCTAGACCCAGAATTCTATCCACTGCAACACCTAGCTACCCTATTCCTAGTAATAATGAAACTATAATATTCATCCTCTTATGTATCAGCTTCTCAGGTTTGTGGAATGTCCTTGCCCATTGCTTCTCTTTCTCCTCCTTCCTCCCACTGCTCATATTTTAAATGTTTCACTGTTTATTACTAGCTCCACTAATAAGTGGACAGATGCACAAAGAAAGCAGGAAATCCAATTGGCCAAATTTGCTAATGGGTGCATGTTCTGATAATGAGCCTGTTTGGGAACAAGTAGAAAAACACCAGCCAGAGTGAAGTTTAGAGTTGTTTCTATACATGTGAATATGTTGTCCATCATCGTCATAGATAACTGTACATATTACAGCTGGTACAGCTAATTTCCGCTTACGGGCTCGTGTTCGCCATTTGGCCAGACAACCATCTGATGTTCCATACAAACCAAATCAAAAGAAAATTTCTTCTTCCCTCTCTTGCCCCAATGTGATTCCAGTTAAGGTGAAAATCATGAAATGAAAGGTGGCTTCACATTTCAAGACACTGTTTTCTGGTGTTTGGCTTGCTCTTCACTCTCGTGTTAAACATTAGCCCCATAGTGAACATTAAGTGCAAGCTGGGGGTTAATATGTGACAGAGGATATACAAATACAAATACACATGCTATCACGTATCCAGCCAGTTAGTGGGAAAGGAAGTGACAGCAGTAGGAATGGAAATGATTTATTTCTGCAACCCTAGTTGATGTTTTGGTTAAATCATTTGTAGACTGTTAAATGATTTACATTCTGGTGGGACTGAAGAGTCCCAGGACTGTGATTCCAGGCATTCTTCCCCATTTCAACCCACTGGCATCATATATCAATTACAATGTCCATAAAACATTCTAAAATATAGAGTTATTGATGTTGATTCTCCCATATTATTATCTCCCATGTTCTCCCATTAATTCTCTTATCCCAACCCTCCAAAGCAGCCAGTGGCAAATATTATCATTGTTATTTTTAACAAGAAATACCGGAGACAGAAAGTGACTCAGTAACTTGCTTAGTGCGACCTTCCTTCCTTAAAAGATTCCACTCTGCACGGGCTCATGTTGACACTAGGAGAAAAAAAAAATCTAGCCAATTCCTAAATTGAGCTGAATTTATAGAATCCAAGCATGTGATTCTATAGTGAAAAATGATAATTTCTTACAAAATCTCAGAACTGGGAAGGACCTCAGAAATTATCTAGTCCAACTCTCCCTTAAGTAGGAATCCCTCTACAACAAGTGATCACTCAGGCTCTTCTTGAAGACCACCAATGAGAAGGAAATCAGTACCTATTGAGAAGTAGTTAGTTCCCTTTGGGAGAGTCCATTAGGAAATTTTTCCTTAGATCAAGCCTACATCTGCTTCCCAGCAATCTTCTACTCATTGCTTCGCTTTTGGATTTCCCTTTGGGGCCAAACAGAACACATCCAGTCCATTTTCCACATGATGGTCTTTCACATAATTGAAGGTAGCAATCACATTCTGTCCTTCAGGCCAAAGATACTCACGTCCTGCAACCAATCCTTGTTTGGCATGGTTTCCAGAATCCTCACCATTCTGGGCAGTTTTTCTAAATGTATTTTTGCTTGGCAGTGTTCTACCTAAAATGGCACTCAGAATTGAGTACTCTAATTCAGAGCTGGTCTGACCATGACAGAACACAGTGGCAGCATTGACTTCCTCATCATGTGCACTAGTCCTCTATTTAGCCAAAAATCACTTAAGCATTTTTGATCTGCCAACTCATGCTACCAACTCTGTCATCCTACTTAACAAATTAACAGAAATGTGCAAACAAGATAATTCCTAAACTTAGATTTCATCAATATATTGACAAAACAGTGGAGACAGAGGACTGCACCCAAGAGCCAACAGACTTGGGTTTGAGTCAGGACTGTGCCATGTGAGCAAGTCACTTGATTTCTCTGAGCTTCAGTTTGTCTACAATCAACATGTTAGGGATAAGAATGCTTGCTTGGGTGGCTGGGTGCCACAATAGGTTAGAATGCTGAGCCTGAAGTCAGGAAGACTTACATTCCTGAGTTCAAATCTGGCCTCTGACATGTATAGCTGTGTGACCCTGGACAAGTCACTTAATCCCTGTTTGCCTCAGTTTCCTCATCTGTAAAATGAGCTGGAGAAGGAAATGGCAAAACACTCCAGTATCTTTGCTGAGGAAACCCCAAATGGAGTCATGAAGAGTCATACATAATTGAAAATGACTGAACAACGACAAAATGCTTGCACATTGCCTATTTCAGAGGCTTGTTGTGAGGGAAATGCTTCTGTAAACCTCAAAGCACTGTGTAAGTATAAGTTATTACTAT